>NC_056748.1:507455171-507800171 GCF_019279795.1 Protopterus annectens
GTCAGGAAGAAATAGACAAATATTGCAAGTTCTGTTCAAGCAGCTTTATTATGTACAAACACATTAGAAATTAAGCTAAATAACGTTAACTTATACCCAAACTAGCTATCTCATATATAAGTGTTCACACTTTGGCTGTACTCACAAAATGGCACTGAAGCTAGCGCATGCTTGCTATTTATATGCATGTTCAGGTTTTAGAAATGCTTCTTAAAAGGTACAACACACATTATTTTACAAATTCTATCAGTGAATGACTAAAAATTTGAGGACTGATCTGCTTAAGAAAAAAAGCTAGCATACAATAACACCAACTTGAAAATCTCTGCATTACTGATTGTATATGTTTCAGGTTAAAGTGAAGAACACCTTGACTTGTGGCTAAGAAGCAATTGCAAAAGAATTTAATTATTGCTTTACCAACAGCTGTGAAAAACAATTAACCATCAAATGCCAGAACCTGGGAAGGTCGAAAGAAGTGTGAATCCTAAACATTGACAATCAGAATATTGAATACCAGCATACTGACTGTCCAAACCTGACCCTGTTCCAGACCCATGTAAGCACGTATTCCTTGTTCTGGAGCTGCAAGTGTCATTTTTGTATATGCTAGTATTCAGCATGTTGACTTTTGAGGAAAGGTTGCAGTGATTCATATAACTGACCTTCTGAGTGTTGGGTTTTTAATAGTAAATTTTGGAACACATCCCATGTCAAATGCCATTGATACAGGCTATATTATTCAATCTGAAACTTCATTTAGATTTATTAGTACACACTCTCCATAAAGAGAGCATTGCACTGTATTAAAAACCTTCTTTGTGACCTTTGTGAAATATTGATTATTCATTTGACTGTTTCTAGCCCACTGGGTTTGAAATTATCAGATTTACCTTGTATTACGAAATCCATTCAAGGGGAAGATATTTTGCTCTACTATCTTTATTCACTGTAGGACTAATGACGTGAATAAAATTTCATTAAATCAAATGAAAGTAGTGATATTAGATGTCATGGAGCTGTTATAAAGCAATAAAATAAAGTGGTATTTGGTGAAATTATCCGAAGTAAGAAGTAGAGTGACTATATGTATTCTAAAGCCATCTTGTTTAACAATTATGTGCATGTTTAACTCATAATAAATCATTGGCTACTCACTGGGAAGTTTATTATCAAATGTATGTCTATGACAGGCTGCATGTAAGTAAATATGGTTCAAGTTTTATTAATACTAAATTGGCTACTTTTATTTTTAAACAAACAGAATACCATTTCTGATAGACCTAGGATCTCAGACAACCAAAGATATAACATTCTAAAACTATTTTATTGTAATGCAAGAAGGTTAGCAAACAGATGAGTTCCTTTATTTCTCAAGAGAAACTGGATATAATCGCAATAAAAAAAGCATGGGATACTTTATTCTTCCCTGGATAGGAGAAGACTGAATGTATTATGACATATAGAAATTGAGGTGGAGTTGTATTATTTTAAAAGATGGTTTAGTTCCCCCACTAAATGAACCTAACACTAATTAAGAGATCATTTATATTGATATACATACCTTTTCTGGCTCAAATACCTTAAGATTAATTTGTCCTTATAGAAAATGTTCCATGGACTTAAACAGTCATAAAGAATTTATTACATTTTTGGAGTTACAGTTTGAGTATATTTTGATTTGAATTAGCAAATATAAATTGGTTAGATTATTCAAACAGTTAATTCAGAATTGATTTTCTGGACAATTTACCTCTGTTAGGATCATATACTAAATCTCTCTGTGATAAACTGAGCATTGTAAGTTGAAGAAATTGATGGTCCACCACTGTGTAATTCTGACCATTGTTAATTAACAGTGGTATTTTGTTCGGTCCTATTTTATGATTAAGAGTTATTAGGAAATATCAGTACCATAAGATTTTATTAGTATAATGGACTGGTTATTGTTATCAAGTAGTTAGGAAGATGAAAGTTATTCTATCTTGGAATGTATTCTGAGTAAAGATATGGATTTAGAAACTTCCAATTTCCTTATTAGTGGGACACCGGGCTGCATTGAGCATCTATATTTATAAATAAGACTCTCATTAATTAAAGAAAAACCTACTCCATATTAAATCTAGATTAAAATTTTATTACCAAAATATTTAAGGGTTTATTACATAGCAAAAAGCTCAAATATGAAAACTATCATCTTCAGCAGATAAACAGTTTTGTATATATATATATATATATATATATATATATATATATATATATATATATATATATATATATTATATACAAGGAGTACCAATCTGATTTCAGATTTTTTGGTAAATGGAGAACTAACAACTGATCCTTATAGAATTGTTGAGGAGTTCAATAATTTTGTCGACTTAACACAATCTAAGTGTACAATGGTTAATATGGACTTGGTTTATATAATTAATTATGCTTTATCAAGTATTGAATTGACAAAAGTTAGTAAATAAAACTTTCATGGGTCCAGATTTTATTCTGGGAATGATGGCTCATGGCTTGATAAGTACTTTTTTGTCAGTGTTGCACAAGATCTTTAATACTTTGCTATGCAATAGTACAGTACCTTTCATTTGAAAATATTTCACCTATTTATAAAAAAAGGAGACAAAAGAGACTTGCAAAATTATTTCTACAAATCTGCATTCTGACTCAGTGAATCACGATGTTCTATGATCAAGTAACTTGGGCTCTGGAATATTCATTAACAACTGGTACTAAGTGAACTTGGCTAATGATTTTAATGCAATTGCACAAAGTTCAATAAATTATCTAAAATTAATATAATCCCTTTTTAATCAAATGGATTATTGTTTGGTTGTCTGGTCATTCTCTACGTGTAGCAGTCAAAGTGTGTCATTCCAGCTTTCTCCCTGCATTGTCTAGAATACCACAGGACTCTGTGCTTGGCCCCATTTCTTTTTCATGAAGTACTTTCAACTAGTCCTAAAACAAATCAATGCTTGTAAGCCAAGTAAGCTGATGATTTTAAGTCTAGATTTATAATTGATAAGGATGGTTCCTCAGCATCTTTATCTGCATTTCTGGGGCAGTTTTCTTCTTGGACAAAATGTATGACTGAAATTCAATCCTGGTAAGTGTAAAATAATGTATTTTGGTAATCCTGGAATATGACCAAATGTATTTTTAAGCAATCCTTTTATGTGAAACTGACTGCTATAAGAATCTGGGTATATACATATCTATTTTTTCTTTATTATTTTATATTATAAAAAATGCAATATTTTTAACTGGACATATAGGATCATAGGAAGTTACTAGGCTATTGGCCATGAGGCCCTTACAAGCCTAGCCAAGAATTTATCCCATGTTCCAAGAAGTCAGCACCCTATGCCACTGTCCAACAGGTGGAATCCCATGGATGTATTTTCTGTTCCCCATCCTGTTATCCAGGTTGCACTTAAAAAGGTTTAATTAGGTACTCTGCTTTACATGAAGAGGGAGTCTATTTCACAAAAGGGGAAGTCTCTGGGGCACAAATCTGTCCCGCCAGCAAGTCCTATTGATGTCACAGACCAGGTGGAGGTCACACGTGAGAGTTACTTGAGTAGAGCTTGACTTGCGGATATGCAGCAGTCCCATCAGGGTGGGGGGGGGTCTGAGATTGCTTTGTATGCCAGACAGAGGTCACGTCTGAGGAGTCTGTAAGAGACTGAGTAGAGGGACAAGGCTTTTAGCCTGTGTAGGGTAGATGTTTGAAGCTCTGGATTCTCTGGGTGAGGAACCTCTGTGGTCTCTCCAGCTACTGCATGTGCTTTCTGAGGTACATGTCAAAAGGGACATTATACTCAATGGGTCTTATAAGGGAATAATACAGGAATGTTATGACCACCTTGTCCTTGGATGAAATACCCTTACTAATGAGGTGGGCCATGTAGAAAGCTTTCCATACAATGGAGGCAATATGGTGGTCAAAGTCTGTTAAGATTTTTATCTTTAAGAGATGAAGAAAGACTGTATATTTTATACAAGATGTATCTCTGACCCGTTTTAGAATACAGTAGCACTTTTTGCCAATATAATAGGCTCTAATTAGTGGTCTGTTCAATGAAAATTCACAAAATGAATATCCTCAGTTCATCACTTATCTTATTTCGATAGATACAAAACTCTACATTTATTTACACTCTATTACAAAACGTACAACTATTAATTACTGTTATTACTTAAGGCTTACAAGAGGAAAAGATACAAGTGTAAATAAAATGTTTATGGATGAATTGCTGCAACATATACAGGTCATTATCCGTGTTAGAATAAGATACCAATAGGTTATTGCAAAACACAGTTAAGATAAAATTATATAACAATTCCTAGAATTTGGAATGATATACCAGTTGATATTAGGTTGTCAGCTAATATGGTGTGTTTTAAAAAGAAATGTGAACACTGGATGGGAGATCATGTGTTTGCAATGGATTTTAAGGACTCAGTGTTTTTTGAGGCCTAAGTACTGAAATAAACTTATGAGAAATCTAGGAGATAATAGATAGCAACATTGGTGGAATGTTAAGGACCATCTTGAACCTTAAAATTATTTTAATAAACTTTTGTTTTCAATTAAGGTTCCTATTTTTGGAAAATGTCTCATATTACCCCAATTTTGAAGAAGGGGAGCAAAAATGAAATTAACAACCATCACCCAATTAGTTTAATGCCACTTTTGTTAAAACATTTTCTATCAGAAATGGTGACAATGAACCAGGCCTTTTGGATATTTTTCAACATGGGTTTACTAAGAGAATATCAACACTAAAAAGCTTAATAAAGTTTATGGTCAAATTACATAATCTTTAGACATGGGTTTGCCATCAGGAATAATATATTTAGATATGGCCAAAGCATTTAATGTACTTTTACATCATGCAATTTATATAATCATATTAACCCAATTAAGCGAATATTAACCAATATATTATAAGGTTGATTATGATATGGTTGACAGGTCATATATAGTAAGTGGTGTTAAATATTTTGATTTAGTTGCATTTAACAGCTGAAATTGAGTACCCAGTTGTTCAGCCCTAGGTCCAGTATTATTTATTATACTGTTTCTACACTAATGATTAACAGACACTGCTGGAAAAGTAAATAGAAGATTTAGAGAGTTTTTTGACCATCTGTGAGAGAAATGCCTGTATAATTAATTATATCCATGAGTTATACACTTGGGCATAACCTACAGGTCTTAAAGTTAAGACAGATAAATGCTGTGCAATGTACTTTGGTAAGCCCAGTATAACATCTATTTACCATGCACAATATTAATAAGAAGCTAGGATATTTAATGACCTTGGAGTACTAGTATCTAGTACCTTTTTGTGTGAGAAACATGTAGTCTCACTATGCTGCCATGCAATGAGAGGATTCGGCTTTAAGATGAGAAACACTGCAACTAATGAAAGCAATTAGGCTTTGATAGTCATAATAATGGTTTTCATATTAGCATAGAGATCCTTGTAGAAGGTGGTTCCATGCTGGGGTTAGTATGGGAGAATTTTCTGGATGTCATCAAATGTAAAAGGTTAGCTTTTATCAAGTCTATAAAGAGAGGGGTGTTGGTAACCACTGAAGAATGTTCTATGGATAACTGTAACAAGTTCGAGCAGGCCAGAGTAGAGTTTGAGACAACTAAGTCCAGGATATTGCCACCTGGTAGTAAGAGACAATTTGATGCAAGGAACTCTAACTTACCCTTTTTAAGAAATACTGTGCATACCCCAGCATTTGATGTAAATGTACTCCAGGGCATGGAGGGGTGGTTGAATTCACCAAATATAGGAGATCCATCTCCAACATTGTATATTACAAATCGTACCCACATTATATATAATAACCTGCACACACACACACACACTTGTTTGTCAAGGCTTGTTTCAGTGAACATCCTTTTTTCCTGTGTTTGCTAAAACAGGTGAGTTAGTTTATATTAGTAGTAGGAGTTTGTCTGGAAATATATATGAGGTTAAAGTACGAGTTACTTAAGGGAATAGGTTTAGTATGTGCACACATGCACATGCATTTGTGGTTAGGGTTAGAGGAAGGAATAAATAATGAGAACAGATTTGGAGGGGGGTGTTTCCTTTTGCAGTCTCTAAACCTTAACCTTACCACAACATTCGGACCCAATCTGTCTAAATAGTGGTAGTAATAAAGAAAAGTTTTTCCAAGGTAAGTGGGATGGTATGGTTGGGGCAAGGTTAGGGTTAGCATGCTTTACTTGGGTGTTACAACTGGAAGCACAGGCATTTCCAGAAAATCTTTCACCATTTACTGTTCTTCCTCTTGATGTTCACTAAACTGAGCCTAAAAATGTATACTTCTACCAGTCCTGTTGTGGAAATTAAACTTGCAGTTAGAGCTGTTTTTCCTTTTGTGTAAGATTTTCTGTGAACTTTTATCAATCTATTATGATTTCTCTTTAATACTATGTAGAGCATTGCCATGAACAGCCCCTTGCTAGAAAATTCTGGTTTCCCTGTTGCTCCCTGCAAGCCTGTATACATTAGTGTCCATGACTATAATGCATTTGAAATTAATTAATAATTCCATGTCACTACTCGGGCTAATGACTAAATGACTGCTAATGTGATCAACAAATTTTGAAGAATCACTTTGCTGCCCATTAGGCAATTTATTTGCTTCATTGTTCAAATGCACTTCCTGTACCTCACTTGCCTGTAAATCACCTTCCTAATTGCATTTTCTGCATATAAAGCTAACAATGTTGTTCTATTCCCTTATCATTTCTGTATCTCCATACTACCGAAGTTCACCAATAACCCGTTAAATGCCTGGCATTTATATAAACATTTCCATTTATTGCACACTGATGGACCCTTTTAGAAGTAGAGTTGTGTCCTTAGAAAGTATTGCACATTGCAGACTAAATTTTAACTGCAATGGATGTTGAGGTCAAAAGTTACACATTTTTATCATGCAATGCCTTGTATCCATAACTGCAGGCGTTTGTATTATTTAGTATTCTTCCTGCTGTATCAAATTTGTTAGCGTTATAGAAATATTTAACAAAAGAACACCCTCCTGGATCTTATTAGATTTTCTTATATATCCTGTCAAATATGCCACCTAAGCACAAAGAAATACACGGTTCTAAAACATTATGTCTGAACAGTACATACCAATTGGGTGGCACAGTGGTGCAGCAGATAGCTTTGACACCTCACAGCAAGAGCTTCCCCGGCTTGATTCTCAGCTGGGGTATCTTCTGTGCAGAGTCTACATGTTCTATGTTTGGATGGGTTTCCTCCCACGTGACAACATGATGACACTGTTACAGTTAACAGCTCGAGGATTTGCATATCTATAAGAGCGCTTGAAAAGACCACCATATTCATATCACTAAATTAATAAATTCCTGAACACCTGACTTTGTAAAATATAAGCTAAAAATAAATTAATTTAAACCCAAACTATCAATTTTAGTTGCCACTAGGTTAAACTGTACCACGTTTCCACCTTTCTGTCCATCACACCTACTAGATGTTGACTGTCATGACCCTATGTCCATATGCAATGTGTGTAACTATTCAAAGCTTGCAGCCACTTACTTTGGCTATGAATTAATACATCTGCCTAATTAGAGATCGACCAATGATAGCTCCTTATCAATAGTCTATTTCCACAATAGTCCCTACTTGTTGCTACCCACAAAATGTTATTTTTATTGTGTCCAAGAGTAGATTAAGTACTTTGTCCAATTACAGGATAGCAGCAACTCTGGCTATAATAGCACTAACACTGTAAATCTAATACCGACAGAAAACTTTTCTCAACAATTAATACTTTAAACTACCTACTCAAGAACTTAAAAGTGCAACATAATGCAACACACCTAGCAAAATCTGAAAAAACATGGTTTTAAAAGCAATGAATATCACAATTTCAGATATATCACTCTTATTATTCCCCTACTACACTCCTTTCCTCCCATACAAGTCTTCTTTACAACCCAAAGTGAAAAGTTTTTCTTTTTCTAATCATGAACATTATAACAATGATTCAATACTCATGAACATTATAACAATGATTCAATACTCATGAACATTATAACAATGATTCAATACTCATGAACATTATAATAATGATTCAATACTCATGAACATTATAACAATGATTCAATACTCATGAACATTATAACAATGATTCAATACTCATGAACATAACAATGATTCAATACTCATGAACATTATAACAATGATTCAATACTCATGAACATTATAATAATGATTCAATACTCATGAACATTATAATAATGATTCAATACTCATGAACATTATAACAATGATTCAATACTCATGAACATTATAATAATGATTCAATACTCATGAACATTATAACAATGATTCAATACTCATGAACATTATAACAATGATTCAATACTCATGAACATTATAACAATGATTCAATACTCATGAACATTATAACAATGATTCAATACTCATGAACATTATAATAATGATTCAATACTCATGAACATTATAACAATGATTCAATACTTCTCCACTACTGATGGAAATGTTTTCTTGCTACTGTCCCTTAATAGAGAAGAACATAGTAATAAAACAGAATTTTCTGCTTCACACACCAAGCCTTTTTTCTCACTCACTTCTCATCAACTTTAATATCTTTATTAAATCCTTGAAAGCTTAACGGTCATACATTTGCTAACATTACCTACAATGTGTGCCACTGCAGATATTCCGCAGCTGTAAATATTTTATTTTGACATTAGATTCTGAAAATGTTTACAAACACATTCCTTTACATTTGTAGTTCATGCTAGTTGTTGAGTCTTTCGGCTTTAGGGTCGCCAGAGCGGAACTCCGGTCCACTAATGATTGGCATGCTAGTATTCCTTCAAATATTGTATTGGTTTTATTACATATTTAAAACAAAAGAGCACTGAAAATTGCAACTGTAATATTTTAGGATATTGGATCCTTTATAGAAAGCCAACTCCTCAACTCACATATTCATTTCTTTTATTCTTCCAGTCCAGTCCCCAAACAACCTCTGCCTTTATTTTTATTTCATACCTCTCAACCCTTTTAGCACAAGAGATCTGGACAAAGTCAAAAATAATGTGGAGCAAAGGCCCCAAAAATAGGGACATATTTTAAATATTGCTCTTTTAAACTTAAAAATGTTGATAGAATAACAGGTTTGGCATTAACATGCATTTTTTGAAGGTTATGAAGTCTGAAAAGTCATGTATGTCATTTAGTGTTTTCAGTCCTCATTGATTTGTCAGAAAATAACAAATTGTATGAAAAACAGACCAAAAATGTGAGGCACAGATCTGAAAATGTGAGGCACAGATCTGAACATTCTGTGAAAAATCTGGACAGTTGAGAGTTATGCCTTACCCCCAGCCTCTCCCTTTATCCTTAGTCCCTCCTCATATCTCTGTCTTTAGAGCCATCAGAACAAATGTTCTTACACAGTGTGCTTTTCCTGTCACCTTTCTCTGGTGGTAAGCAGGTTGCAGATCTATCTTTCATTGTCCAAGTTTCTGCAAGCACTCCAAATATTTCTTCAAGGCTCTAGAGTCAGTTTCCTAAAAGTGCAATGGAGCAACCATTGCATTTTATATAAATGCAGTACTAAACTAATCTGCATCCTCTATGCTGTCATCCAGTTCCCATAAAATCACTAATTCAAAACATCTGCAAGACTGATTTGCATCTAAAAGACTATCCATGAATGTTATACTACTGTTAACTGGGTTTCAGCCAAGACAAAAAAGCAGGGATGTTCGGCAGACTTTGGCATATAGGTTCATAGGTAGGTACTAGGCTATTTGCCAGAGGGCATTTATAAGCCTAGCCAGAGTGTGTCGGCTTTCACTGCCCCATTGATTAATTAACTGAGCCTCTGTCAAGCAGAGCCAATGAAGTGACCCCAGGGGTGTACTTTGTTACCCATCCACTCATCAAGGCTTCTCTTGAAGAGTGTTGGCGAGGGGCTCTGCCTAATGTAGTTAGGAATTTTGTTACAAAGCATGGGGAGTCTCTGTGACAGGAATCGATCCCTCCAGCATGTTCTATTTATTGTTGTGGCAAGGTTTAGCTCATTAGAGCGCACGGCTCGCAGTGACTTGGATTTCTTTAGGTGGAGCATGTCCATCAATTCTGAGTTGGACATGGCTTTGCAAGTCAGGCAGAGATCACCTCCGAGTAAGTGATATCCCACTGAGTACAGCCGGAGTTTTCTTCAGTCGGGCTGCATAGGACATATGTTTGAGGCCAGTAATCCTCTTGGTGAGGTGCTTTTGTGGTCTTTCAAGCTGTTGGAAGTGTCTTGTGAGGTACATCCCAAATGGGGCATTGTACTCTATGATGGGTCTGATGAGTGACGAGTAGAGGGGCACTATAACCTATTTCTAGATGCGAACCCCTTAGTAATTAGATGGGCCACATAGAATGATTTCCTAACTACTTTGACAATATGATTGTCAAAAGAGAGATTACTATCTACCTGGGTCCCCAGATCTCTTATTACCTCTTCTGTATTAAGGGGTCTGTCGCCTATGTGGTAATTTGTGGGTGTTTTGTTTTTCCCAAATGGGATGACTATGCATCTTTTGACATTTAGCTTGAGACCATGACTTTGACACCAGGTGTCTGTCTCAGTAAGGCCTTTTTGGAGGATGTCCATGTCAGCTGGAGAGTCAATTATGGCTCCCAGTTTGCAGTCATCGGCGAACTTGGTTAGCCATAGTCCTCCTGTGTTTGCCTGTACTTCTGAGAAATATATGCCAAACAGTAGGGGTCCCAGAACTGAGCCTTGTGGGACAGAACTGAGCCTTGTGGGACACCACTTGTGACTGGTTTAGAGTCAGACCTGGAGCCCGCTATTCTTACCGTGCGAGTTCTGTCTGTAAGCCAGTTGGCAACCTATCTTGTGATGTAAGGGTTTATCTTCAGGCTGGTGAGTTTTTCTATAATACCTGAGTGAGGAATGGTGTTGAACACCTTGGCGAGATCAAGGTAGGCTGTGTGAACCACCTTTCCCTCGTCTATGGCCATGGCAACCATCTCGAAGAAGTCAACCAGGTTTAGTAGACATAATCTGCCCTTAAAGCCGAACTCGGTTAGGTCAAGTGTTTGGAGGTTCCCTATGTCTTTGTTCATGAGTTCCATGGTGATGCGCACCACAGCCTTGCAGACCAGGCTACTCAGGCTTATGAGGCAATAGTTACCAGGGGTCAGTTGTGGCCCCTCCTTTGTGGAGTGGAATAACCATTGCTGTGCACCATTCTATGGGCATGTAGCCTGTGGAGAGGCTGAGGTTGAACAGCGTGTTTAGGTGGGGGGGTTAGTTTGTTCTGTAGTTTATTCAAGATGCAGCCTGTGACACCATCTGGCCCCATTGATGCTGTGTTTTTGGCTTTTGAAAGGGCTGTTTTCACCTGTGCTTCTGTGATTTCCGGGACACTACACTTTTCCGGTATTGTTGTGGGCCCTTTTGAAGGTGAGAAGGAGGTGAAGTTTGCACTGAATCTGTCTGCCACTGTGTTGGCAATATCAGTAGGTTCAGTATATTTTGTGCTATTTTGCACTCTCAGAGCATATCTGCGAGTTGCCACTTAGATTCTTGACATAGCTAAAGAAGGGCCCGAGCACAAGAACTGGAGCCAGGCTAGTAGGGCCCGAGCACAAGAACTGGAGCCAGGTGGGTAATGCCGGTATATGTGAGGCAGAGCACCTCGCTGGCCTTGTTCAAGAGAAATCTTGACCAATGGATGGGAGATCGCAGATATACCCCAGGGATTACCTCAGTGTCACTGCTCGACAGAGGCACAGCAAAATAATGGGTATAGTTCCCCATACTAAAGGGGTGGCGTAAGCCACAAAACTATGGGCTAGGCTTGTAAATGCCCTCGGGCAGATAGCCTAGTATGAACCTATGAAGGCTTTGTGGTTATCTTTTGAATCCTTGGTTATTTTTCTTTCGAAGTTAGCCTTGGAAGATTTTATGAGGGACCTTAGTTTCTTACCGATACTGATCAGGGATGTCTTTCCTTCTTGAGATTTGCTTTTTTTCTGAACTAGTTTCCTCCTTTTGTTGTATAACCTGTTTATGGCAGGGGCCCACCAGACTGGTTTCCTTCTCTTAGGGGAGTGAGTCTTGGTTTTGCTAGGGATGGCACGATCCATGCATCCTTGTAGAACATCCTTGTATGAACAAGAAGTGACATTACAAGGAACATATGGTAATTTTATAGCAATAACATACAATACACAAGAACCAAATTTCATCTAGTGATAACCAAAGATGTTTCCCTGTGACACATTCTGTACCTCAACATGGTAATACTAGGTTTTACTGAAGATAAATACTATAGAGGGCTGCTACACTGAACAGGCAGACAAGTTATGTCATATCTGTAAAATCCTTTTTTCTGTGACCTGCAATCAGTAGCATTGTTACTCCAAAATACTGCCATGTAGGGACTTTGTAAGATACTGCTGCTCCTCACAGTCTCTTACATACAGGCCGTGGCCACATTTTTCTTCACTGTCGCATTCTACAGAATTTTCTCTAGCAACATTCCTGTTTTTGTCCCCACTAGAATAGTTAGTTCTACTAGTTTGTAACATCTGCCGCTGTATTCATTAGTCTGAAGAACACTATCTCTAAATGGATATGCCTTTTGAAGTGGACTGCATTATCGGACATTCTCTGTCCAGAAACTCCTGCACGATACCTTCTGTCTCAACAATGACAAGATAGAGAATTCTAACAATGCGCCTTTAAAAAAAAGAGTAATGAGTTCATGGTTTATGGCTGTGCTCCGTCTTACAGACATTTGTTTTTACACCCAACTTTTAAATTTGTATTTCTTATTATTTAAATTCAGAAGCTGAAGTCATTAACATGTGTCAATGCTTTTGATGCCATCTTCTCTCTCAAACAATTCTTCCCGAGTAGCCCACATTTTCTCCAATTTAGCAAAACAGTGTACTTCATTCTTTCCTTCCACAAGTCTGCTTAAATCTCATACGTATCCTTTCCTCAAGGCTGTTGGCCATACCATAAAGTACAGACTACATGCATTTTCTGTAACATATTTGTGACTTTAGTACCTGCAGCTCTCAATACTCTGCTACAACATACAACACGTGCTCTGGCATTACCCACCTGGCTCCAGTTCTTGTGCTTGGGCCCTACTAGCCTGGCTCCAGTTCTTGTGCTCGGGCCCTACTAGCCTGGCCCCAGCTCTTGTGCTCGGGCATTACCAGCCAGGCCCCAGCTCTTGTGCTCGGGCACCACCAGCCAGGCCCCAGCTCTTGTGCTCGGGCACCACCAGCCAGGCCCCAGCTCTTGTGCTTGGGCACTACTAGCCAGGCCCCAACTCTTGTGCTCAGGCACTACTAGCCTGGCACAGGCTCTTGCACTTTGACCCTAGGCAGTGAAGCAGACTGTTGCAATCTGCAAAACATCTCTATAGCATTAGATGCTATTTGCAGGTTACTCATTTTGCTCTGTATTTTGACTTCAGATTTGCAGTGCCACACAGCACTACTTTGGCATCAACATGCAGTCTAATTTGTATGTCACAGGGAAACATCTAGCCTCTTTTACATGTCCCAAAATTAACTGTATGTGTCCTATTTCTCCTAAGTCATGTAAGAGGTGTCCTATATATCACCCATCTAAAAATGGTCAGCAGACATTATATAATACACTGATCCACGTATATCCAAAGACCTCTTCTGCATTAGAATGTGGTTTAATTCTTATGCCACACAAAAACATTAAAGTCTGTTGCAGAGCCATAAAGCAACCATAGGTGTCATACTTCTAGAGTCTTGTAGGTAGTGCCCTATACGCCAGCCATCTAACAATGGCCAACAGAAATCATGTAGGACACTGACCCATATATATCCACCACAAGACAACTTCTGTCCACAGCAGGCAATTCCTGAGGTGAAGTTAAACCATCTTCCAACAAATTAAGATTCAGCCTGTGGAATCTAGGTTACAAACAATGGCACAGGATTCATTTTAATGTATGAGAACTCACTCTATACAAAGCAAACTGGCTGTCCATTTACACCTACCCATTCACTGGTATTGCAGTTGTCTGGCTACTTAACCTACCTAGTCTGAGATGTTTCCCATATTTCTTTCTTTCCACTGAATTTCCACTCTCTCTCCTACTAAGTGTCCCATGCCACACAAACACATGCACATATGAACGCACTCCATTTGTTTACCAGGCCGCTCTCCTATTTTCATTTACTTCCTTTCTCCTCCCTCTCAAAATCCCTTCTCTCACCATTATCCAAGTCCTTATAATTCCCAAGTGTTATACTCCCATGATTCTTTCCTGGCCTCCCACTCTTCCTCCTTAACCCTTTCTCAAACTCATTTCCTTCTTCTGTCTGCTACTTGTTACCAGCACAAGATATTACATTAGTTGAACCCAATGTTTGTGGGGGGTTTTCTCTTCTTCACCGGATCTCCTCTACCAATTACATACATTTATAACAGTTATCTGCTACCATGTATCCTACATTTCTGTGTCACTGCCACTGGACATGCTTTTGCATGTTTACTTATATTTAGTGAATAAACCTCCATGTTTACTGTTGATGCATTTGCTATGCTTTGCGTATACCAGTATTGCAAGCTTGTGCCTTTCTTCAGTGTAAATTATATACACTACATTGCTGCTCTTGTGGCTTAGTTCACACATCATTAAGGAAATACAAAGGATCAAAGTACAGCTGTCACTGTATACATATTGTGCCATGAATTTCAGCTGTAGCTTTCTTACCACTAAATGAATGTACGCATTTTCCTCACTATTATGACACTCCCTGTGTATACACTAATTTGTGTGTTTGGGAAAAGATAGTTATAAAACTTGACAAACTTTCCACAAAATCAAGTATGTGGAGTTGCCCCCCAGTTCTCTATTGTAAATGGACTCTATCCAGCCAGGCTTTTATATATAGATTGTATGCATTTTTCCAAATGAAAACTTTTGTAGTAGGAATCAGGGGACACTCACAAATTCCCATTTTGGTGAGAGACCGAGTATGCGAGTAAGGGCAAGAAAAAGTGAGAGACTAGACTTGAAACTCTTTACATGTGAGATATTTGGCTGAAAGCATACTAGTGTACCAGTACTAGATCACTCAATATTTGTACATGCACTTGCATATAGGTGTGTGTGTGTGTGTGTGTGTGTGTGTGTGTGTGTGTGTGTGTGCACACGTGCACATGAGTGACAGGTTATGGAAGTATGCAGTGTTAAATGAGAGATCTTTTGCTGAAAGACTACATTTATGTGGGTGGGTTAAGACCAGATATTAAAGTGTACATGTTAGAATGAGAGATCTTATTTAATTTTCTATTCATTCACCGAGTAAGTGGACTTGCCTATTGACCCTTACCACAATATGAGCTCAGAGCAGAAAATACATCACAGTCAGTCTTTCAATCAACACTGTATACAAAAATGAGTATACAGCAAAACTCATAATGATAAGACTGAATGTAGATAGGGTAAAAGATCCAGTCAGAATGAATTGGGGAAAAATATATACAAAATGCTAGCTATCAGATGCATAAAATGCGGTATAATTATACATATAATACATAACCTCCTATATGGATGTGAAATATATGTATACAAAATGCCACATTAACAGGCTGAGAAAAACTTTCTTAAATATATTATTCATTAGATGGGATGGTAAGTTACCTAACCATTATCACAAGAGCGGTTGCAGGTAGATTCAGTAAACACATGCTTTGAGTGCATCATTGAAGCTTTTAATGGTTTCTAAATGTTTGATCTTTATTGAAAGCCTGCATATGTACAAGTGTTATATTGGCAGAGGGAAGAATTTAATGCATGTGTCAGTGTGAGATCAGAGATCCTGTGGCATTTGAGAAAGACCCCAGGAAAAAGGTATATGTGTGCATTTGTTCATAGGTCAGTGGTTGAAAGGCTGTATACGCAAGTGCAAAATCAGTGAGTGTGTGCTAGGTGTGAAATCAGCAGTCAGTGGGGGTAAGACATTTCCTCTTTTCTTCATCATTCTATAATTTTGTTTTTTTATAAAATTACATTATAGGAGTTTGCGGTGCAGGGGGACAAAACTCCCACCTGCAAATGCACTTTTCTGATTTTTCTTTAGCAAGTCCACAGACTATGCCAGTGCTCTACAATTGTTATGCACGCCTGAGCACTTTTACAATTGGTCTCATGTTAAGAATTAACAGTAGATGGTGCTGGCCAGCCAAAAACAGTGGTAGAACAAACATCTTAGTTTCTGTCTGCTGTCCATATCTCTCCACTTGATAGAGCCAATCATAATTCCTCGTAGTGCATGGAGTTTCTCATATTTCTGTTCTGTCCTTTTCATGTTTTTAGATTTCCTGCTAAATCTCTGAGGATTGTTGTCAGTCAATTAATCTGGACATTAGAGTTTCATGCTACGAATTAATCAGAAAATGCATATTGATTCAAAACATGTTTTAAGTGAATAACAGCAATACTAAAAAAATAAACAAGCACTCTTCCCCCATGTTAACCCTTTGCCACCCCATCATTATTTTTGCATTTGTCCAGAATTCTTGCACAAAAAAAGCTGACATCCATTTGACATTGCAAATTGCTTTATCCAATTTAAGACATGGCAAACACCTTGTTCTTCTTAACTTTTTTCTGCAACTGGTAGTACATGGAGCAGATAAATGTCTGTGCACTAAAGAATTATGATTGGGTCAAGGATTATAACCTTATTATCCATTCTCAGCAGAGATTTGCCTCTTGACACTTTAATCTTTAAGTGGATTTCTTGGCATCAATGTCTCAATTATTAGACACCTGATTATAATCATGTATATAGTACAAGTAAGGTCCAAATTAGGGAAAAAGAAAAAGTAAGTCCTAAGATCAAGACCCAATCTTAATAGTGCTTAAGGGTACTTACAAGCTTGTTTAGGATACCTGAGCACTGTTAAGCTTGTGAATCCCTCCAGGGAGTTAAAATGGATAGTGCAGACTGGCAAAGAACAGTGGCAGAAGGTGAGACAGCTTTTAAAAGCTGCCAGAACTTAATTCTGCCACACTTGCAAAAAAAAAAAAAAAAAAAGTAGTATTCGCTTTGGGCTAACTGTAGTGTGATTTTACATTAAGACAGGGGGCTTAATTTCTAGTGGCAGTAGAAGGTATTCAAGTCTGTCTGAGCTGGGAATCACACAGGAAGGCTTCAAAGATAAAGTACAATCGGAACATCTACCTTTTCTGTTACAAACTTCCCCCTCACTTCAGTCTTCTGGTGTTCTGATTACCAAAAAGGGTAGAACATGAGCAGCTTAAGACCCAAGAAACAGTGTTTAAATATGGCACAGTGTCCCTCTCAGTTTCAACAGGCCACAGTATTTTCCAGGTCACATGACATGTAGCAGAGGCACAGACAAGTGGAATGCTTTTTTCTGCTCTACTGCAGGAAGCTCCTTTCCTCATTGCTGATTTGCAACAATGGAAAGTTTGCAAGCAGCAAATAGAAATCAGGGCTTTTTTTGTTAAAGAAAAAGTACAGAAATCGCAGTCTATATGGTAATCAGGTTATTTTTTGTAATTAGTTTTGCTCTCTCTGGCCTCAGGGTCCTTGCATTTCTACATGCAGTATAGTGCAGAATTCAGCTGTCCTTGCACGCTAGCATGTCATGGTTTTTAGCCTTTATATTTGCCCCGTCCCTTGTAAAAATATGTTTATGGTAAAATTAGTGCAGTTGGCAGTGAAATCAATAACAGACAATTTTTTATACATCTCACTATACTGAAGTTATTACACAAATATGCAAGAAGCAGTGACTATCCGTATTGCATCTGTCTGTGTAATTCTCCACTGAATGATGTCAGCATGCCACACAAGGTGCTTGCTTCTGGCTAGTTGGGTGACAGGAGACATGGAAACAAAGGCACTGCTGTTTCCATATCTTAAAATTATTTTTTGGTCTTCAGACTCCTGCAAATTCACTTTACAGCACAGCTTTACATTTGATAAGGCAGGAATGCATAATGGCCATTAAAAAAATATTTGCATTTGTGTTCAAATAAATGTTTGCACTTGATCTTTAAGTCAGCCTGTTTCACTGGCCTGAGGGATATTTAGGCATTTTTTTCTGCCTCTATAATTTCCTCTTGTGCTCAGCTCTTGCTTCATTTCCAAAAGGGCTCACAAATGCTTGACATCACATTACCTTTTCCAGAGTGTCCGGCTTGCATCTAGTGCCATCCTACCAAAGGTAAAACAAATGAAATTTTGCACTTTTATGAGTTATTCAAGAGTACTGCTGAAGCAGTGTCACTGATTTTCACAGTCCTTACTGTTGTTCTCTGCATAATAGTCATTTCAAAAGTGTGACTTGTTCTGTTAGTATTCAGTGAGCTAAATGTAGTATGATTTTATACTTCTTGGGACTGCATTTCTAGTAGCAACAGAAAATAGCCTGGTCTGTATGAGCTGGGACCCACACTGAAGACTAAGTGAGATTGTTTCATTGGCCAAATGACTAATCTGTTCAGTCAGTTATCTTCCTCTATAAAGTTGGTGTGTTTGAGTGATGTTGTTCTGCCCTGTACATACACAGGCACCAATAAATGGTATTTTCCCTATAAAATTGTCCTTAAAATTTCCCCAGTATTAAGTTGTGCAAAAGAGCAATTAGTTTGCACAGTGACGAGCACTGCCACACATGCTTTGCATTAAATACTCCTGTTTTTACGCTATACTCCTACAGCAATCTTTTGCTCACATAAAAAAGGGTCTGTAACCATGGATATGAACTTTCTTGGCATTTTCAATAGCTAGCTTGGTGCATATGGGCATCCTGAGGCAATGTAGCAATTCCCTCATGTTTACTGAGGGCCAGCTAATTCTTAAACTGATAAGGTATGAGAGGTATATTTACAAAATGTCACTGGAGGCAAAACTAATCATACAAATCAGATTTTCAGCAATGGATACACTAGACTCACCACAAATTATGGATCAGACACATAGATCCACATATACTGAGGCTCTTAAATGTAGTCTTCCCAATTACAAAGAACTCCCAGACATTGCACTTGCAGCAAATAACCTCACCTGATCCAAAAGCACTTCTAAAACAACATTTACTGCAACAAATACAGCCACATCTCATGGAACTTCAGCTTCTAAGCTCATAAGGCAAACCACCATACAACTCAATATTTTGGTCATAGAGAACTCCATTATGAGGCACACAGATGTCCCACTTACAGGTTGAGTACTGAGAAAATCATAGATGCCCATCAGTCCCAGGATAATCCATCAGCTCATACATATACTCAGGCCATTGGACCACAAGTACCAGTAGGACTTCCACCATTGCCCATGTGGGTATAAATGACTGGAGATGTACCTCTGTAGACTATATGAACAGAGCCACGATAGAGTTCACAGAATACGTGCCCCAGGCAGGTATGAGCCTAGCTTTGATCAGCATCCTACCTTCTCCAAGCTTGATGCCACTAATAAATTGAAATAGTTTCTGGTGTCACTCCACAGGCAGTATAATACTTGTCAACACGAGAGGCTATGGTCAACAGACCATGATGCCTTTGTCAGGGATGGTCTGCACCTGTTCCTTCTAACCTTCTGAATATTTGCTAAAACATTGTCCTCTCCCTGTAGTGTCTTTGATATAGCAAAACCAACAAGAGAAAATCTAAAGGCATTCCTGATCAAGGCCATGAGTCTAATCAAGAAGCTCTACTCCCTGCAAGCTCTCAACTTAGAGAATGAGGACATTTGTGCAGTTATTGAGATACAATTAAAAAATGCAGAGAGCACCCTGGCAGTACAGGGTTACAATACGTTCTATACCTTTTGACAAGCTACTGCAGACAGGTACTAAAGGTGGTGGTGTCACAATTTATATAAAAAACAAACATTCCTCAAGGCTGGTCAAACAGGATGATATGCTTGAGCTTCAAATCCAAATTACCATAGTCAAAGTCCCATAGCATAGCTTTGCAAGCTCAAGTCTTCTTATATGACCTAGGAAATCCATAATACACATTTAAATATACTGCAAACGCTTATTGTTTAACCCAGTATCATATATATGGGTGAATAACTGCCCTGCTATAAACTGGGAATCATACAGGACCCCCAAATTTGCAATTCTAGATATTCCTGGACTTTGTAAACACAACCCCACTGGACCACATTGTAGCCCTAGTTGATATGTGGACTAACATAATGGTTCTAATCCTCATCAACATAGAACAACACTGCCCACCACCACTGTAATACCACTGTAAAGTCTCTGGTAAGGCTAGTCTTTAAATCAGTCTACTCTGAAATGGAAATAAATCCTGGGACCCCAGTTAATAGTGGAACATTTAGGAACTATTCTCAGGCAAACGTCATTTTTTTAAGTGATGACCTAGAAAAAATTTCAAGCCCCCCCCCCAAAAAAAAACCCTAATAACACTGCTACCTATACAGAATTTTTTTTCAGAAACCCTGTATAATCATGGTAATGGATGCAGAGAAACAACTGTACTTAACAAGCATAGAACAAACTCAAAAAACAAGCCTCCCTGGCAGAATCTGTATAATAGATTGTCTACAAAAGGAAGAAAGTCATGGCAAAAGTAAAGATGGGCAACTTTCAGCAGGATAAAAAACTTGCAATTTAAACAAGCAACTCAGAGGGCAAATCAAACCAACCAAAGCCAAATTTGACTGAAAAGTATCATTCTAGGTCAAGGATAACCTTAAGGCTTTCTTTAGCTATGCCTGCAACTTCAAAGGCAGTACCTAACAATGTGCAGCACTAAATTGCCAATAGATCCATCTACAATGAGCCAGAAGATATAGCCAAATCCACTGCATAACAAATACAGCTCCAATTTCACTTCTCTCCCCCACCGGCCACCCTTAGGAAATATCAAACTCCACCCCCACTGTCACTAGGGAGCAGGTCCTCAACGCATTCTCCAAGATCAAGAACACTACACTGAATCCTGGTAATACCACAGGATGCATTCTAAATAGCATGAAACACAACTTATCAGGACTATTTGAGTCAATAATTAACCATAGCCACCAGACAGGTATTGTACATGTGAATGGAGAACTGCAACGGTCATCCGTCTACACAAAGGCAAGCTATCTACCCCATTGACCCACAAGTCTGACTAGTCTCTTATCCAAAGTGATGGAAGGAATTTTCTAGGAAATTATTGAAAATGATACAAAAAACCTTCAGAGACTGGAATCAACCCAGTCTGGTTTTGTCAAGGGAAGATCCTTTCTACTCATCCTGGTGGACTTCTTTGAGAAGATCACCAAAGCAGTGGAGAGGTCAAAATGGTGCATACTGCCTACCTTGACCTGGCCAAGATATTTGCTACAATAACCCTACCCAGGCATTCTAGACAAGCTTGTATAATTAGCTATAAATCCCTATGTTACCTGCTGGATAGCAAGCTGGCTCTCAGATATGACCCAAGAAGTTAGGACAGTGGGCCCACCTCCACAAAGAAACCGTTCACTAGAATACTCTACCATGGTTCCATGCTGCATCTGGTCCTTTTTGGCATCCATTTTCTAAAATCAAGGTCAATGACTAGGACCTCTAACTGACCATGTCTGTAGATGACTGCAGAATAGGTGTAGTCACAGAATCCCCCCAAAATGCTAATATTCTCCAAGAAGAGCTAACACAAATATCTTGATGCAGAACCACAAAAAATGAAATGTCCGTAGAGGTTCCTCACAAAAAGAATACAGTGCATAAACAACATGCCCTTCATGGATCACTGTGAAGCCCTATTTCAGTATTCAGTCTTCTATATACTGTTGGGTCTATATTAGAACATCAAATATTTAACAGTTCAAATCACTAAAGGTCGACCTTTAGTGATCGAACTATTAAAATATTGAATGTTCAGAAAAAAACAAATAAAAACAAACAAAAAAAAAACCTAAACTGTGTAGGCATGGGGGCAAGCCCCCCTGCACCCCCCCACACCCCTCACTACTTAAATATACCAACTCTGAGACTGCGGTGCTTTGAAGTAAAAGAAAATCTCCCCTTACGGATATTTCAATTTACTTGTTCGATGTTCTGCAGTTTCGCTATTCTCGTGTCGACAATGTCAGATTCGACATTGTTGGCTTTCGAGAATTTAATACAGACCCATACTGTTGAGGGGCAATTATGCCAGACATGCAAGGCATCATTGGATCCCATTCTGATGGATCTTCTGCATCTCTACAAAACAAATACAATCAGAATAATAGGAAATTCACCTCTGGTCTGGTACCTATGGCTCTAATAGATAGAGGTAGCTTGTAAATGGTACATCATCCAAGCTCTAGCCTACATATACCCATTAAAATAACCTCAGGGTACCACAGCTTTTCAGAACATTTGGGATGCATGACTAGGCTTACAAAGGCCCCATGTAGTTGCTATCTTATTATATAGCCGAGAATGAGGAGAAATACTGGTGGCAATTTTTACAATCAATGTAAATATTAATTATATAAAATGAAAGTAAATCCATTCTGTACAAAAATGAATTCCCACTGGGACAAAGAAAAGGGAAAAGTAATCACAATATGATAATAAATAAAAGACCATTTCATGTTGACACAACATGGGATGTAAAAAAAATGCAGATTTGCAAAAATAATATCAGACAGTTACTGGGATAGGAAAAAAGGCTCCATTAAAGCAGACTTTCTAGGAGTCCAGAAATGTACATTAATGAATAATTTAAAATTTGTATCAGCAAATAATATTTGAGAACAGCTTAAGAAAGGCTGATCAAACCTTGTCTATCAGAATATGAGGGGTTAATAAGCCTAAAGGAAATGACTACAAAGATATCAATATCAAACAAAGATTTTCTGAAGTTTTAAACATTTGGATATTTTAGTGCTTGTTCAGACATTTGAGTATGTTGGTGTGGCTCAAACACAAGTTCAATGATGTGAATATCTACGTCAGAGTGGATCACGCATTTGCTCATGAAAAGCCGAGCTCCTACTTTTGGTAATGTATGTATGGTGTTTGTGGTGGGCAAAAAAAAACTTGGACCGTACATTGAAGGATTACATGACTAAGGATCTATACTAGGCCCACTCTTATTCTCTATCTTTATTAATGATCTCCAATCATCTATCCAAAACACTACCTGTATACAATATGCAGATGATTCCACCATTATTTGCACAGCTTCCACTCAATCTGAACTCCAGTCACTGACACAATCTACCTTTTCTACCGTCGAACAGTGGTTCTCAAAAAGATGTCTTCTCCTAAACCCCAAGAAAACAAAACTTTTACTATTCTCACCTACCCACAAATCTTCTCAACTTAACTTTACTATTACTGCAAGTGATAATTCCCTCATCTCCCCTGACTCTACTACCAAACTGCTTGGTGTCACTATTGATAATAATCTTAGCTATGATTATCACATCAATAACACTATAAAAGCAGTTAATAAAAAGATTGGTTCACTGTACAGAATTAAACCCTTCCTTACACCAGAAGCTCGGACCACCTTAGCACAATCACATCTTATCTCTACCCTACTGTATGCTTCCTCCATTTACACTAACCTCTCTAAAAGCAACCTTAGGAAACTGTCTACATCCTACCACAATATAGCTCGTTTTGCCACAGCATCCCAGTATAGAACACACCACTGTATAAACTTAAAACAGTTACACTGGTTGGAACTTCCTAATAAACTTATCTATCAACAACTATTAATAACACATAACATTCTATATCAACCATCAAAGACACCTGCTCTTAGTAACCTCTTGACCCCCTATAATAACTTGAAACAGCTGCGCTCCGCCGAAAAGCTACAAGTCAACACAACTAGGATCACAAATTCTGCAGGTAACTGCCTTTTCTCCAACTCAGTAGGCAAAATATGGAATAACCTCCCCTCACACATTACCTCTCTTGGCTCCTTTCATCTTTTTAAAAAACAACTTCTTTTACATCTGAACAACTTCTGGCTCTGCTCTTGTACCAATCCAGACTAATCTACTTTCTTCATTTTACTATCATAATTCCTTATTTCAAAACTGCAATCTTTCTCTGTGATCACAAATGACTTAATGACTGTACGACTGTACTGTTACTACTGTTCTCAAAAAAAAAAAAAAAAAAAAAGTACAAACATTGTCTTTTATAAGTATGTATATACATTTTAAAATATGTAACTACCTTATTCTCACATAATTGTACTGTAAACAATTAATGCCTTTCTCAATACGTAGATAGTACTATGTGTTTTTTATTACTTTATCTAGACTAATATGTATGCATTGTTGCTCACTGTCTGTGTCTCAGACATTTATTGTAATTGTTTAATCTCTATAACCTTGTTTTAATCTGTGGAGCTTTTCTCCCCGGGCCTCCACTGAAAATGGAAATTATCCAGCTGGACTAGCCCGGTCAACAAATGTAAAATAAAATAAATAAATAAAATAAATAAAGTAGCTTTTGCACTCACAGTACAGAATTAATAGAATAAGAATTAGCATTTTATTATGGAAACATGTTTGAGCAGTGTTTAACATTTTAATTTGCTTTCAATAACACAGGATTCACTCACTGTTATCTAGTGTACCATGCCGTGCAGATTAGCATAGATAGTGGCAATATATAGGGTGTGATTCTAACAAGTTCACATAAGAGGAAAGCAACGAGGTATGCAGTACATGTTAATTGACTGTATAAATAACAGAAACATGAACTCCATGCAGTTAGCCACACAGTGTATACAAATAGCAACACCCAAGATGACAGACATATTCAGAAATAATAAATGGCCACACTGCACCATGATGCATACCTATTTTATGCGGACATTCATGTATATGAGTGAAGTGATGTTATTGCTGCCAATAACTCAAGCAGCATATGTTATTCAGTACCATGGGAGCCACTATCCACAATGTTGCATTTAGCAGACCTATGCCAATGGAAAGAGTACAGATATCTGACATACCACCAGCTCAAAGACCAGCATGCTGTGGCCCATTTCTATGTGAATATTGATACTGTAAGGGAACTTGTAAAACTGTCATCACCCACAAGCAGAACTGGGGGAAGCATGATAAACACCTTCCTGTGAACATTAATGTAAATGAAGATTTTACCATCTTAGCTAGGAGGTACCTCTCAGCAATATACCAGGGATACTTTAAGGATTTTGAACCAGTTCCTCAATTCTATCCTACAGCATGTGGAGGAGCATATCAAGTTCTGTAGGATCACAAATTAGGGAACCAGCACCATGCGGGCATTTTATACAGTAACCCATTTAGCTGAGACTCTGGAAGACAAAGATTGTATACAAGACTAGAAAGTTATCATGCAAGCAGAGAGCAGGCCTTATATAATATGGTGTGTGTGTGCGTGTGTGCGTGTTGCACGCAGTGGTGAATATGCCTTAGGTCCTTGGTCATTGAAGAACCATCTGTAACTCCCACACAGAAAAGCATAATAATGTGGTGTCTGTTTGGTCTAGCCAAGGGATGCTTCCATTGCCTGGACATCTTAGGAGGGGTACTGCAAACCAGTAAGGCCTCTATTGTTGGTGCCATGCCTTGCAACTTGACATTCTGAAAACAGATGGAGCAGCAGGTGAAAATCTTGGTTTGGCCATCTATGCCAGCTGTACTGACAGAAGGACAAGGAAGAGAGTTGCAAGAGGAACTTGCAGCGACATTCACAGCCAATGCACGTGCAGTACCCTGCAGTACTGACAAAGCTGACATCTGGTGCAAGACTACTGGACATGATACAGGCAACACAAAATAAAATGATGAATGCATCATTATACCCAAGTTACTAAGCAGACAGGCTGCACAGTACATCAGTAGAGGGGCAGGGCAAGGTTATCATCACTTGTACAGATTAGGGGGGTACAGTGACAGATTACTGCAAAACCATGAAAAGGTGAAGGTGCAAGGAAGGGGGATGTGGAAGTCAGGCATCATATCCTGCCCACAGGGGAGGGACAAGCTGCCACAATGTGAACTTTGGCAGTGTCTACTATGGTGGGATGTTGGATCAAGGCTTGATGCTGTTCATGGCAGAGAAGGGGTAGCAAAATGGGACCTTGATGGGGCATACAGAAAGTTAATCCTAGTGAGAGTTGCTGCTCACAATCTGGAAGCACCCTCAACTGGGGGGGGGGGTCAGGTTATGTATCTATGGGCAACAGAAAAGGTGCAGAACTATGGGAGAGTACATATGCAGCTTGATGAGATCACCAGGTGAAAAGCTGGAGAAGTGCCTTTACTTACAACCTGGACATCCTCCGCACCTGGAGTGGACAGGCTGCATGTTCACATTAGTGATACAAATTAAAAAAGGGTCTGGTTGACATCTGGAGTGTCATACAGCCATGGAAAGCATGGCCTGCACAGGCAGACTGGCTGGTGGTTTCAATGTGTTTTATTGAAGCACTTTCAAAGCTAAAATGTCAATATGTACTTTGTACACACTGTCCAGCAATCTGCCAGGCACACTCATCATCTCCACATCATTGTAGCTAGGAACCAACTGCACCTGAAGATTGACCTGCACATTTACTGTTGGACACAATGTTGCAGCCATATCAGTGTGTGCCCTGGAGTCATAGATGTGCCCAACCCCCACCCCCATTTTGATGCTGTATTAGTTGGAGACACAGGTAGATCCTATGTGGGACTTTCAGGTACAAGTTTGTCATGTCCTGCTGAGGCCATGTGCTCAGCCTGTATCTATATAGGAGCCTTTGTAATTGTGGATATCAGTGACTGGCACACCCTGTAGTGTTACAGACAGCACCAGTGTGTCAGACTTCACACTTGCATGTTGCCATCAGCAGGAACAGATGCATCGCTGGCATTAGTCCTTTGCTGACTTGTTGTACTGGACTCTGCACAAGTGAAACATATGGAAGCAGGAGCACACAACACTACTGTCTGGTAACACACTTGCCCTATAACCCATGTGGCATGCCTGCTACATATTAAAATGCAGCAATGGCATACTTTGACAGGTAAACCTTGTCATGCAGGTTCTTGAAGGTGCAGACCAGAGGTACCTGGAAGTAGAAATATGGTCTAGCTCAAAACTTTCCTTCAAGCATGCAGGGGAGTGTGCTATACTGCACTGTACTGAGCATTACTAACCTGGTGCTTTCCTGACTGATACATGAGTGGTTGCAGTCAACTGACTGATGCATGAGTGGTTGCAGTCAGTCCAGCTCACACATTCAGGCATCTCCCACCAACTACGAGGGACTCCTCCCTGGTTTGTGACAGAGATTAAAAACTCTTCAGTCTCAGTTTGCATGGAATATTGCAACAAACAGGTTCACAAAAGCGAATGGATTACAACAGTGGCATTTTTCCATGCATGGCATTTCATATCAGCAAACATTTCTTTGTCCTGTTTGAGATCTATTTTGTCCACACACATCATTCACATTCTGCAAAAATACCTGCCATTCCTGGTCTTTTATAATTGTTCTGCACCACTTCTGCCTGATAATTGCATCCCATGTGTGCATGCAGTTCATGTAGCATTTAATTCTCCTGCATAGTAAACTTTTCCAGGTTTTGCCTCTTTTCGGTGGACATGCTAGCCCATGTACACATAGGTGAAACAAGTCAGTTGACTTGTATGGTATGCTAGGAGATGCCCATACCTATGACCAAAACCTGTCTATTATGCACCTATATATTAGCTACATTACTTTAATACATAGGCTTTCTTCATTTCTGTATTGCAACAATAGTTGCAGCCTAAACCCATTATTAACTTATCAGCTATAGTTAGTGGCATGGACAGCCCCCCCCAATGCATATTGGGTGCAACCTTACTTCAACATATGGTCCTGGAACCCCAAAACCCCTATGGCATGCCCTTTACAAGGATTCCATTGCATATTGTTTCCTCTCCAATAGCCATTGGCTGAAGATATAGTGTCATCCTATTGCTCTGCATTCCCAAATGCACATACATCACAATGTGCCACTTTTGTGGCAGACATCCACTACAGGATTAGCTGTTCCTGCCAAGGTATGCTACCAGGTAGGACTCCTTCCATAAAGCCACTGTAATTCACAGCTGCATGGTAAGGAGCGAGTGGTGCTGCACAGAGTGGGACCAATGCTATCATGCCTAGGGTCATGTACATGAAAGTTATGAAGTTACTTCTGAACTGGTGCCATAGGGCACTGGACTACCCAAACATGCTGGTAATAGCAGTTCACATCAAGCTGACCACAGATTACTGGCCATTATGTTCTTGTGTACAAGATGTGGACACCAATAGTAGCACAGCACAAGGCTATATTCATTGTTTGCACATCACTAGGAACATGCCATGGCATCTTTGTGAAGCACTACCTTGCAGAGCACATGACCTAAAAATATGCAATGACATGAGCGAGTGGCCATGGCTACCTCAGGCACTGTGGAATGCAAGGCTCCAGACAGCATTACAAGGAGGGCAAGATTTTCTAGTCTTGCTGGATAGGAAGTTTGAGTAACAACTGCCAGGGCAATAAAATGGCTCTTCTCTTAAAGTGGATGTCTGGCATGAGCTTATCAGAATGGTGAGTGACAATACTACAGTACCTTTTCTACTGCACAGTACTAGCATTACTGCAGTCATGACGACCCACTTCATCAGTTGTTTGCAGATATTAGAGAGCCAGAAATGTATTGCGTAGCTAATCTTCCACCAGCATATCTGTTTTTCACATATACTCGGGTGCATACTTTGTTTGCCAGCTACAGAAAAGCAACAGCTTAAAAATGGCCAGATGTCATAGAAGGGACTCTCCAGGTAGTAGGGTATGCATGACAGGCATGACTGTCCAATGTACAACCATCTCTGTTTGTACCATGTGTGTGAATTTTATCCCCAATCCATCACCCTTCTACAGGTCCAGTTGTTGAAGTAAGGACATACTAATTAAGTCTTTGCCTGTTGAATTCTGGTGCTGGGCTGTCAGTGTCCACAGAGAAATGTCTCTCAGGAGGGAACTGATGGTATCATTGCTGGAAGTGATCCAGGAGGGTCACCAGAGCCCTCTCTGGACACTTCTCAGGAGTTGGAGAAAGATCTTGTTCTGAAAGCAGTCCATTTGAGTTTGTCCTGCTCTTTAGTTAGTGAAGTTTAGCAAGTTGGACCAAGAACCCTTTCCAGCAATGACCTAGGCCATAGACAAAAGTACAAAATGTAAACTACAAAGCATAGCATTTATACAAGACAATTACATAAACAATTAAGTATTTGTAGGAGTCTGACATTTCAGTTAGTTGAAATAATTACACATTGGTGCTGCGGTAGCATTGTCGCCTCACAGCAAGATGTTGTCGCGTTCGATTCTCAGCTAGAGCTTCTTCTGTGTGGAGACATGTGTGAATGGACATGCCTTCATTGAAGGTTGTGCATCAGGGCTGGTAACTCGGCACATAAAAATCCACTACCAAACATTAGCACTGTGGTGATCCCTAACCAGGATAAGCCAAAAGACACAAGTTGAAATAATTACACATTAAGTATTAATTTGTAGTTGAATATCTTTAGGTTTACATACATGCTTTGGCAGAACTGTGAATTAAAACCAAGACTGAGAGGAAGCAAAAACATTGCTGTATAAAAAAAAATCAAGTGAATTTTGTCGATTGGCGCTTACATTAAGTTTTAGAATTGTTTAGACGCAAGATTCATATTGCTATACTTAATTCATTGCAATGAGTAAAACTAAGAGTTACATTTTAGAATACAGAAGATTGCATGTAAATAATGTAGTTTAGTTTGTACAACTTTATGCCACTAAAAGTTAATCACCACAGCTGTTCCATTACAAAGATCTTCAGAAAGGGCCATTTTAAATTCATGGATTTTTTTAAGGCTCATTCTCCTAGGAATGTTTTAAAAAGAGGACCTATTAAGTATGACCCTATTTTCTTGGCCACCTCTTAGAGAAGGAATCTTTCAGTGTCAGTTGTGGGATTGGTGGCTACCAAGGTGCAATAGGAACTGGATGCTAGTCCTGGCAATGTAAAGTTCCTTGTGGAGAGGCTTGTGGAATTATACAACCTGAAGACCATGACCATCGGGCCATAAGAAAGCAATCAGCCAGTAATAGTGGCCACCAGTTGAGTGATGTCAGTTTGTTGCAGTCTGGGGACATGGAAGTGCAAAACTAATTTAAAATACAGCAAAATGACCTGTGTCAGTGGCATTGAGAGATAATGTCTAGACTTCACCCCAGACCACCAAATCTCAACCATTAGCTGAAGCACTTCACAGCACAGACAAGGAAAATAAGCAAGCCCTTCTAACGGAGGATATGCTGGTTCCCACAACTGCTCTAATCACAGACCCTCAGATGGAAAGAGAAAACCCTTCATGATGCCAGTAGTCAGTGCTGGAAAGACACAGGCATGGCCATCCAAGCAGGTGATGGTAACCTGTTGTGGTGATACAAGTGTTCACATTTCTACTATGTGCAAGCGTATGCCAAAAATGCTCTCATTTTCAGGATGCTGGTGAGAGCTCAAAGCACTCTCATCTTGCCTGGATGACTGCATCTCTTCAACAGAGTGGTGACTGATCAGGGAAATGTTTGATCGTCAGCTGGCATACAGGCAAAAATTATGCATAAAAAATACAATAAAACACACAGAGTGGTAGAATGCTAAAAACACAATGTATTCAGTGCTGATAACTGTATTGCAACAGATACTTTGTAACTTAAACGCAATAAGAATATCAACTAAAACTACATACTGTAGATAAGCTACAGGACACAAGTGACAACTTTTCCAATAAGCTGGTAGCAGACAGCAGAACCCCCCTCCCCCCAAAAAAAGTACATTTTAGAAGTAAATCATGGCTTGCATGGTTTGCTCATTAGGGCAAAGCCCAAGTAATTCAACTGACTATTTGTGGCTAAACCAGCATTACTAACACACAATGCCATTATTTAAAGAAAATAAAATTATCTTTTTAAATAAGGAAAGAAAAAAAATTCAGATGTGGTGCCATTAAGTACTTTCATTTCAGTTATTTCCAAAATGGAAAAAAAAGTTTCCTGATGTACTTTGCAAGCATGGAGTATACAAGTCCTAACATTTGCAGAGCACTTCTGGGTCAATGCAGTTTGTCCCTCTTTTTATTATTTTTTCCTCCCATTTTATAAGACTTAGGGGTGTACATACATCCTACTCTTTGTGTGACGATGCTTAACAGTTGCTTTTAATCTTGTCCCTGAAATGTTTGGAATTTTAATGCATTCTTGTGACATTTTCAATTTTTTTGGCTCTAACTGGCTTTAGGAGGATAGAAGTTGGTCTTCCATCCTGCTGATATATGACAGTTGTTTTCTCCATTTTGCGAAATGGAGCATATGAACATGGTATCTATACCCTTTGCTTTTAGTAGCTACAGCTGGCGAAACTTGCTGCTGTAGGTTACGCAAGAATCACAGCAGAAAAGCAGATTGCCTTCACCAATCGATGTACACATTACTGCAGGTGAGCAAGTTATTTTAAAATTTCATTTAATGGCAATGTTTTCGTGTTATTCTCTGCGGTTGCTTCCTTACCATCCCATTCTCCTAAAAAGCTGGCACATGTGGTTATGGTCAAGAATGCCCAGACTGGAATGATGGAAATCATATTAAATAAAATGGGACAGGTTCACAGCTCTCCCACATTTTGCACAAGAGGGCAAGGGTTCAGGCTAACAGGAGAACAGTTAAGAATCAAAATGATGCACTGGCATAAATACTGCACACATTTATGGGAAAGTCCATCAGGGCAAAGCTCATTTTCTTTGTCATTGCATACTTTTTCCACAGACAGCAAAACTGGAGATAACATCACCAATTTAAGTGCACCATACAATATTTACAGCAGGCTAAAGACACACACACACCCCTAAATATACATAAACACTATAAAACAATGCAGAATGCAAGTCGCATTGAAAGTTTAGTACACAGACAGCAGTTGAGGCATATGCATGTTTTGGCAGAAGGAGTAGGCGATTATTCACCCGAGACATGTAAACAGCTGACAGATTACGTGAATTTTATGATTATTTGACTTGGATCCATAAAGAGAGGCCTTACTAATGGAGGTGGTTCTTAGGTATGATTCCATTTGGATTTTAAAATATAGATGTGAAATGATTAAAACAACAAGGGGGGCCAAGTAAAGGGGTGTTATAAGTGCAGGACTGTTTTATTGACAGGTATGTTTTCAAGGAGGTTTTAAACAGACAAGATATTTCTAATTTTTTTTTTTTTTTTTTTTTTTAAGGAAAGAGTTCCAAAGTTTAGCAATGTATACAGAGTATAAGCAGTCACCATTATTTTTAGATTTTTCAGTAAGCACCAAGTATTGGTTCAGTCAATGCAGTTGTCTGTGGGGCAAAGTACCTGTTCACCAGAGCAACTGTCTACACTAGAGAAGAAGTTGTGACTAATTCAAGTGTCAGTGTAGGTTAATAGATTAGTTAGTTTAAGGGACTGAAGTGCAAGACCGTGGCAGCATTTGGTTAATGTGTTTACTTGCAAGCTTTGAAACTGGATTATATGATTGCTCAAGTTTGGCTAACTGAGACTACCATAGATCAGTCAAAACTGGTAACTATTTGAAGTGTTGGGACCCACTAGAGCAAGTCTCAAAATGTGGAGATTGTTGAATAGCCAAAAGATTATAGACCTGTAAATGCCAAATAGATGCCATTTCTTGAAATATTCCCTTTCCACTGATGTAATACATATATATTTATACACATTTGGGAAAGGGGGGAGGCACAAAAACATTTTAAGGAGAAGAGTAAGTTTTGAGTTGGCCATTTTCTGCAGTCTTTTTTTTTTTTGCCTTTTTTGCACTCAGCATTTCGAATGCCAACATTTCAATATGGAGCCATTAAAACGGAGAAGCCATACAAGAAACTAGAGAGCATTTAGGTTTGAACTATGGTCATAGGTGCACAGTCTGACAGAAAAAGTTTATTTATAAATATGTTAAGGAGTAATGGTACTAATACTGAACATTTTGGCTAACCTAATGTTTCCTACAAATTTGCTAACTCATCTACCCTGCATACACACTGTGTTCAGTGGTCAAAGTAGCTTTTAAACCAATTTACTGCATTGTTTGTACAGCCCATTTCCTTAAGCCTAGATAATACAGGTTGTAACTGTATAGAGAGTTTTAGCCAAGTCTAACAAAATAAGGATGCAACCATTTCACTTTTGAAGTTTCTGAAAGTTAGTAAGACCGTTTTTGCTCTGTCTTGGTCTAAATCCTTCCTGTGCTGTGGAAGATTATTTGCCGTCTTTTAGGTAGCTGAAAATGCAGGTGAGAAAATTTTCAAAGTAGTTTTAAATTGAGCAGACAAGGTGACTATAGGTCTGTAGTTTGTCAGCTCAAGAGATTTGCGACCTTGTGCAAGGGAATACTGTAGTATTGTTTCCAGGGTTTGTGGGAATATAGCTTCCTGGAGAGAGTGATTTATGTATAGATACTGGGTATACAATGGTATGTTAAGATATTCTACTGGAAGGTTAAAAGTACTTTTAGCCTTCCAGTAGAATATCTTAACAGAGGATGAAAGTACTTTCATCATGCTGGTAGAGGTTGTGATAAGCAAGAAGGTGGCAATGGCACCATCTACTCCACTTGCTGCTGTGATGGGTGTACCAAGTTTATTAAGGGGGTTAGCAGCATTTTGGTAAATTGAATAAAATGTTCATGCTATGTTAAGAGTTGCGATTTTTTCACCAGGCTGAATAAGTTTGATTGTTGAATAAGTTTGCTGTTGAGCAAAACAGTTTTGGAGCTTGAGCTTTACTGTGGTTATCCGTTAGAGTTGTGGAGTAGTTTTGTTTAGCCTTTAAAATGGTAATTTGTACTTCAGTTCCACAAGCACGGATATTGTTGCTGATTTTTTTTTTTCCTGTAAATGTCATTTTGCCATACTTACTGCCTGTTGTGCATAAGCTGCCTTTTTTTTTTTTTTTTTTTTTAAATCTGGTATAAGCCATGGTGCAGGTTTTCATTTGACTATTTTTTTTTTTTTTTTTGCATTGATGTCAGTATTTAGTGAGGTACAAGGATGTTTAATAGGTAGAGGAGGTTTTAAAGAAGCAAGTTACCCTACCATCTAAAAGGCATTGTTTTTAATGGCTGCTAGTTGCTCTGCATAAATGGTAGATAAAGTACTCTTATCAAATTAGGTTGTACTTTCTATGGTGTTATATTGCATGTCTCTATGATCTTTGGTGTTTTCACATGATGAAGACAAGGTTAAGGTCACCAATTGTGTCAGGCCTATTTCCTGCATAGGAAATGTTGGCGATATCTGGTGTCAGTATCAAATCAGAAATACTTTTTTCCTCAGTAACTTTATCTGAACAGTGTTAATCCATATAAACTAATGGAGTAGCAGTGCAATGGAAGCGCAGTTCATAAAATAGTTTGTATTTACCCACACACGGCATGTTCAGAGCACTGTATTACAGACTGTAGCCAAAAACACTGGGTATTCCAATATCACTGCAGACTGTAGCTGAAAACGCAAGGCATTCCAGTGCACTCCAAAAATGCCAATACCATTGGGGCCATCAGAAAGGTTTTATTGATTTAATAAGCCTTCAAGACTGCATCTTTATCTATCATGCCAGTATAAGTAGAAGTTACATTTTATTCTAAATTCAGGTTATGCAGGAGTCACATTTCAGACCTACTGCTATACCAGTGACTCAACAAACCACAGTTCTGTATACATGCGGAAAAATACTGCAGCCTGACTGCAAATAATTGAAAGGATATATAGTGCAGAAAGAGACAGAAGGGTACTGATGAGCCACTACAATATATAGCCACTTGGATTCATAAAGAAAAACTGAACACAAGCAAGATTAAGAAATGGGCAAAAGAGAAAAGCAATCACCATAAGGGGAAGGCATCACTTTTTGCAAAATACTAACATCCAGGATAATACTAATGTATATAATTGATGTGAGACTGGAACAGCAAATAAGAACTTGAACAAAGTAAGGGACTCTTCCATAATCTTATGCCCTGGCATTATTCCCAGTGGCTTTTGGTATAAAGTACTGAATTCTGCTCTAATGTATTCACAAACATCCATCATGCCTGATCCTCTGCCAGTACTTTTAAACTTATAAACATAGGGCCATGGTCACAGCCGGACATTTTGACTCTTACCACTACAGCCAGACACTCTGCATCAGTGATGAAAAGGGGAAAACACAAAAACAAACAAACACACACACAAATGGCAACAGAAGACAGTCTGGTTAAATATGAGAATAAAAAAAGAAAAAGGATAAGGCATATAAAATGTTAGAATGAATTTAAAGGGAGAATGAATAAGAAAACATTACTAGAACATTAAAGAAACATAAAACATTATCCTATAGTCAAACATAATGGCTGAAAAAGGATTACCTGAAGAGAAATGTATGGAAAATTAAAATTACTCTGATACAGTGGATGACAAAAGTAATCAGTAAATTACTGACTTTAATGTAGAAGACAGAATGGTGAAAGTCAGGAAGCTGTAATGTTAAGTAAAGGCTGAAGCAATTCCTCACCTCTGCATGTGCAGATCAGCATAGTCAGGATGGTCATAAGGTAGGGTGGGACAAAAGCAGGAAAGACTGGTGGTAACCCAGGGGTTTCTGAGAGATAAGGCACAAGGTTCCCTCTAGGCAATAGTCTTTGGCAAACCACTGATTACACCCTACAATATTTCCTTCAAGACTGGAGAAAGGCAATGCTAGTTCCTAAAGGACTAACAGGCGGTCTCACTTTCATAGCCCATCAACGGTAGTGGAAAACATTCTAAGCTTCAACACAAAGTGCCAGCTGTCTTGCATATGAGTAAGAGTGTTTCCTCAGCTCAAAAACATCTTCTTGTTCAGTAAATCAAGTTATATAACCAGTCAAAGGGTCACTTCAGAGTTGAACAGAGAGAAATCTATGAAGGAGGTGTATCTAAGCAAGTAACAAGAAGGAGCAGGATGGGTGTTGTTGGCTATACTCAAGTATAAAAGGCATTTCAAGTTTCAATACTGAAAAAGGGGGTCTATTCTCTGGAGGGTATGGCATTACCAAATACAGCCCTTCCTGAATGGAAGGCCTACAGAGATTTTTTTATATTTACATTAAAATAATTTCTGCAAAGATTACTGTGACAAATGCTGTATGTAAAATAAAATGCAAAACAGTTCCTCTGTAACTTGCTTTAAGAGTAGTTTGTACTCAGATAGAACCAATTTCTTTTAGTTGCATAAATGGTAAGCTTTTTTTTCCCATAAATACCCAACCTCAACAGCATTAAGATTTTTTGCTTTACCGAATTCTTCTCCTCATTTCGGTTTTGAATGTCTAAGTACTAGCCACAAGGTCTATTTTTTAATTGACAAACCAAGTAGTGCAACCAACTCTGGGCAAAACTGCAATCCAAATTGTAGCTTGCTACAGATCCCCCACCATTCCCCAGGATTCCCACTACTCTTCTTGATGTACTGGAAAATATTAGGGTTCAACCAAACATCCTAATAATGGGCGACTTCAACAACCCCACCATTAACTGGGAAAACTACTCGAGTACCAACTCCTTAGCTCAATGCTTTCTGGAATTCAAACTCCAAATGCCCTAGATCAACTTATCCACACTCCCACCAGGGGCAATAATATCCTAAACCTAGTCATTATCAACATGAGTGACCGGTGTTCCACACCTGAAGTCAACTCCTCATTGGTAACATCCGACCATAAGCTTATCACCCTTGATATCCACATCCCGCCCCCCCATTAAGGAAACCACAGTAAAACATTTCTCCAAAGCCAACTTCATCCTTCTTAAGACAGAAGTGGTGAACTTCATGACACCCATGCAGATGGACAATACAGTTACATCTGCTGAATCCTACACAAATGCACTCTATAAGCACTTACACGAGTGCATGGATCATGCTATCCCAAACAGAACCAAGATGCTATCCTCCAAAAAAAGGAAGCCAATCTGGTGGTCCCCTGCCATAAATAAACTGTACAACAGTTTCAAAAGATAGTAAAATCCCATGAGTGGAGGAGCTCCCTGGTTAGCCTCAGTAAGAAGCTGAGATCCCTTATAAGATACTCCAAAGCTAGCTACAAAAACAAAATTGCCACTCAATCAAAGGACAACCACAAAGCATTCTATAGCCATGTCAATAATCTAGATGGCAACACCCAGATCTTCTCTGAGTTACAGCACAAAGGCATGAAAATTACAGAACCAACTGATATTGCCAACATCCTGGCAGATCGGTTCAGTGCTAATTTCACCCCCCTCTCACCCCCTAAAGGGCCCATATCTATACAGGAAGAATGCAAAGTCCCTGTAATCAAAACTTTGCAGGTAAAAGCTGCACTCTCTAAAGCCAAAAACACAGCATCCATGGGACCAGACAACATCCCAGGCAGCATTTTACACAAACTTCAGAACAAAATGGCTTCCCACTTAAGCACCATGTTCAGTAATAGCCTCTCATCAGTCTTTGTGCCTACTGAATGGCGCACAGCAACAGTTATCCCACTCCACAAAGGGGGAACCTGGGAACTATCGACCTATTAGCCTGATGAGCCTGGTCTGCAATGCCATGGAACATATCATCATGGAACTCCTAAACAAAGACATTGGTAACCTCCAAACTCTGGATCTCACCCAGTTCAGGTTTGTAAAAGGCAGATCATGCCTCCTGAACCTGATTGACTTCTTTGAGGCAGTCACCAAAGCAGTGGATGAGGGTAAGATGGTTCACACAGCCTATCATGACTTCGCCAAGGCTTGACACCATCCCCCATTCTGGAATTATAGCCAAACTCAATAAACTAGGTATACATATCCCTACGTCACAAGATGGGTTGCCAACTGGCTCACTGACAGAATCCACACTATAAAAGTTGCAGACTCCAAATCTGACCTCAAAGCAGTGACGAGTGGAGTACCATAGGGTTCCGTCCTGGGACCTCTCCTGTTTGATATCCACTTCTCTGAAGTACAGGCTAACACAGAAGGCCTCTGGCTAATGAAGTTCGCAGATGACTGCAAACTAGTAGCCATAGTCAAGTCCCCAAATGATGTGGACATCCTACAGAAGGGCCGCATTGAGACAGATGCCTGGTGTCAGAGCCATGGTCTCAAGCTCAATGCCAAAAAGTGCAGTGTCATCCCCTTTGGTAAAAACTCTGTACCCATGAACTACCACATAGGCAGCAATCTACTTAATACCGAATGCATGAGAAGAGAGACCTTGGGACCCAGGTGGACAGTAGTCTCTCCTTTGATAGTCACATCGCCACAGAAGTCAGGCAGTCCTTCTACATGGCACACCTCATCATAAAAGGGATCTCATCCAGAAAAAAAGAGAGGTCATTGTTCCCCTCTACTCATCACTCATTAGACCCATTATAGAGTACAATGCCTCTTTTGGAATGTATCTCACAAGACATCTTCAGCAGTTGGAAAGGCCACAGAAGTACCTCACAAAGAGGATTACTGGCCTCAAACAAATGCTCCACACTGACCATCTCAAAAAACTCCAGCTTTACTCTGTAGCATATCACCTACTCAGAGGTGATCTCTGCCTAACATATAAAGCTGTGTCAAACCCAGAGCTGCTGGACATGCTACACCTAAAGAAATCCCAATCCCTCTGAGCTACACGCTCTAGGGACCTAAACCTTGTCACCACAATAAACAGGACATGCTGGAGGAATAGATTCCTGTCCCAGAGACTTCCTATATTCGGGAACAAGCTACCCATCTATGTCAAGCAAAGTTCTTCATTAGCACTCAAGAAAAAATCTTCAGTGGATGGGAAATAGGAAATGCACCCCGGGGATCACTTCTGTGTCTCTGCTGGACAGTGGCACAGGAAAATAACTTTCTTGGGTGGCGTAAGCTATGGAACCTTGCTGGCTAGGCTTACATAGGCCCTTGGGCCAAAAGCCTAGTACCTACCTATAATACACCTCTTCAAATGCTCAATGTTCAACCTCTACTAAATGCATAAATAGATTTTGTACTGTAAAAATTGCCTTAATTTCATAGAACTATAATAAAATTAGCAAATGCGTAATTGTTCATTATAGATGACAATGTCTTTTAGTGCAATTGTAATCTCAGTTTAAAAATGTTTGCAATATGTTTTAGCTTTTCCCAATGGGCCTCAGCTGTAAAGGGTTGTTTTTTTTTTTTTTTTTTTTAACTACTACCATTTAGACATCGCTGGTAAACAGAAAATATAAAAATATGTATTGTTTCATAGTTTAGAAACAGAAATGAATGAATGAAGGAGTGCTGCTTTTATGCACAAAATAGTGTGCTCCAAATCCTAAATCAACATGTATAATATATCTATGTGCAATGTATAATAATTACAAGGAACATGTCTAATTTATTAATTTGAGTGCTCTTTTTGTCCTCCGGGATTTAAATTAAAAAATTCTAATAGTTAAATCTGTTATGTTTCCTTGGTGATACAAAATCATATATTTGTTTTGATTGGCCTTTGTGGGTCACATGATGATCTGATTGTGTACTTAAGCTCACTAACAAGGTTCTTTAATGTTGGCACAATGGAAGTACGTCTGATTTTGCCAGTGACTTGACTTATGTAGTTACCTATAGGCTGGAGGACTACTCAAGGAAGATGGAAAACAAATTCATGACCTTCTTTCCCATCGTTTGGGTTCTTTGTCTCTTGACAGATGCTATTCATTGACCAATACCATGGAAGAAGAGAAAAGGCACAAACAAGTCCATAGGCATAGAATGTACAAGTGCATAATACTTCTGCTGGTACATTCCTTAACCTTCAGGTAAACAGTCAAAAAATCCTTTATACAAAGATTTAATCATGCAGTTATTGCACATTGGCTACTAGGGGGCAACAGATATAATACTCTCACTATTGTTAGTGATACTAAGTCACAGAAAGTGGCAAAAAATGGTGTTTTATGATTACGAATGAAGCACACACTTGTTTTATACAAAACAGTGTTCATATTTTATCTTCAGCTAATGTGAAAAATGAAGTTTATAGCGCTACTGAATCTATGGAAAGACTTCACAGTCAGTATGCTGTATATCATTTTATACCACAAGTAGATACATTCATCATCCTTCTCAAGCTGCCACAACAAAATTAAGACAGGTCACAAAGTGCAACAGTCCATTCTCTCTTCTTAGTACTACAAAAGAATACAAGCATTGTTTGTTTTCATCCAAAACTTTTCATGCAATTGTTCTTTGCAAACAAAATTACTGCGACCCCCCCCCCCCTCCAAGCAGACTTTAAATCCTTTCACGAAACAAAAACTGAAATTGTAGTCTCCCATACAAAACATGTTGAAGTGGTTATAGGTGAGGACCTTAAATTTGACTTGTATGCTCAAAAACAAAAAAAAAAAAAAGGACTCGCCAAGAATTAGGAATGCTCTTCAGGCATAACAACTTGCTTAGCAACAGCACTATAAACCACTCTTGCCAATACCTACCTTTTCCAGTCTCTCTTATATGGTGCACCCATCCTAACCATCCTTCAGGCTATTTGCAACAATAAATTTGAGGCATAATAAGGCTGCAAAAACTGCCACAAAAATAAATAAGTAAAAAAATAAAAATACCATAGCCACCACTATATTGCCATTAAGGCTGTGATTTGGCTTGAACTGTTTTACCGTTCTCCACTCCTTTCAGCCTAACAGACTACCTTGCTCTAATGAAAAATATCTTCTCACCGTATATATCTTCTGGCCAAAGTCTCTACTCAATCAAAAATAAAATTATGTTCTTCTGCAACTTATATCTGCCGCTAACCTTTCTAACTTCAAACAAACTACTAAAGGAATACCAAAATAAAACTCTGCACTACCCCATGCTGAACTAGTTCTTCCCTCCTTCCATCACCAGCATACTTTGACTAAGTCGAGACAGTAGAAATTAGTAAAATCTATTTCTACGGCAAACGCTAAATATATTTTTACCTAGGCTATATTATCTAGTCATTACTGTTCCAAAGAATGTAATAAAGTGCATTTAATGTCATCTCTATGAACTTTAAATTGTGAATACTTCATCTGACAATATTTTCCACGTTTTATACCTTTCCAAATATTTGCACTATGCATGTCTGTATTAGGTTCACACACTGTATGAACTGAAGCTGAATTTTTACTTGGTTAATATATCATTCTTCTGTATTAGGCTTTGCAATAACTTTACCTGTAGCCATATTATGTCAATGTAGAGCTTGTCACACTGCCAGGCCAGCTATCTGGAATTTTGTAAATAATTCTATATCATTTGTGAATACTGATAATTTATACAGACATGTATGTTATGTACAGAGCCAAGATGTATCCACAGTATACCCTACTGGAAAAGAACAGAAATGTATATAAACTATATACCTGTGCAAATGTAAGTTTTAATAGTAGAAACTGGAACAGAGTTAACTTGCAAAACTTTAAGAAAATAAGTTGAAATTAAACTGCTTTACGATTGTGCTATAAAAGTTAGTTTCAATGCAGCAAGGAGACAGGGTGCCTTCTCCATTACTTTGAAAGTGTTTTGTTGTTTTTACGACTCAGTTCTGAGCAAACATCTGAGAGATATGTATTTAACACAGAGATATGAAATTCTGTTAAGTTTCCAAGCTAAACCAGAAACTAAGTCAGGTGACAAAAAGTGTTGTCATCCAAGTTAACATAGCAGTAATATTTGATATTAGTTGAAGAACTCGGTCAGAAAGAGAGACTGGGCATTTTGTATTTTGTCTTGGACCTAGCAAAAACATCCAATCATCATCATCACCACCACCGCCAACTGCACTTGCCTTGCTAATAGTAAGTAACTAGGGTACACTGATTTCTTTATATAGTTAGGAATATAGTAAATATTAGTTTAGATATTTTCTGTATTTGAGGCTGTCCTGCAATGTTGTTTTAAAATATTTCCAGCGATTTTGAACTCTTACTTACTCTTAAGTTACTGTGTTGATGTATTGAGTATGGTCTCATTATTTATTTATTATTATATATACTTGAACCTATCTTTGTGGTTGATATTTGTGAGACATATTTAAGCTCTTGGGAGTACTTGCATATGTATTTGGTGACACTGTACAGGCCACTCCTAAATAACCTTGCATGTCTTGGTCAGATTACTATCTGGATTATTAGTTACACTACACAATAGGATTTGAAAAATTATATGACGTGTTCTGTTGGTTTCTTGCTGTTACTTGCATTTATATGCATGCATACTATTTATTGTGACCAACTAGTCTTATTACTGTATTGTACTAAGTACAATAAATACACAGACACAGCTTTAGTTAATATGTTTTACTGTTACATTTTTCTTTTTGGATCTACAAGCATGCAACACAGATGCTGTCAGCTCTCTATGGCAAATTCCCAAAGCTTGTTTATACACACATTTATACAAAAAAAATGATATTTTTTCTCAAAGTCTGATGTATAACAGTTCTTTCTTTGTAGAAAAGTTTTTCTTTGTTCTCTTGTCCTTGGTTCTTTGTAGTTTGACGATCTATGGAAAGACTTCTGAAAACTCTATGTTCCAACGTTATCTTACTGGATGTTCCTCCTCTTGTTGACGTCTTCTGGCCATAGCTATTTTTACAAAGTTTGTTTCTCAATAATATACATGGATGCCAAAATCTGATTAAGTTCTTTTTGACATCACACTTGTTCAGCATTTTATACTATTTCTAAATTAACCCTTTATATTTCATATCATTCCTGCAGCTTTTTATTCAAGCTAATAATCATGTTAGTGAAAAGACAGTGAACTACTATTCTTTCAGTTCCTTCTTTTTTTTTTTTGGAGGAACAGACTAAGCTTCAGTTCATTTGTTTAGTCAGCATTGTTATTTACAGTATTTACCATGACTTGTTGAGTTATTGCAACTCTTTGTAACCTGCAGCATATAAAACAATTTTAAGCTGTCATTATTATTATGACCCCCAAAACTATCAACACAGGATTTATTAACCAATTTGGTCCCAGATGATGCCCATCCTCTGAATATGTCCCACCAATTATGGGCAGTGTCAGCTTCTGTTTTTGTTTTTTACTATCAATACTGGGTTATTTGAAACCACACATACAAACTGTGGTGCCACTAACAAACATTTTGAAATTTGAAGGCAATATTGTCCATTTACACAACATTTTGTTCAATTTACAAATTTAGATACATTAGCACTAAATTCTAATCTATCAAAGATACTTGTAATGACTTTCTTTCATTGTGCTTGTAAATGTACAGTCTCTGAGATATCTTATTTTACTAGTTTTCATACAAAGCTCTTACATCTGCATTTGGTGTCTTTAAAACTTGGAAATGTAATATTGAAGTGCAATATTGTTTTTCTTTGGTATTGTTGTCCCATCACAGTACACATGGATGGTATTTTTACCATTTGATCTGTATGAAGTACTGGCCTGTTACCCAAAATGGTAAGTATTTTAACCCATGGTTACAGTGTTGTTTATACAAATAAACAGAGTAATGGTAAAAAACATACCCTTTTTTCTGTTGAGTTTATTCTTATTTTTGTGTTATTGTCTACACACTGATATTGTTTGCATGATGTCTTTTCTTGCCAGAACTGTTGCAATTTTGAGGTAACGTACAGCATCTAATAGAGATAGAACTGTTTACTGAAATGTTTATGTCAGTCTTTGATTCCTTCTCTACGTTTATGTATGCCTGACCTTGTTTAGCTAACCATGCGGTTATATTTGTGTTAAATGGTATTTTCCAAAGGTACATGCAGTATGCTTTTTGCAACTGAAATTATCTTGTGTTTTATTTTGTGCAGCATTTTCTTAACTGTTTTATTCGTGAAATATTGTAATTCCCTCTGTTTTGATGTTCAGAATGATGCAAATGAAATGCAGATGTTTGTGTTGAATGCTGTGTGCCTTGTCATGCAGCTGCATTTTTATCTATAGTTCTTGAAGCATGTTTCAGACACTGAACATTCAGCTCGTCTCAAGCTGTACCAGAATATATGTATGCTAGCAAAAAGAAATACATGTATTTAACTATATTATTTCTAAATATATTATAGCAACAGATGTGTATATGCATCTAACTAGCAAATAGATGTGCACATGCATTAATACATGTTTAAACATATCATTGTACACATTCCCCCTATTTTATTTTAAATCCAAAACTGTCTATATTGGTTATATTGCTATTAACTAGAAACACATTGGGAAACAAAACCTTTAGTTTTGTTTTGATACAGCAAGTTAACAGTTTAATACTGTCAACACAATGATGACAACCATTACTATTAGAACTGGATGAATTTGAATAAGACTCTATACAGTGATGTCGTATACAGTAATTTATTGACAATGCTCGAGTACTTTATTGCAAAGGCATTGCAGTCTTGTTTTTTGAAAAAGAAAACACATCACAACTATCAAGCTTTGACTTGTTCATAGGTTGGTACTAGGCTATCAGCCCTAGGGCCTATACAAGCCTAGCCATAACAATTCCCTGGCTATTTCTTCCCACATTATTTACTTTCCTGGACCCCTGTCTAGCAGGGCAACTGACGTGATCCCTGGGGTGAATTTCCTTTCTACCATCCAATCGTCAAGGTTCCTCTTGAAGAGGTCCAAAGAGGCAGTCTGCTTGACATGTATGGGCAATCTATTCCAGAGTCTGGGGAGTCTCTGGGTCAGGAACCTATCCCTCCAGCATGTTTTGTTTATTGTGATGACAAGGTTTAGATCCCTGGAGAGTGTAGCTCTGAGGGATTGGGATTTCTTTAAGTGTAGTATGTCCAACAGCTCTGGGTTTGACATGGCCTTGTATGTTAAGCAGAGATTGCCTCTGAGTAGACGATATGCGACAGAGTATAGCTGGAGTTTAAGGCGGTCAGCGTAGGGCATCTGCTTTAGGCCGGTGATTCTTTTAGTGAGGTATTTCTGAGGCCTTTCCAGTTGTTGCAGATGTCTTGAGAGGTACATACCAAATGGGGCGTTGTATTCTATAATGGATCTAATGAGGGATGAGTACAGTGGGACAATGACCTCCTTTTTTCTGGATGAAAATCCCTTCGTGATGAGGTGTGCCACATAGAAGGATTTCCTGACTGTTGTGGCGATGTGGTTATCGAAGGTGAGACCACTGTCCACCTGTGTCCCCAAGTCTCTTATCACACTTTGTGTTTAGTATACTGCCACCTATATGGTAATTCATGGATACATGTTTTTTCCCAAAGGGGATAACAATACATTTCTTGGCATTGAGCTGGAGCCCATGGCTCTGGCACCAAGCATCTGTTTCTGTAAGGCCCTTTTGTAGAGTATCCACATCATTTGGGGATTCAATAATGGCTCCCAGTTTGCAGTCATCTGCAAACTTTGTTAGCCAGAGTCCCTTAGTGTTGACCTGTACTTCAGAGAAGTAGATGCCAAACAAGAGCGGCCCCAGGACTGAACCCTGAGGTACTCCACTTGTCACTTGTCTGGAGCTGGATTTGGAGTTGGCTACTTTTACAGTGTGGGTTCTATCAGTAAGCCATTTAGCAACCCATTGGGTGACATAGGGATTAATGCCCAACTTAGTAAGTTTATCTATGATTCCAGAGTGGGGGATGGTGTCAAAGGCCTTGGCAAGGTCTAGATAGGCTGTGTGGACCACCTTACCCTTACTCTATTACTCTATTTACATAGATAAACCATTTACTATATACTGTACAGAATACACTTGATTGTTTTTGCATTTGTATATACATAGCTGTAATAAAAGCCACGGTGGTGCAGCAGTAGCATTATCGCCTCACTGCAAGAGGTTCTCCCATTCGATTCCCGGCTGGAGCGTCTTCTGTGTGGAATCTGCATGTCCTCCCCGTGGTAGAGTGCCATTCAAAAGACATGCGTGAATGGGCGTGCCTTCGTTGAAGGTTGGGCATCGGGCTGGCACCTCAGTACTGTAAAAACCTACTGCCAATCATTAGCAGACCAGAGTTTCACTGTGGCAACCCCTAACCGGGAAAAGCCAAAAGAAAAAACAACATATACATGGCTGTAATGTACACAGTCCAATTTTCAAACCTAGCATTAAACTAAAGCCTGGTAATTACATTACTTGAAACATTAAAATGTATTTTTGGTATTACCACTTTGCACTTTTATTGGAGTCTCTTTTCTAGTACTGAGTAAAATTGAAAGCATGACCTTCTCCCTGTAGTATACATCATTTTATTGCAGTATTGTTTGTTTGCTTTATGCTGTGAGAATTAAATGTATGCTTGCCTTTTGGCTGTTACCTAGACTGTGACACTTACATATTTGCTCTTTGCTCATTGTTTTGATTTGATTATTTTTTTTTGGCCATTTTCGAAAATATTTTTATAAAGTTTTTGCTGTTGCCTATACTTTCAAAGTTGTACTAGGAATTGCTTTTACCCATTTTGAAAATACGTTTACTGTTACTACTAGCTATTCATACCCTCTTTTTTTTTAAAGGGACCTGCATAATTTACCTGCATACTATAGCCCATGTACTGACAGTACTCGTAGTATTTACTTGCAAACAGATTATTAATGAAATGTATGTACAAGTATGACATCTTATTACAATTACCAAACAGGATTTTTGTAGACTTTTGTGCTTTTTGCTTAATGCTGTACATTAATACTTAACAATAATGTTTTAGAAAAATGTAAGCCATTTGGCCTGGTGACCACTCTGTTTCCTTGACCTTATAAACTTCAGTACCAGTAACATTTTATCTTATGCAACATTCCTTGTAACTACCCCATTCTAGCCTGGAAAGGTTGGAGCTCACATTACTTTTTTTTCTTTTTGCACATTCCCGATGCTTAACCCCTAACTCCTTCAGCACTTACTCGTACATTCAGTCATTCGTTAATATACTTGCAACTTGATATTAGAATGCAATTGTAATAAACATTAACTTGCTTAACTATGCATAATATTGCTTTTGAATACTGTTTTTGCTGGAGTCTATGCTATTTTTTTATGCTATCATAAAATTACAAAATATTGTAAGAAACAACAAAGATATTAACTTAACAAACACATGCTTAAAACAAATATATTTACATGATTTACATTTGCTGTTGTCTGCGTGTTGTTGCACTTTAGGTGAAAAGAAAATACATGCATGTCAGTCTTGTGACGTCATGTCTTTTCTGCGTTTAACTACTCTCATTTGATTTCTATGTCCTAGAACCGTTTTATTTGAAATGGTTTTAAAATTACCATTCAAGTGCCTTGCTTTAACTGAATGAAAGTTTGTGCTACGTACACATTTTCGAAAGGTAGAATAGTATGTTGTAAATTATTTTCTATTTGCATAGTTAACTGCTGTTGCTTTAACTCTTTACTAACCAGATTATATTTGTCAGTATTCTGTTCTGCTGACTTTAAAGCTCTTTTGCACTTCTGAAAAAGTGTTTCCATATGTTGTCTGAACTTTTTGAACTTACTCTGTGTCTTAGAAGTTTATTAAATCTTTGTCAGTTCACCATGAACCTCGTCTCTGTTCTTATCCGTTTTGTAATGTGCAGTGGTTTTATGCCACTTTTGTCTAACAAGATGTACAGAATATTTTCTAAATAACTGACTTGACTGATATTGTAACTCTGAAATTAAACATTTTACATGCGGTGACAGGATATAATGCATCTGGTTGTTTACCATTACTTTTATGACATTGCACACAGAAAGCAGTTTCATATGACTTGCACAATAAATGTTTACTGTCATACAAATGATGTTGCTGTTTAAGATACCAAACATACATAAAGGATTGACATGAGCTTTACCTAGTAAAGTACAACGTGCTACAGTTATGTTTTTACCAATCTTTAAATTCTGACCATACATGTGCTGGACTATTATTACTGTCTACCTGAAAGGTAGTGTTACATTTAATACTTTTCTGTCTTATGGCATCCATGCTGTAGAATGAGAAACAAAAAGAGAATTACCATTTTCTGTGTGGAAGGTAATAAAGTCTTCCCTTGAGAAAGTGTGGGAAGTCTTTTGTTGATTCTCACAAAAGGTGGTCAAACACAGCTGGCAGATTCAGTTGTGTGACTGTACAGGACCTGTGGAATCTGCAGAGATGCACTGTTCTCCTACTGGATACTGTGCAGGAGGTGGCAAATGTTTGCACTGGAACTGAATGTACTAACCAAATAAAATGATAAAGAAGATGTAGCTGTCACAATAAGAAACCATTCAGTCAGTCAACTGTGGCTCAGCATTGAAAAATTATATACTGCCTTCTGTTGGTTTCTTGCCATTACTTGCATTGACATGCATGCATACGATTTATTGTTACCAACTAGTCTTATTACTGTATTGTACTAAGTACAATAAATACACTGAGACACTGCTTTAGGTAATACATTTTACGGTTGCATTTTCCTTTTGGATCTATAAGCATGCAACACAGATGCTGTCAGCTCTCTATGGCAAATTCCCAAAGCTTGTTTATACACACTCATATTTATACCAAAAAGTCTGATGTTTTTTCTCAAAGTTTGATTTACAATAGTTCTTTCTTTGTATAACAGTTTTCCTTTGTTCTCTTGTCCGTGGTTCTTTGTTCAGCATGTTATTTCTAAATTAACCCTTTATATTTCATATAATTCTTGCAGCTTTTTATTCAAGCTAATAATCATGCTAGTGAAAAGATAGTGAACTATTATTCTTTCAGGATTGGACACCCTTTATTAAGGGCCTTAATTATCAGATAAAGAGTGAACTGGTGGCAGCAGGAACTACCTTCTAGTCTGGGCAAAAGGGAGCATAGCTAGTAAACATGTGCCAACCTTCCCCAGGTGTGTGTGTTGGACAGAGAGTGTGCTGGATGTCTTAGCTTGGCCACTTAGCTTTGATCTCAACCCTATAGCTGTGCCAGTGGGGAGTCTTATTGGCAATCTGGAGAAAGAGGGAGAAACCAGCCCAAACTGTGATCTCAGTGTGCTCTTAAGGGAAATTACACTTTACTGTGTGTGTACTTGTCATCCTCCCAGTGTGTATGCCCCCTAGCTGTTGCCAGTGGTAAGGATTGAGGCTCCTTGATTACTGCACCAGTGCAGGGGCATCCCATATTAATTGGTGGACAGTGGTGGGATATCTACATCACATATTGTCTTGCAGTGGTGTGGATATTGAATTCCTGTAGCATGTTGAGAGTGGTCACTGAAGGTGTTTGTACTCTGAAATCAGCCATGTAGTGAACATTCAGAGTTTCGTATCACAATTTTTTTTTTGTTAGCTTAGTTAGTCAGGGAGAGCAGGCAAGCATGTCAGCAGGGGAGTAGGGCAAGCTGACAGTGCCAATTGGCTGAGATGTACCAGGCTAAAGGACTGGTGCATGCCAACCAGACTAAGGCGTAAATGACTGTAGCTTTGGGCACAGCTGGATCGCAGACCAGTGATAAGGACAGCCAGGCTGGCCTTGGAGATGTACAACTCTCAAAAAATGGACAGCTCAACCTTTCCAGAGAGAACTTAAAATTCTGTCTGGAGTTAAAGAGACTTGAGCTGGAGGCCAAGCATTTGGAAATAGAAACAACAGAGAGACGGAGAAATCTAGAGGCGGAGGAAAATGAAAAACTACAATGTCTTGAGGGGGAAGAAGAGGCAGAGGCAACATGAAAAGGAGATGCTGACTCTTTGCCAGAGTCATGGAGGTAATAAGGGAGGGAGTAACTGAACACCAGAAGCAACAAAGGTCAGTAAATTTCTTCCACAATTTAGAGAGGGGGATAATTTTGATAGCATCATTCATATGTTTGAGAGGGTATGTAAACAGTATTGAAAAGTTATTTAAAAATGAAAGCAAGACACTGCTTGACATTCTTGTCTTACTTACTGAAGCTGACGACTGCAGCTTCCGTGTTGGTGCCTAGTAGAAAAAGTGGCTTGCAAATACAAAATCTGGTTAGTGCAGATGAACTTTACAGATTAATAATATAACAGATGACATATAGAACTGTACAGTTTGCAGGGTTTGCCATCTTCAAGTTGCTTCTCATACAGCATAAAAGATGTTCTCCAGTATGTAAACCTAACAAGAAATCAGATTACATCTCAGATATTTACATTCTTATGAAAGAAGTCTTTTGGGAACTCAGTGCTTTGGTATTTTCTGATGTCATACAGTCTGTTTATTAAACTTTTAGGGAGTCTTTCCGGTTTGAGAATGTCTGTGTGAAAGCAGTTTTTCAATGATGTCATGCAGTCTGTTAATAAGACCCTTTGTGTTCTTTCAAGGCGCGTTACCTGACAGTTCAGTATGTTGTTTTTGCCTCCAACTCAGTTTCTTTCTTGCACCTGGGTCCTTATCAGTTTCCTCTGGAAGCTTGTTCCAGACACTGAACATTCAGCTTATCCTTATCAGCGTTTCTCTCAAAAATGCTACCAGCACGTTGTATACAGATGAATATCACAAACAAATTCCCCTGCACGTGGGAAGTTGCACGGCAAGAAATACTGAATAAATTCAAAAAATAGAGCCAGTATACAGATGAATACCATAATTTAGCGGTGAAAAGTTTAGCCCTTTAATATATGCATGCTAGCAAACAGAAATGTATGCATCTAACTGACTATATTATTCCTACACATATTACAGCAACAGAAGTGTATGTGCATCTGACTAGCAAACAAAAGTACAGACATGCATTTATAAATTTCCGAATATATATATATATATATATATATATATATATATATATATCTCTCATTTTGTTTTAGAAGTACAAAACCACTTTACATTGGTATATATTGTTTGGTTAATTATTACTGCTTACTAGAAACATAATGGGAAACAAAACCTTTAGTTTTCTATTATGCAACACAGTTTTATTGTCAACACAATGATAAAAATGTTTCACCAGTCATGAGTTGTATTTTGCAATTGCTGAACATGATTCTACACAGTGATGCTCTATACAGTAAATTAAGTGAAAATATTGACAATGCTTGTGGATATTACTGCAAAGGTATTGCAGTCTTGTTTTTTTTTTTTTTTATAAGCATATGTTATAAATGAAGCTTTGACTTGTTACTATACATAAAATGAACTGAGGAGCAATTTTTGTAAGCAGTTTAAAACCTGAATGCAAAATTGTCCATTTACACAGATAATCATTTACTGTATAGCATACACTTGCCTGCACAGAATGTTTTTGCATTTGTACATACATGGGCTGTAATGTACAGAGTCCAATTTACAAACTTAGTATTAAACTGAGGCATGCTAAACATTAAAATGTATTTCTGGTATGTTTGTCTTACTACCATATATGTTGACGGTACCCTAATCACTTAATGACAATAAACAGGCATGGTTGTCTTTTAATAATTAGCACAGACAGATATGTTTTTCTTGCACCTTTATTTTAGTCCCTTCTGCAGTACTGTTTACACAGTTAGTGTAAAACTGAAAAGTATTTGCTGTATGCTGTGAGAATTGAATGTATGCCTGCCCTCTGGCTGTTCGGGAACTGCATAATTTATTTGAACTGCATACCATGGGCAATTCATTGGCTGTACTCAATGTCACTGAGGTTTCTGTTTACTTTTAGCATTTACCTGCAAACAGATTAATGACATGTACAATTGTGATATTTTATTATAATTATCAAACAGGATATTTGCAGACTTGTGCTTAGTGCTGCATGTAAATACTTAATTTTGTTTTAGTAACAATAATATTTTAGTAAAATGTAAGCCATCTAGCCTGGCAACCAATCTCGATTTTTGACCTTATAAATTTCAGTACCAGTAGCATTTTCTCTCTCCAACCCTTCTTGTAATTACCCATCTCAGCCTGTGAAGATTTCAGCTCACATAAAACAAAATTTCTTACTTTTTTTTCCCTTTCTGTTCATTCCAGACTCAGACCATCGTACATCTCTTAACCCCTTCAGCACTTTAAGCACTTTACCTTCAGTCATTTGCTAATACACTTGCAACTTGACATTAGAATACAGTTGTAAAACACTTAAAACTATAAGTATTTTTAATTTGCATAACTATGCATAATTTAAAACTTGGGGTTTATTTGTAGTGTGTACTCAGTACAACCTCATATTACTAAAACTGCTTTTGAATACTGTTTTTGTTAGAGTCTCTGCTATATTTTAATGCTATTATACAATTACAAAATAGATGTTTAACACACAGTTAAAACAGATACATTTACATTTGCTGTTGTCTGCCTTTTGCTCTTGTGCATTTTAAACAGATTTATTTTAGGTGAAAAGAAAATACATGCAGGTTAGTTTTGTGACCTCATGTCTTTACTGCTTTTATCTACTCTCATTTGATTTCTATGTCCTGGAACTGTTCAGTTATTTGAAATGGTGATTTTAAAATTATTTAGCAGCTTGGCTATGAGACTACCCTTGCATGAATGATATGAGAACATCATATATTTTTCATCACTGTTTAACTGATAAGTGTCTTGCTTTAACAGAATGAAAATTTTAAAACATTTGGAAATAAAAATTCAGAAACATCTGAGTAATGCTCTGCTGTGTACATTAACCATTTTCTAAACGTAGAGTAGAAGATCATAAATTATTCTTTATTAGTGTACCTAACTGCTGTTGCTTTAACTCTTTACTAACCAGATTTTTGTTGTCTTGTGATTCTGCATGGGCTATCTGATATTCCTCTGTATTCTGTTCTGCTGACTCCAAAGCTCTTATGCACTTCTGAAAAAGTGTTTGCATATATATTGTCTAAACCTTCTGAACTCATTCTCTTAGAAGTGTATAACATTTTTATATGTCAGGTCACCATGAACTTCGTCTCTATTATCTGTTTTGTACTATGCAGTGGTTTTATGCCACTTTTGTCTAACAAGATATACAGAAGATTGTCAATAACTGTCTTGACTGCTGTTGTAACTCTGAAATCAACATTTCACATGTGGTGACAGGACATAATACAAGTGTATGACCCTTATCTGGCTATTTACCATTAACAAAGGTCTGAACTGTTATTTTTAGGACATTGCCACAAAAGGCAGTTTTATAGGACTTGCACAATAAACATTTACTGTCATATCAATCATGTTTCTGTTCAAGATACTAGTCAAATATAATCCATTTACATATTTTCTGACTGTCTTGCCCCAATAAGATTTTATATTTGCTAATATGCTGTTTACACAACTTCTGTAGTCTGTCTAAAATTGACAATAGTAATACTGTGTCTCAATGCATGTATATTTACCTGTCCTAAGTTCTGTTTACATTTCTTACTAGCCTGATTTATGGCATTCATGCGGTTATGCAACTACAAAAATTTGCTTACCAAAGTCCATGAAAACTTAAGCTGGCCACTTCTGAGCACCATAGATGGTCGGAAAATGTTTGTAATTACTTGAAAAGCTGATGAAACAAATCTGTCAGTTGCAAATTCGAAAATGAAGTTTTCACTAACTTGGAGAATTTATGGCACTGCTCATTTCCTGTATGGCAGTCCTTCTCTGAATTCAGATGTCCGAGGAACTGTACTGCTGCCAACTATGGAAACCTAAGTGCTCTTATTCGGGAATCAATCACGTGCATAAATGTTAGTTACTGCGCTTTCACTGAAGTGACCTTGTACAAAGCACAGGCACCACTCCCCCTGTGTTGGAATACAGGAAAGGCTTACCATTGAAAAGTTATTTAAAATGAATGAATGTCACTGACAGTCTTGTCTTGCTGATACTGCTGACTGCAGCTTCTGTGTTAGTGCCGCGTAAAAAAAAAAAAAAAAGTCTGGTTAGTGCACATAAACTTTGCATATTATTGACCTCAGCAGAAACAGTATAATGTTGCCCAAGGGCTCTGGGTATGGTTCCTGACCCCCTTACTCCATGGTAAAGCTGTAACCGCTATTTCTAAATTGTCTGTTACCGAATGCTTAAAACATAATATTGTAAATAAATCTTTTAGAATGCTTTAATACCTGAAACTTATAGGAAACAATTTTGTGAGCACAGACGCAAGGCAGATGGAAGTGTGTGAATATATTGCTAAACTAAGTACTTATTTTCATAGGTGGGTAAGTGAATGTCTGGTCACCACTTTTGAAGGGCTGGCAGACCTTTTGGTGATGGGAATAAGCCCTTATCACTTTGCCTGAAGACATGAGAATATTGTTAGCTGATAGTCAATGCAGTACTGCAGATGAGTTGGGGAAGAAGGGAGGCCTATATCCAACAAGTAGGGCATCACTGCACAGGAAGGGGACACCCAGTGCTGCTCAGGGGTCTAAGAGAACCCATGGTGAGCAGTCTAGACTGCCCCAACAAAGTCTGCCAGTAGAAGGGGAAGCCACTAGTCCAGGACTAAGGGATAAAGGTTTTAAATGCAACAATTGGGGCCATGTAGCATATAGATGTTCACAGGGGCAAGGTGGGAGAGCCAGTAAGTGGGAATGACAAAATCCCACCAGTAAGTTGACTTGAGACAGCAAGGGTACCAAACTACCACAAGAGGTTATAATCCTATCTTAGTGGATGGGAAAGAGGCCACTACTAAGAGAGAGACACAGCCTCTGACCTAACCATTGTGAAGCCTGCAGTGGTTACAAAGGAGCACTACTTGCTTGGGCAGTCTACTCCAGTGAGAGCTTTAGGAGGGACCCTATTCCAAATAACTTTGGCTAGGATTCACTTTGACTGGGAGGATGGAAATGAAGCCAACAAGTAGGTGTGTTTGAGGATATCCCTGCAGATGTCCTAATAGGAAATTATTTTGATAATGCAGTACCTTTTGTGCATGCAGTTACATGCAGCCAAGCACAAGCATGTGGGTCTGGTAACCTGGGGGAGACCTAGACAGACTGCACAATTGCAGCCAGGACTGGTGAGGTTGTTACTTCAGAGAGGGAGCTACCATGTAGCAGTGAGACTGAAGGTGACCCACAGTCATTTGTTGGTACTGATGTTCCCTTGGACAGAGTGCCTGCAAGAGCAGAGGCGAGTAGTAGGACCCAGGCTGACAGTGAGGCACCACTGTCAAGAGGATACCAAACTTCCTGTGGAAGGGTTACCAAGAGAGAGTTGAGACAGGTTAGCTCTTAGACCCTACATTACAAGGCCTGAGGAAGGTAGCTAGTGAGGCACCTGATTCTTAAGGGAAGGGGAATCTTTATACTGGGACAAAGGGTTATTGTATGGAGAGTGGACCCCTGAGGGAGGGCTAGAAGGTAAGAGAATATAGCAGTCAGTAGTGCCCAGAGCCTACCATCTGGCACTTCTAGCCATAACCCATGATATTCCCTTTGCAGGTCATATGGGCATAAAACAAAGAAACTTATTATGCAGAACTTTTATTGGCCTGGGATTTCCAGAGATGTAACAGGGTACTGCAGGATCTGTGAGAAGGTAGGCAAGGCAGGAGACAAGGTAAAAGCTCCATTCATCCTTTTGCCTGTGATTGAGGAGCCATTTCAGAGGGTAGCTATGGATATTGTGGGGCCTCGGAGTAACCTAAGTTCCACAGGAAAAAGTATATCCTAGTGGTAGTGGATCATGCTACCAGATACCCTGAGGCAGTGGATCTGTCCTCCATTGAGGCAGAAAATGTAGCAAATGCTTTTTAGAGATTTTCAGTAGGGTAGGTTTCCCAAAAGTAATACTGACTGACAGGAGATGCCAATTTCATGTCAGACCTGCTAGCTTGTCTGTGGAAGCACTGTAGGGTGAAGCACCTAAAGACCACCCCTACCATCCCCAGACTAATGGTCTTGTTGAGAGGTTAAACTCTACACTTAAGTCCATGCTATGGGCATTTGCAGTCCAGTTTAAGAGGGAGTGGGAAAATATTTGCTCCATCTGTTTGCTTATAGAGAGGTGCCACAGGAATCCACAGGTTTTTCATCCTTAGAGTTGCTGTATGGACATAGGGTGAGGAGACCTCTAGATATAATTTGAGATAACTGGGAGAGAGAGTGTGTGTAAAACCCACAAGGAGTCTGTTGTGGCATATGTCCTAAACTTCAGGACAAGGCTCAGGGAACTCATAGTCATGGCCCATGAGAACCTGGCTGAAGCCCAACAGCAGGAAAAAGGTCTACAGGAATGCTCCAGCTAGAGAGAGTATGCTGTAGGGCAGCAGGTAATGGTTCTCATTCCTGTCAAACACAACAAGCTGCAGACAGATGCGTTTGACAGGAATGAGAGCCAAACAAGGTGCAGACAGATTGGGATGGACCCTACAAGATGTTAAGGAAGGTCAGCAATGTTAACTACATGGTAGAACTGTTTAGGCAGAAGGCAGGGGCATAAATTGTACCATGTTAACAGGATGAAACCTTACCATGATAGGGAGGCCCTAGAGCTGAGTATTTGCAGTGGATGGCAGGAGGAGTCTCAGGGGATCTGGTGACTGATCTCCTCAGTTGAGGCTCGGACTGATACCTCAGTGGAAGGAGTAGCAATGTCCAAGCACCTATCCCCTAGCTAGGTTTGAGAAATCCAAGCAGTGTTACAGGAGTTTGGGGACATGTTCAGTGGGAAACCAGGATGCACCCACCTGGTGCAGCACCATGTGGATACAGGACCCCAAAGGCCTATTAAGCAGGCCATTACAGGGTGCCTGAGAGACAAACAGACTCTGAGGGAGGAGATACAGGAACGGTTAGAACTAGGGGTAATTCAGTAGTCCAGCAGTCCCTAGGCATCTCCAGTGGTGCTGGTACCAAAGAAGGATGGCAGCACCAGGTTCTGTGTGGACTACAAGAAATTAAATATAGTCACACAGAGTTAGATGCTTATCCCATGCCTAGGGCAGATTAAGCCCTAAGCACCTGGGTGGGGACAAGTATCTTACCACTATTAATCTTAACAAGGGGTACTGGCAGGTGCCATTGACTCCCAGTGCTAGAGAAAGGGTCAGCCTTTGTGACTCCTTTTGGCTTGCACAAGTTCACAAAGATGCCCTTTGGGATGAAAAATGCTCCAGCGACTTTCCAGAGGCTGGTAGATTGTATCATAGGTAGGTACTAGGCCATCAGCCCAAGGGCCTAAGTAAGCCTAGCCAACAAGGTTCCCTGGCTTACACCACCCAAGAAAGTTAATTCCCTGTGCCTCTGTCCAGCAGAGTCACAGAAGTGATCCCTGGGGAGTAGTTCCCATTTCCCATCCAATCAAGATTATTCTTGAAGAGTGCTAATGAGGAACTTTGCTTGACATAGATGGGTAGCTTGTTCCAGAGTATAGGAAGTCTCTGGGGCAGGAATCTATCCCTCTAGCATGTCCTGTTTGTGGTGACAAGGTTTAAGTCCCTAGAGCATGTAGCTTGGAGGGATTGGGATTTCTTTTGGTGTAGCATGTCCAACACTTCTGGGTTTAACATAGCTTTGTATGTTAGGCAGAGATCTCCTCAGAGTAGGTGATATGCTACAGAGTAAAGCTAGATTTTTGAGACTGTCAGTGTAGGGCATCTGTTTGAGGCCAGTAATCCTCTTTGTGAGGTACTTCTGTGGCCTTTCCAGCTGCAGCAGATGTGGCATTGTACTATATAATGGGTCTAATGAGTGCCAACTAGAGGGGAACAATGACCTCTTTTTCCTGGATGAAAACCCCTTTGTGATGAGGATTTCCAGACTACTGTGGTGATGTGATTATCAAAGGAGAGACTACTGTCCACCTAGGTCCCAAGGTGGATCTCATCACACATTCAGCATTAAGTAGACTGCCGTTTATGTGGTAGTTCATGGGTACAGAGTTTTTACCAAAGGGGATGACAATGCACATTTTGGCACAGAGCTTGAAGCCATGCCTCTGATACCAGGCATCTGTCTCAGTGAGGCTCTTCTGTAGGATGTCCACAACATTTGGGGACTAGACTATGGCTCCTAATTTACAGTAATCTGTGACCTTTGTTAGCCAGAGGCCTTCTGTGTGTTTGGCATCTACTTCTCTGAAGTACAGGCTAGGTATGTAGCAGAAGCCAAACAACTCCGATATTGAGCAGTAATAAATCCTAGCAGGAGATTTTGCCCTTCCTTACATAGATATTGCCATCTACAGCCATTCATAGCAAGAACACATTCAGCATGTCAGGGAGGTGCTGGGCAGACTAGAGAGAGCAGGGTTGACCATTAAGCCCAGCAAATGTCAGGTGGGTATGGCAGAGGTCTCCTACCTGGGGCATATAGTGGGGAGAAGTAAGATCAGGCCAGAGCCTGCCAAAGTGGAGGCCATTCAGGCATAACCCACCCCTGTTACCAAAAAGCAGGTGAGGGCATTTTTAGAGACAACGGGCTACTACAGAAAGTTTGTCCCCAATTATAGTAACACAGCTGCTCCCCTCACAGACCTGACAAGGTAAAAAGACAGATAAGGTAGTGTGGACCCCAGCATATCAGCAGGCATTCCAGAAGCTTAAAGGAGCTTTGGGAGGACCCCGTGTTAGCCAGTCCAGATTACACAGCAAACAATTTATTGTGCAAGTGGATGCCTTAAACCATGGGTTGTGGGCTCTACTTACCGAGGTTTGCTCAGAGGGAGAACACCCAGTGGATTTTCTCAGTTGTTGGCTCCAACTCAGGGAGGAATTCTATGCAGCTGTAGAAAAGGAATGCCTAGCAATAGTGTGGGCACTGCAGAAACTTCAGCCTTATCTGTATGGAAGGAAATTCACTGTAGTTACAGACCACAATCCCTTAACATGGCTACATTGAGTCAGCCAGCAAAATACCAAGTTACTAAGGTGGAGCCTTGGCTCGCAAGCATATAATATGACAGTGCAGCACTGCAGTGGGGTTAGCAATGCCAACTCACATGAGGTCTCAAGACATGGAAGGGAGTAAGGTATTCCCCAGATAGGCTCAACCCTCTCTAGCAACGTTTCTCAAGCAACGTTTCTCAAGGGTCACTTGAAAAACTAGCTCGAGTATCCATGGGGGAAGAAATGTCATGCTGCCAGCCCAGCTATCTGGAATTTTGTAAATAATTCTATGTCATTTATGAATATTGATACAATTTATACAGAATGATATGCTATGTATTGAGCTAAGATGTATCCACAGTGCACCCTACTGGAAAAGAACAGAAATGTATATAAACTATATACCTGTAGTAGGAACTGGAACACAGAGTTAACTTGCAAAACTTCAAGAAAATAAGTTGAAATTAGATTACTTTACGATTGTACTATAAAAGTTCTTTTCAAAACAATGCAGAAGGCACCCCAGTTCTAGGCGTCCTGCCTCCTTGCTGCATTGAAAGTGTTTTGCTGTTTTAGGACTTATTTCTGAGCAAACATCTGCGAGATACCTATTTTTAACACAGGGATGTGAAATCTTTTAGTTTCTGGTTTAGCTTGGGAACTTAAGCCAGGTGATAAGTGATGTCATCCAAGCTAACCCAGCAGTAATATTTGATATTAATTTAAGAACGCTCTCGGAGAGAGACTGGCCATTTTGTATTTTGTTTTGGACCTAGCAAGAACATCCACTCATCATCACCATCTGCACTTGCCTTGCTAATAAGTAACTGGGGTACAGTGATTTCTTTTAGATATAGTTAAGAATATAGTAAAGATTAGTTTGGATGTCTGAGACTATCCTGTAATGTTGTTTTAAAATATTTCCTGTGATTTTAAACTCTGAAGTTAGTGTCGATGTATTGAGTATTGTCTTGTTCTTTAATTAAAATGTATATGAACCCATCTTTGTGGCTATTTGTGAGGCAAGCTCTTTGAGTACTTGCATATGTATTTGGTGACACTGTACAGGCCACTCCCAAATAGCCTTGCATGTGTTGCTCAGACCTCCATTTGGATTATTAGTAACATTACACAGTAAGACTGGGCAACCTTTGCTAAGGGCCTTAATTATCTGATAAAGAGTTGGCTGGTGGCAGCTGGAATTACCTTAGTCTGGGCAAAATGGAGCATAGCAAGTAAACCTGTGCCAGCCTTTTCTGTGTGAGAGAGAGAGAGACACACACAGAGACTGTATATAAATCAAATCTCAAAGTGTGCATGTCAGCTACTTGGTCAGGGACACAAAGCTCTGGTTGGACAGAGGGTACCGGAGGCCTTAGCTTGGCCACTCAGCTGAGATCTCAAACCTATAGCAGTGCCAGTTGGAGTCTTATTGGGGATCTGAAGAAAGAGGGAGAAACTAGCCCCAGATTGACTGTAATCTCTGTGTGCTCTTAAGGGAAATTACACTTTACTGTGTGTGTACTTATCCTCCCAGTGTGTACTGTTTCTGAGGATTGAGGTACCTTAATTACTGGGCCAGTGTAGGGGTGTCACAGAGCTTTTCTCTACAGGCCTCCACTGAAAATAGGTTATTATCCTAGTCAGCCATTCCTGGTAAACAAATGTCAAATAAAAAAATAAATAAAATGAAAGTTAAAATCATCTCCTGTTATGAGCTTGTATCTGTGTCCTGATACCAGATTGAATCATTGGTGTGTGGTATAATGTATTTCATGAGACGTATAAAAAAAACTATTGCATGGCAGGAGTTTCTCTACCTCTTCAACAGAGACTTTCTAGGATTTATTTAAATGTCAATGGATTAATTCATGTGAATTCTTTTATACAATATTAAGTAGACATATTATTTAGGCCTCTAAACTCGCTCTTTCATAGTTATAGCCCTTCAGATAGTATAAAAATCTGGGGCAAGCAAAAGACAGACTCACAAAGTGTTATATATGGACATTGCTGTATCAATAGTTGTGCTTCTCATAAAAAGTATTTAAAAAAGTTATAAAAATGTAATGAAACAATACAGCATGAAATAGAAGTGGCTTGCAGCATGCCGTGTTAATATATATATATATATATATATATATATATATATATATATATATATATATATATATATATATATATATATATATATATTATCTTTAGCGAAACACAGCATTGCTTCAACCTATTGACTGCCTGCTGCGTTTACAGCATCATTACAGTTAAAAAAAATCATAGGCTTAGTTGCTGTTTACTACGTTCTTATACAGCTACTGCTCACTTAATATACAGTTATCTCTGTTACTTTCCATCCTCCATGGGATAGACTGGGCCAGAGAAGTTCAGCTCTGCCCTTTGCTCCTACACATGCATGGATGGATTCCTGCCTTGTAGCAGCACATTAGAAATAATGGGGTATAATTTTGCTAGTTTCAATAAGTAATTAATTTTCAATAGGCTCCCTTTTATGGTTGTGCTCATGTGTATGCATAGAAACACACACAAACATATTTAATGTTCAAAACATTATAGTGGATTAGGACTACTTGTATAGTTCACTCTGCAAATTACTTTTCCTTCTCATAACTTATGTCTGTTTGCAACACAGTTGGTGATGGATGCTACTTATGAATCCTTTGAGCTCTGGACATTTATAAAAAAAAATGCATGAATGCCCCTAGTCCTGAATATTTACAAAAATTAGTTGTAATAGTACTTTCAATTTGTTGCAAAACTACATCTTTTATTAATCTAACTTGATAGATTCTACAACTCCCTAATCCACATAGTGGAAACTAACAATATTCACACCAACAGTTTAGTACTTATTTAAGTCCATGTCAGAAAGCATCAGCCTCCTTGTATATTACACAGTTAAACAAGACAGTATTGCTAATATGCAATGGTTGAGTCCCAAAAAAACACAATAAGCCCCATGCAACACTAGTTCAAGTCACAAAAAGCAAATTTACAAAAGCACCAAAAAAGATGGTATGAAGAGCATTAAACATACCTCTCAACCTGGAAACATCAAAAATCAGCACAAAGGCCTATGAAAAATAGGTACAAATCTGTACCCTGATTAACAAAATTTACATACATAATTACGTAACCCCGCCCACTCCAATGGAATTCTGGAATACCGACTTTCAAACACAAACTGAACAGACAACCAAAATATGGCCCCAGACCCTGCAGTAAATGGTAACCATTTTTTAAATATGTAGCAATGATGTTCACTGGGAACTTGGGAAGGGAGAAGATAATGAACCTTAGGATTTTGTTTTTGGTGACTTGCAGTATGTGCATTTTATCTTAGCAAAAGAATATTATAGTTTGCTAGGACCCCCAAAAGTCATTTTCCATGGCTAACTGATCAGTGGCATAGCTAGAGTTTGTGCTGCCCGGCTCCCAGGCTGTCCAAGTTTGCCACCCTTGCCCCCTCACAAAATCATGGTCAAATGGAGACCACCATACACAGCCCCCCTGCAGCCATTCCAATGGGACATTGGAATGGCTGCAGGGGGGGGGCTGTGTATGAGGACACCCATACACAGCCCCCCCTGCAGCCATTATAATGTCCCATTACTTAGCTATTTCTCCCCATTTACTATAAACACTGTAATGTGCATATATTACTGCTTTACTTCTACAATGATTATTTGAATTTCATTTAAAACTTATTTTACATTTTATAGCACAGACACTAATAGACATCTGCTAAACAGAGCAATACAGTCTCACAATGAAAATAGACTTAGCATTAAAACTGGTCAGAGAAAGAGAATTTGCTACAATTAAACTTGTGGATCACCCTTGGGTTGTATTTTGTTGCTTTTTTGTTGCCAAGTGATTGCTGTTGTTAGCATTAAAACTTCTTTGCCTTGAAACTCACATTCATTGAAACCCACATTCAAAGAAAATGCATTTGGTCAGTGGTAGAGAAAGACTACATTTGGGCTGCTTTCAAATCATAGGCCCCTTGCACACAAAACATACATGTGTTCGTTAATATACCTTCCTGACTATATTAAATTATTAGAGCACGTTTTAAATTTATTGTTTTGAACATTTTTTCCAGTAAGCAATGAAACAAATGTGTGGACCAATAATGAGAAAGCTGCCCAATTCAGAACATTTCCATCATAAAAGTTTAGTCAAACGTCTACAATCCACCAGTATTAGCAAATATGCACAATTGCTGCAGAAATAAAAGTCATCTAAATATACATTAAAGAGTTCTGTAACTAATGTAAATATATTTCATTGTTTCATCTACAAATAAAGTGCTTGCTGCCCTTGAAGAATAATAAATTGCCTATGTTACATTAAAAGATAAGCTAGTAAAACTACAATACAGAATTGATGGCAAACTGATTACAGGTTCATAGTTACGAGGTATCTATGTCAAAGAGGACATTCTTAGGACTGCAGCATCCACCCCCTTTAAAAGTACAACACAGTATAGTATCAGCAATCCATCTATATACTGTGGGAGTAGAACCCACAGCCTTTTGCATCAAAAGCAAATATTCTACCCGTTCTGCTATTAAAACAGACTTGGCATAAGCAGCACTAAACTTCTTTCCCCCTGAAAAAATATGCAGCATAAGAAATCTGGAAAAAGCCAAAATTTATTGGGGGGGTGGGGCAAAGGCCCAAAACCAGGGACACGTTTTAAACATTGCTTGTATAATCTTAAAAAGTTGCTATAATAAAATGCTGTGTTTCCTGAGAGATAGAAAGACTGAAACTTAAATGTCAATTATTTAGTCAATTCAGTTCACTGATTTGCCAGAAAACATCAGATTTTAAGAGGAACAGACCAAACATATGAGGCAAACATTCCAGACCTTGAATCACAAGTGGCGGTATGGGTAGAGACTTTAAGCTCTTTCTCCTTATACCTAAGGTACAATTTAGGGTCTGGGTACTCCTAACAGCCAGTTATATGTACCTGGGGCATCACACATCCACACACCTTGTTATGTATGTATGTATAAAACTGGAATATTCACCAGTTCTAATGGAAGAGATAAGACCACAAAATACATTGTTACAATCTTTTCATATGACTAAGGTGTGAATTCCCTTTCCTTAAATTATTTACACAATCTATACTACCAATTCCGATGGAAAAGACTGATCACAAATACTACATACAGATTTAAGCACTTTTGGAATACAAACATGATGAAATGTGGGGTGACCGTTTTCAGAAGGCTAAATTATTAACTCCTTTTCTTCAAGTGCCAAATATTGAACTCCTCTTTCTGAGAGGTGATATAGAGAAAGATATAGAACTTAGAACAAGACCATCCACAAGTAATCCTACAAATGTATAAAATGCTCAGTTTGTTATCAAACTTAAAAAAATCACTTTTATTGATTTTTTATCTTGCATGCATGTGCTGCTTCAACCCACACTGGCAGGTTTCATTAACAATAACACAATTTTCTAGACATTAAGTACATTCATGAACATATTTTTACTAAAACATCAGAAATTGTGCAATATTTATATGCATCTATAAACACTCCCAATACACATTTTCCCCCTGTGGGACAACTGCTCAAATCCAAACTGTCACAAGAAAATACCAATAAGTGGTGGCATATGGAACAAAAATAACTTTATACCTAGTTTGTACTCCTCCTACCTTTCCCCACATTTCATAGCACTTTCATCTATCAGTAGTTGAGTTCTTACATACATGAAATTACAAACTTCTATCACTTCCTAACTCATGTTTTAAGCACACAAAGATATTTTCAGCATTATACCTAAAGCTAAACTAACAAAACAGACACCCCAAATGCTCCGATCTAGTGCACTCTGGTTTGCTAAAGGGTGCTGCCATGCCAGTGTAACCATCATTCACAGCCACACGAGGCATTACTAATTCAGTGCCAAAAATTACTCGGAAAGGAATACAGGAAGGTTTTCTCTAGAAGTTGCAATACTGAAATCCTCATTAGCATCGGCAAAGTTAGATACAGCTATACCGTGAAATATCGAGTGTACTGACGTAGTTCTTTTTTTGACTGTTGTAATAGTCATACAAACGTACATTCATTCATAATAACTTTTTAAATGGCCAACTCTGAGATGAGAATGAAACTGGGAGCAGTGCTTCAAAATTCTGGCATTGAAACTGCTTGCGTGGAGCATCTGGAGGTGGGCTGTTTATTTTGAGTGCATTATTTACAAAAGCTTATCTGCAGAGTTCATTTGCATTGCATACTATGTAGTTCTTGCTTGGTTACACTGATCATACAGCTTGTTGAAATTCTTGCTTGGTTTCACAACATGTACAGCTCATTGTATTAATTGCTTAGCTTGGCAAATTAGAGCTATCCGAACATAGTTTATCCAGTGTAGTTTATGTAGGGTTGGGGTAGATAATTTAGGATGTGTGAAACAGGTCGATTTTCTGGAAATATACATGCTAGTAACACAGTTAAGTGAGCACTTAACTGGTTTCATAAATGAGGCAATGTGTTGAGCTAGTGTAGATCTATTTCAGATATACCGTGGGCGACAAATTCACAAAAAAGGAACATATTACTAATAGGATATTTGGCAATGTTTTACTGTATTAACCCACACACACCTCCACCTCTCCAATATGTACTACAACATAAGGAAGTTGGAATGAGTTTCTCTCCACATAATACAATAAATCAATGCAGCGATAAACACACAGCCATATATTAGCAGCAAGTTTCCTGAATTACCTGGACTGATTGTTGTGTCTTTCGGCTTTTCCCGGTTAGCCACAGTGAAACTCCGGTCCACTAATGCTTGGCAGTAGATTTTTTACGTGCAGAGTTGCCGGCCCTGACACACAACCTTCAATGAAGGTACACCCATTCACGCATGTCTCCACACAGAAGACACTCTGAGAATCGAACAGGACATCTTACTATAAGGCGACAACGCTACCACACAGTGCCACCACCTGGACTGATGCAGAAGCAATATTGCAGTTTCTCACTCCACATAAGAATTCCCACATGTTTCTCTACAGAGGACAGGAAGCCCTTGCTGTTTCTCACATCACCACATAAGAAAATAAATAAGAACAGTAGGTTCCCTGCCATTACCGGAATCTGAATTTCCTGCACTGGATGCAGTCTCTCACAAACAGGACAGGAAGCTGTGCAATATTGCAGTTTAAATCAATGCAGTTTCTCGCACAAACAGGAAGCTAAGTAATATTGCCATTTAAACCAATGCAGTGATAGGACAGGGAGGAAGCCGTTGCCATTTCTCTCACCACATAAGAAAAATAAGTACAACAACATAGGAAGTGCTTAACTCTGCAGTTACCTGAAACTGAATTACCCACATAAGAAAATAAATAATTACAACAATAGGAAGTGCATAACCCTGGCCATCTGAGCTGACTCTGCTGCTTCACGTTAAGTTGAATATTGCCTCCTGAAGTTGACGTCATCACGGACGCCCTGCATGTGATGACGTCAGGAACAAAAAAAAAGCCTTCAAAATAAAACCCAGGTAATTTGGAAAGTAAAGGGGCCACTCGGGAATTTGTAGCACCCCAATAATTTGCCCTCAACCTGTATTTACCGAGGAATTTGGTATGGTTGAGTGGTTTGGCATTAAATGTACTAAAAAGAATCCAAGGGGTCACAACAGCATTGGAAAAATCTTTAATCCATATAGGAAACAAATTTCCATAGACATTCAAAACACACACATGCCAGTTTTAGTGACTGAGTGGACATACCTTCAGTGTAAAGTTTTTGCACCATAACATAAATACTGAACATTCTAATTTTATGTCACGTGTGAAAGTGATTATTAACATTTCATGAGTTTTCATACAGCAGTTTGAATTACTGCAATGACAGTCAAAGCCTTAATTTATGTTACTCTGACTTCCTCGGTTATAATGCCTGCCTACAAAGCAGCTTTACACTTAAGTATCTTGGATTAGCTTTGAATAAGGATCCAGGAATCCTAGACTTGGTATTCACACAAAAATAAAAGTGAGAAATTAATGGAAATAAAAGTCAAGCAGTAGTAAAATAACAAAATATAGTGTTTTGAATTATGGTATGTAATTATGCAACATAAGTATGGATGCTTACATATCTGATTAAACAATGTACATCTACAACTCTTCCATTTATTAGATGGACAACTAATTGTACACAAACTTAATAGAAGAGTCAGTCAGTATCTTTATTCCTATGCTATAGCTAAACTATAAAACACTTTACCAGAACAAATTAGTAGTACAGATAATTCAAGAAATTCAAGATTACACTAAAACACCTTAACTCACATCTGCCTATGGTCTAAAACAAACATATAACCCACACCTCTCCACCTAACCTTTCATAATCCCAAACTTCTATTCCATCATCCACCTATCCCAGTTTCTTTACTCACTCACCTCCAGCTACCTCCTACATACTTATCCCACACTACCTCATCTCTGAAAACTCCCTCCTGCCCCATCTCCACTACTTTATTACTTAACTCATCTCTCAATCATCCAACATCGTATCCCTACTTTCTCCTCTAACCCTCCACTAAGTTAGCACTATTAATGTCCTTAAATATAAACCACTCTCACCAATTACTATCAAAAATGTATTACATTACTTATTCTTGAATCTGCTTATAATCTACCAGAGAATGTATTTTTGAATCTGTTTATAATCTCAGAGAATGTATTAAGTATGAGTTTAACAAAATATAAATGAAAGACATCACAAGTCTTACTGTAAGAACTATTTCAGCACCTCCATTGTGACTCGCGTACAAACTTATAACAATTTTTTGCAATTCCACTTGCGTTTTCTTTTATACATATGTAATATTTTCACTATGTTAAATATTATTAAACATTACTGGAGCTTTTCTACCTGGGCCTCTGCTGAAAATGTTTTTTTGACCCAGTCGGACTTTCCTGTTCACCAATGTCAATCAATCAATAAATAAATAAAATTTAATACATAGACAGTCAGAAATAAAATAAAATTGTTGCTATTTGTTCCGCCAAAAGGACAGGATAACTTGTTGTAGCACAGTTGGTAATGACATTTAACCTCGAGACTCACTCAAGGTCAGCTTATTTGACTATGTAGTTGACAATATGCATTCCTTTCAATATTGTTACGGAACATCATTTGTTTTAACTTTCTGTCTATAAAACATTCCTGTTTAGACAAAATGACAAAACACAAAGTCTACTCTATAATTTTTCCCTTGCAACTAGACAAACGTTCAACTTAAGCACTCAAACCATTCACTTCTCATCCCGGCACTTGCTCAAAACTCATAGCAAGCACTAATAAACCTTAGCACTAGACCCCCCTATACTGTAGAGAAGGGCAAGGCTCTCTATTTGACCATACCAGCCAATCAGTAAAACAGTTCACTGTACCTATCCAGGCATGTCCAAAGGGCAGTTTCATGTGTACTCCCCTGGCCAACTGGTGAATCTGGGCATTTTGAGGCAATGTTACAATTGCCTCATGTACACACCTCTCCTCCTTCCACCAAACACTAATACATGCGAGAGACGCAATTATACAGCCAAACTGGAGGCTAAGCTCTCTCAACCCAAGACTGGATCAGGCAGTCAAAAGGAGAAGGGGATTACTTGCATCACACCACCAGTCTCATATAGACCTATGAAACCAGCATTGGCAAAAAACACACAAATACACAAAAACATACTAGGGAGGCTCTAAATAAAAATCTGCAAAAGCAACAGAGACCTCCAAAGCAGACATCAAAGCAACCTCCACCCCCCCCCCCAACACAAACCCTGAAACACATACTTCACTAAACAAGTGTGCCACACAATCACAGCTCTTAAGGCAAAACAACATACCCAACACACTAGTAACAGTTGACTCTATAGTCAGGCACACTGATGTGCCACTCACTAGACTGAACAAGGAGAAGATTACAGTTAGCTGCCCGTCGGGTGCCAGGATCCGCCACATAACACAAGCACTCCGGTCACTCCAGAACAAGTACAAATATGACTCTGTCATTGTCCATGTTGGTGTGAATGACCCGAGCCGTACCTCCCTGGACTACATGAAAAGAGACCTGGAGGAGCTCTCGGATCACGTAGCCCTGGCCGGTATGACCCTGACCCTGAGTAGCATCCTACACTCACCAAGAATTATACATTAAAAATTATCAATTTCAACAATTGGCTAAGCTTCTGGTGTCATTCATAATGGATCCAGTGTCAGTCAGCCTGGGATGACATGCTCGCCAAGCCACGCTGCTTCGGTAGAGACAGCTTGCACCTGTCACCCTTAGGCTTTCACATACTGGCCAAGGCTCTTGCCACCCCCATAGCGCCTTTTTTAGGCAAGGCTCAAAAAGACAAACCCACCACCATAAATAGCACAAGTAACAAAAAACTGAGGGTAATGCTACTCAATGTCAGAAGTCTAAACCTCAAAATGCTTGCACTCAAGGCACTCCTCAGTATGGAGAAAATTGATATATGTGCAGTAACAGAAACCTGGTTTAAGGCTCCAGAGAGCACCCCAGCACTACGAGGCTACAACTCATACCATACATTTCGGCCACAAAACCCGGACCAAAATACAAAAGGTGTGGGAGTATCCATATTCATGAAGGATACCCACATCTCCAGTTAGTTGCACAGCACGATGCTTCAGAGATCATCGTGTAACTAACAATGGGCAAAACTGCTATTCAAATTATAGCTTGCTACAGATCACCCACTATGTCCCAGGACCCCTACTCTGCATTCCTGGAAACAATGGGAAACAAAGGTCCTACCAAACACCCTGTTATTGGGTGATTTCAAGTACCCAAACATTAACTGGGAGAACTACTCAAGTACAAACTCCCTAGTCGAACATTTCCTAGAATTTATAAATGCAAATGTCCTGGATCAACTGGTCAACACCCCCACAACAGATGACCACATATTGGACCTGGTCATCACCAACATGGGTGACCGGTGTTCCACACCAGAGGTCAACCCCTCGCTGGTTAGATCTGACCATAAACTAATCAATCTAGATATCCCCCAGTCAAAGAAACCACCGTGAAAAGCTTTTCAAAAACAAACTTCACGTTACTAAAGACCGAGGTGGGAAGTTTCAAAGCCCCCATGCTAAAGAATAACACTGTCCAAGCTGCAAAATCCTTTACTAATGCATTCTATGGGCACCTACAAGTATGCATGGATTGTGCTATCCCAAACAAAATCAAGACTCACTCCTCCAAGAATAGGAAACCAGTCTGGTGGACCCCTGCCATAAACAAGCTATAGAATAGGAGGAGGAAACTAGCACAGAAAAAAAAAAAAAAAAGTAAAATCCCAAGAAGGGAAGACATCCCTGATCAATATCAGCAAGAAACTACATTCCCTCATAAAATCATCCAAGGCTAGCTTTGAAAGTAAAATTGCCATGGACCCCAAAGATAACCACAAGGCATTCATTAGCTATGTCAAGAATCTAAGTGGCAATTCTCAGATCTGCTCGGAGTTGGTGCAGAAAGGCACAAAATACACTGAACCGACCGATATAGCCAACATTCTGGCAGACAGGTTCAGTGCAAACTTCACCCCCTCTCACCCCCAAAAGGGCCCATAACTATACCAGAAGAATTTAGTGCCACTGAAATCAGACACTCAGGTTAAAACAGCCCTCTCCAAAGCCAAAAACACAGCATCAATGGGGCCGGATGGTATCCCAGGCTGCATCCTACACGAGCTCAAAGATGAACTAACCCCTCACCTAAACACACTGTTTAAACTCAGTCTCTCCAGAGGCTACATGCCCACAGAGTGGTGCACAGCAGCGGTTATTCCACTCCACAAAGGTGGAGCCACAACGGACCCAGGGAACTATCGCCCTACAAGCCTGACTAGCTTGGTCTGCAAAGCTATGGAGTGCATCATTATGGATCTCATTAACAGAGACACTGGAAACCTCCAAACACTGGAGACTACCCAGTTCGGCTTTGTTAAGGGCAGGTCATGCCTCCTAAACCTGGTGGACTTCTTTGACACAGTTACCAATGCTATAGACAAGGGAAAGGTGGTCCAGACAGCCAAGACCTCACAAAAGCCTTTGACACCATTCCCCACTCAGGCATTATAGACAAGCTCACCAGCCTGAACATAAACCCCCTACATCATGACATGGGTTGTCAACAGGCTCATGAACAGAACCCACATGGTAAGAGTTGCGGAAGCTAGGTCTGACTCTAAACCGGTTACAAGTGGCATTCCCCAAGGCTCAGTCCTAGGACCCCTCCTGTTCGGCATATACTTCTCAGAGGTACAGGCAAGCACAGAAGGACTATGACTGACCAAGTTCACAGACGACTGCACACTAGGGGCTATAACTGACTCTCTGGCTGACACAGACATCCTCCAAAAGGGTCTCACTGAGACAGATACCTGGTGTCAAAACCATGGCCTCAAGCTAAATGCCAAAAAGTGCATAGTCATCTCCTTTGGAAAAAAGTACCCACAGACTACCACATAGGTGGTAGCCCCCTAAATACAGAAGACGTAATAAGGGATCTGGGGACTCAAGTAGATAGTAACCTCGCTTTTGATAATCACATTGCCAAAGTGGTTAGAAAATCCTTCTATGTGGCCCACCTAATCACAAAAGGGTTTGCATCCAGATCGAAAGAGGTCATTGGGCCCCTCTACTCACTCATCAGACCCATCATAGAGTATAATGCCCCATTTGGGATGTACCTTACAAGACACAGGCAACAACTGGAAAGACTACAGACGTATCTCACCAAGAGGATCACTGGCCTCAAGCAGATGCCCTATGCAGTTCGACTAAAGAAACTCCAGCTGTACTCTGTTGCATACTGCCTACTCAGAGGTAATCTCTGCCTGACATACAAGGCCATGTCCAACCCAGAATTGATGGACATGCTCCACCTAAAGAAAACCATATCCCCTCGAGCCACACGCTCCAGGGATCTAAACCTCACCACAAAAGTAAATAGGACGTGTTGGAGGGATAGATTCCTGTCCAAGAGACTTCCCATGCTCTGGAACTCTACATTAGGCAGAGCTCCTCGCTAACCCTCTTCAAGAGAAACCTTAATGAGTGGATGGGAAACCGAAAGTTTACCCCAGGGATCACTTCAATGGCTCTGCTGGACAGAGGCACAGGGAACTAATCTAAGGGGGCGGCAAAAGCCAACATATTCCAACTAGGCTTATAAATGCCTTTGGGCAGATAGCCTAGTACCTACCTAAGAACCTATAAACCTCCAGCCAGAAAATTTTTTTATAAAGAAAGGTCTCCCTCTACATTTCTGTCTACAATGTTATGCTATAAATCTTCAGTATTATTCATAAAATTTTAGATTTTTCAGGCCAGGTCCAGTAGTTTGTTGGAATTTCCAGTCACTTAGACAAGAAATTTCCAGTTTTTTAAAGTTTATTTTTACAATCTTATGTAAGAAGTTCAACTAATCATTTAAGACCAACTTTGCCCATCACACGTGCATTAAAGTAATTCAGTGGAATTACTTTTGTGATGCTTTTTTCTTGCTGAAAACATACACACGTCTTGAATATGTTCATCAAGATTATAAAGAATAAGATTTTAGATCAAATTTCTATTTCTGATTCAGTTCTACCCTCCAAAACTACTAGCAAATGGAGAGCTTTTGATAAAATTAGACATATCCAAGTCAATGAGGGGTAAACAACCAGATCTATATTTTCCTCTTTAAGTTATAAAAGAACTGTTGCTTATTTTTAACTCTGAAGCCAAAGCTGAAAACTCCCTTAAAGACTAAACATTCTACAATAATCAACAGTTCAACTCTTACCCCAAAACTCCAGAGTGGCGATTTTCCTTCAGGTGACTGTTAAGAATAATAGGGTCTATATTAGAATCATTTCAAATGCGTCTTGGTCGAACTTAAAAGGCTGAAAATGCAAACGAATTTTCCATCTGAAAGAATTCGCAAGTCCGCTTCGGCCGTTTTCGGCACTGTAGTGCGGTCTCCAAGTTGGTTTAAGTAGGCGGGCTGCGGGGGGCAAAGTCCCCCATTTAATATAACGTTTGAAATTTATTTTTATTTTTTTTTTTGTTGGAACAGCGATTTTTTTTTCCAAGGGAAAAATAAATAAATAAATAAATAATCACTGTTATGACACTTCGAAATTGTAAGCTTTCGCTTACATAGGTTCGATCAACGTAATCATTCTGTGATTTAATATAGACCCAAATAATATATAAATTCCCTTTTTTCACATATGCTCTAAGGTAGGGAAAGGCAACTATCAAATATGTAATTGCTTAAAACATTCATTAAATTAATTCTCTCTCTCCACTTAAAGTTATTCTTACTAGTAGTGATGTCTTTCAAGGTTCACACTATCACACTGGTAAAAGCAAAATACATAGCTTAGATTTATTTTTTTTTTTTGAGACCATTTTCAAGAAAGTCATGTAGTTCAGGAAAAATGTAAGACTGTTGCCCTCTAGTACTTTTAACTGATATCTAAAACTAATGTAAATACATTTCCAAGGATTGCAATCCTGAGTTTTGATTCAAGGATTAAATACTTTGCTTCCTTACAAGATCAGATATTATGGCTTAAATTCCTCTTGAATGTTTACATCTTTATAAGATGCTTTGTGCACATTTTTGTCATTACTGCTTTCAAATGTACAAGCTTTTAGAATATTGAAATATTACTACTTAGTTTTATGTAGTGATTTTAACATAACAAATTGCTTATGTATAAAACCTCAACTAAATTTGTGTTAAATAAAACGCACTACAAAATCCTTAACTATAACCCATTGCATATACTCCAGACTAGCCTAATTCAATCCATTTAGATTTACAAACACAGCTATTTGGTCCTCTACATCAAACTAGACTGAAAAAAAAAACAAAAGTTTCATTGTCTTAACAGACCATTTAGCCTTTTGAGCTTATTTTCCCTTTCATGTGGTAATTCAAGAACTCTTAATGGAATAAACTAAATTATTGTTTACCAAATCATTCTTTGGAGAAAAAAAAACAGCCTTCCATATACTATGCCATGATACTATTTTGTTATCTGCTCAGAAAATTCTATTAAAATACTCCAACTTCAAGATATTTCTATTGACTCACCTACTCTGCCTCTTAGTCACTACTTTAGAACTTGAGTTAACTGCAAGTTACTTGAAATATGTAACTAGATGGAAAATGGTAAACTTTAAGATCAGTGATATGCATTTAACAGGAACAGTTTTAAAATTTTCTTGGGTACATATATTTGAAAGCCATCTCAGATGGAAATACTGTTTACAAAAGAAAAAAAAAAACAGCTTGACCCTCTCCCTTTAAACTGATGTAAATATTTTTAAAAATAATAGTAATTACTTCCAATCAGAAAATACTTTGATTTACTGTACAATATTACCATGTTCTGAATACCCAGAGTTTATTTTCCTGTAGTAGAGTCTTGCTTCGATTTTTTTCAAAAATTGTTTTAAAGCTCCCAACTTCTCTTTTAATCTCGAGTTAAACAGAACATTAAAATCATAATAAAGCCCCAAGTCCTATCTTCTGAATTTTATACTGATTTAGGAGATTTCTGGCCAAATACATTCTAAAACATATTCAGTATTATACACTTTCGGGTTGGTGATCAAAAAGCAATTTTATTTTAATAAGTTATCTTAAAAAACACTTGGAGATAGAGGCACTTCCATTTTTTAAACATGCATTAATGTATGCAAGATTAGTGATGCAATATTTACTGATCATTTATTACTTCAGAAAATTACTTTGGGTTGAACAAGAATCATTTTCCAGTGCAGGTTTTTCTCTGCATCAATGAAGCTCCTCATTCTGATACGGACAGTTTTAACTGTTATAGTTGCCCAAAAGCCCTTTTAACAAATTAATAGAAATGCTCTCCTCTGCCTAAACATTTGATATTAACATTACTCAGGTATCAGCTTTCTATTTTCCATATTTTCTACTATTAATATTAAATAGTCTGACATTATTAAGAATATATAGGATTTTGTCAATGCTAGCAAAAGTCCCTTTCATTGTTTACTTTGATAATGCAACCACTATTAAACATCTGTTTCAGCTAGTTAATCTAATCTACTTCTAGCTACAATCAAATGATCCATATAACCTGTTGCCATGCTTGTTGGCAGTTTTCTGCTCATGCTGGTACATGGAAGAACATTTGGTGGTTCAGTCTATCCTTCTTGAGACTATACATCACAAAATGTGTACTGAAAATATTTGGCATTACACTTACTATGATTTTTTTTTTTTTTTGGTCAACAAAATAAAAAAAAATCTAAGAGATAGATATACAAGTATGTGTGTATATACACATATTTTATATCATTATGACTGCATTATTATCCTTTGCAAATAAAGTGGTGCTACCTTGTTTTGTAGCATACTGCATTATCATCCATTGCAAATAAAGTGGCACTACCTGTTTTGCTCAATCATAATACTGTTAGACAATTAGCAACCTGTTGTACTTTTGCTGTTAGAATAACAGGATGAATGCTACATGTTCCTTAAGACCATCAAATAACAGGTTCTGCACTATAGAATTTCAGTCATAAGCTGCAAGAATGGTCAGTTTTCATTTTAACACATTACATTTCTTGGCTAAAACTATGCATATCAGACTCATGGTATATGCACCTAAATGAAAGACTGCTCATCAAAAGAGCAATTACCACTGTAGAGCATGTTCTACTACTGTATGATTTGTTGACTAGGTTAGCCATTAGGCCTATAGCCTTTTTTTTTTTTTTTTAAGAGGTCAGCCAAGATGATAGACAGGCATGTGGAAACCTGACAAGGGCACTGGTGTAATTTTAGTCAAGTCATATGAACATTAAGGCAATAAAGGAAAAGATGTGCAAGGCAGACTTGCCAGATATAATGTGAGAATGGACAGATTTTCTGTGAAGATTGGTAACAGGGAGCTTGACCACTTAGGAAATGATTGTTAAAGGAGTTTACCTGAAAGACATAAGGTATAGAGCATGATTCTCACCTTTGAAAGTAAAGAGGCTAGGTGTTTTTGAAATGTAAAAACTTAGGAGATTTGTGGCTATAATGTCAAAATCTTTGAATAGAGAACATCATGCATATTGTACGAAAATATGACGGACACTGACATGTAAAATGAAGTGGATATGTGTAACAGTAACTTAATCTGTATGAAATGAACAGAAGACAATATCTACAATAAAAAAGATGTGTTAAAGAAGTGATACAAGATTGAGGCTGTGGCTAAAGGTTTAAAGGATATATAAAGGAGGTTGTGGCTAAAGGTTTGAAGGATATATAAAGGAGGTTGTGGCTAAAGGTTTGAAGGATATATAAAAGAAAGTTTAGAAGCAATAAAGCTGCCACCCCAGGTTTTATAAAAAATTGGTTAAGGGGCAGTTCCTTCAGGCCAGCTAGGTCAACATCAAATGATGACTTATTCCAAATGGAATGTGATTTTATGACTAATATGTTTTTTTGGACAGGTGATACCCATTCGATTTGAACTTTTTGAGAAAGGAGGTTGTTGAGAACAGGAGTTTTAAGTATCAGCCAATTTTAGATAAAATCAACTACATTAAAAGGAATAGGCCAGGCTAATAATTCAAGTTTTGATAGTTTTCATTTTGGGGTAGATATAAAATATGCTAACTTAAGTTCTAGGATAAAAAGTATTACCACGAATAACTAGGCATAAAACAGATGAGATTTTTCAACATGTGGGCGAAACCCCTGTGTTTGTATACAAGGTATACAATATCAAAGTAGTAGTGGAAAAGGGCAAAAAAGTGGTAAAACAGGGTACTAGAAAATGCAGCAAATGTGGCTACTGCAACTATATTATTGATAAGAATGAGATAGTTCTCAACAACTAATGGCAATCTGTTATTACTTTCGAAATGGGAAATTGCAACTCAACAGGCTTACTGTATTTAGAAGTTTTCCTTTTTATGTGGGAAAAACAAGAGAAAATGGCTTCAATAATATATAAACATCTGTACAATCTGAAAAAGGCCTATTTGAATAATGCCCTATATAGACACTCTACAGCCTGTCACAGTTTTAAGACATTTGTATTTGGCGTTTTAGAAATTGTTCAGCTTAATGCCAGAGGACTATCCTGGGAAAATAGATTGGAGTACAGGGAACTCCTCTGGCAAGTGAAATGGGATGCAACAGTGAAACCAGATTTAAAAATGGCCACGTTTCCACACAAACTGTAGTTAGGATGAGAGCAGCAAAACTATTAACTTCTGAATTCCATTATTTTTTTTTGGTTCAGTTACAGCAAGAATGATTTTACCATTGTGATTTTATACACAAGATTTAAATATTTTTAATGTCATTTTTAGGAACATAATGTTGCTTGACACTTTTAGTGGTATGTATTCCTTTAAGATCTTGATTAGATTGTCAATTAACTAAATTTGCCCATTTGTTTAAAAAAAAAAAAAAAAAAAAAAAGTACATTTTGTGGGGAAAATTGGGATTGTCAAAATGTTTTGAAAAAGTCAGGTTGGTGGACATAAGCGCTAAACTTATTGTTTTATGTGAATAAAATGTGTTTTTGCCATTAGTTATGTCCTGGAATTTTTTTGCCTATAGACTGCTATAGCCCAAGACTATGTGGACCTGCTAGTGTCTATTCTATTTAATCAATGCAATGGCCACACAAACTAAGTATGTAGAAGTCTAAATGAAAATATACTTAAGAGTGAAACAAGTGCCAAGGATTTCAATTGTGTCTGGTAATATATCAGAGGTTTCATTGCAAGCCTATAAACATAAAACATACACAGCTCATTAATAAGCCATAGTCCTCAGTCAAAAATAATATTTAAATTCTGAGGGACTCCCTTTTATAACCGCTTAAGATCAAGTATGAAGTTAGTGTTTATCTTCTGCTGTAGTGAAAATGTCTTGGACAAGATACTGTGTCACAATATTAACGCAAACTCAAAAATCATGGGACAACAGTCAATTTCAAGAGCTTCTGAATATACATCAGTTTTAACATTAAAAAATGAAATGTTAAATTGTTGAACAGAATCATTCTTTGAGGGGTGAAGATAAAGCAAGTTGGGGAACACACACACACACACTTATCCTGCCCTTGATTATTTTTACTCCAAGACGAAAAGCATACTCGCTGCTTATAATCCAGGTAAGATTTCCTCAACATTGTCCATAACTAAATATGCAAATATTGTCCCTCCTTACCAGTAATACTCTCACTATACAACACATTTGTGCACCAGTTCACACCTTAAAAATAAAAGTAAAAAGAACAAGTGAAAGATGCAGTCAGCATTGCAATGGAAACATGTATGCATCCACATTAATGAATGACCCCATCATGGTGCAAAGTGCACTACTACAGCAAAAAAGCACAACTTCTGTAAAAACTGAGCATGAATCACAACTCTCTGCAAATCACTGGTGTGAATTTCTACTTTCCAGAAACAAACACTGAAAATAATAATAGTTATTCAAACCCATTTTAGAAAATGTTTCATCCCCGATTACAGATATATTAGCGCCAAGTTACATGCTCATTGAGAAATTCACATAGTATTTCACAGACTATATATCATATATTAGAAAACACAATTCTGACATGATTGTTGTATTAGAAACTTGCAGACTTCGTTTTGTGGCTAGATGAGATAGGATTAAGGATTCAGATACTATCTGGAGACGTGCTGTGCTTCAGGCTTATTGCTATCAGTACTGTACATTCTAATTTTGAAAAGAACCACTGGGTTAAAGTTCAGCTCAGAACACTTGCAGACCTTCTTCACAAACACTGCATATGAACATGTTAATAAAGGAAATGGTTTGCAATAAAAATAATTAAAGTATCATTTCTCTTATGCCATCCTAGTCAACACAAGTGCTGTCCGGTCCCTAGATTCCACACACAAAAGCAAACTGTTTTCTAGCCTGTCTTTCAAATAAGAAAGTAAACCTTGCATGTACTGTTCAAATCACATGATAGAACCAGTCATCTTTGGTGTGTCCATTTTGACTCCATTTGTTCATAATATAAATGACAAACAATACCTGCATCGTAAAGTGCAATACCTTGACCTGATGCATTGTGCTTACTAATTTCTAAATAGCTGCATTCGGATAACAGCTGTTAGACTCAATGACTTATACCAGATTAAGTAAGCTAGGACAGCAATAAATTAAGCCACATTTGCAGTATGAGAGAGGAAAAAAAAAAAAAAAAAAAAAAAAAAAGACACACAAATCATGCAGTCAAGCCAAGCACTGCAGAAAAGTTCCGCCTTTCCTTTTTCTAAATGGGCAGCCTTTTTCTCTGAAATATATTCATTAAATTGAAATGGAGATCATATATATGTGGTTGAGGCTTGAGATAGCTCACTGGTTACCCCTGTGACACAGGGAGAGAATAAGCATCCTCAGTCCCCACAATGACAAAATAAAACAACTCGTCAAAAGTTCCAAAATAAAGACAAACTACTTGGTGTCACAGCTCTTTAAATCAAGAGATTTTAAGTAGTGGAAAAGTATGGCTGTTCAGTGGGTTCATGGCAATTTGGGGACCAACAAGATCAATTAACATATTGAGCTATTATATCTGTACAAAGTTTAGATCCTATCCCAACAGGGTAGCATAGTAATTAACTGTTTAATACAAGCGACTCATTGCTTGAGGTTTTAGTCATTATCTCAGGCTGCTGCCCAGGTACAGCTCTGCACTTTCTTTACATTTTTACATAATATATCTGGGTTTCCTTTCACCCATTACAAGCAAGTTGATTGATCTGGGTATTCTGTTAGCCACTGGCATTGTGGACTGGGTCATGACTGATGAAGGCTCTTATCTAATTAAAAGTGATTAAAATGCAATGCAGACAATGATTCATAATACCAGCATTTGTTGTGAGGGCAACCAAATGCAGAAATTGCCTATGAGCTAAGTGACTCCTCTGATAAGATGGCAATACTACATAGCACTATAGACTGGAACATTAAAATAAAAACAAAGGAGGAAACAGCACTGTCTGATTTTCAATATTTAATTCATGATAATGTACTATGTTCTGTACTCCGTAAATATTATGTTGGGAGGAGTTTATAGGACAAATGGACCACTAGAGAGGATGATGATGCTTGATATACGAATCCTACATAGCAAGCCATGGTGTCAAGAAAGAACAAGGTATTAAATCGGGGAAATAGTCAGAAAAAGGGCATTTGGCTTTACCCCTACTAATTAAATGATTAGAGTGAGATTTTCAAGCATCAGTCCATGTACAATGAATTTTATGATGCAAGTGTGGGGTACCTGTTGCACCTATTAGCGGAGGAGCAACCTACATGTATCATTGTCAGCCAAAAGGGTAACAATTTGAAATATCAGGACCAGCAACAGTGAGTCTTGAAATGCAAAGACTAAATGGCTGAAAGATAGGACTTACCTATGTTAAATCTGACACGCCACTTCAGAATATTCCCTTTTCTTGAAGGATTTCGAATATACAAGTATCGGGGTGGGGGGGGGCTTCCTCTCACATGAGAATGCAGGGAGGCTTCCCCCCAGCAAAAATGTTTTAAGAAGAGAGATTTTTGAGATTTGTTCTTCTCCTGTATTTTCGGTCTTTTTTTTTTTGGGGGGGGGTTACACCACTTGGTATTTCAAGGGCAGACATTACAATAGGGAGCCTGGGAGAAGTACTATGCTGATCCAGTGAAAATAATAGGGCTGATCTAAGGCAGTTCAAACACAGATGAGGGTGGGGGGTAGCAAGTTCAGCATATCAGCTAGCTAATACCGACAGTAAGATTCAAACACAGAAAGACAGAAATTGTGTGCCTCAAGTAAACATCTTCATAAAAGAAAGTAAATCCTGTGCTTGGCAGTCTCAGATTCAGTTTAAAGAAAATGACAATATATGGATTATGCGACTTCATTTTATCACCTATAATTAGAGTTTGATCACCTCTACAGATTTTTATTCACATATTTATTGGTAAGGATATATAAAAATTACAGTTCCAGGTTAAGAAACACAAGTCTGCTACACTCTAAGAGATTCTTCGATAAGCAGAAAGGCAGTCATGGCTAATACAAATATTTTTTTTCACTTTACTTTGATTCAAAAACAAGTGGGTGCTTGGAATCACATGTCCACAAGTCACCAAAACTTGTATTTTAAATATAGACACCATCTGAACAACTGGTGTCACTTCTACCAATATTTCAAATATTTTCTACTCCATTTCCCTCAGATGCACAGAAGGGTTAAATATTCTCTTTCTTCACGTCTGGTTCAGCTTTAAATATATAGTATAAATCTACTGGAAGTGCTACTTAATGGTTTCTGCTTGAGGAGGCCTTCACCTTCCCTGCAGCTCTTCCAATATCCCTGAAAATGTATCTTTAAGACAGAATGTCATTAAGGATCTGTGTGAAATGCTTTCTAGTTTTATATAATTTTAAGACAATGCCTAGTAAATTGGGATAACTTTCACATTGTTTACATTTTTTACTCTAAGATGACTGGCTGTGACTCTTCTAGACTTGTGGTAAAATCTGGACCTCACTCAAACATTTGCTTATAGATGGGGTTAACAAAATGTGCCTGAAGTACACTATACAATGAAACAGTAAACCATGCTTTCAAGGACCATCTCAGTACAAACAAAATGTATAAAAAGCAATAGTCTTAAATGCAATGATGCAAAGGACATCTGCACAGATGCCTTACATTTTACATTCCAAATAGCCTTTCTCAGCAACTCTGTCATTCTGTTCTCAGCAAAGAACTGCTGCTCAAGTAGATCTGCTCAAAATAGACCTGGCTGCCTCCATGATACCAGGGAAGCTGGCATGTCTAACTCTTTGTGATTTCTGTAAAATAATTATTATTCCCCTTATATGCTAAACGTTTAACCACCCATACAGCTCTGTTCCCATGTGATTGTCAGCCTCACTGAACTTAATACCATGCACTCAGATCTGTAGGAGTTTGACGTGTTTCATAATCCTGGATGGAAACTCCTTGTTTAACCACTAGGACAATGAATAAAAAACATTTGGGGATGCTTTTAATGGGGTTTACAAAACCTTACCATTCCTGTAAGACTGCTCTTACTGCTTCATAAAAGGCCACGTGGAAAGGGCCATGGAAAGTTAATACTTGCAACCAAGAAAAAAATGTGACTGTAACCCACGCTTGTCATTAAATCAATTTTTGGCCACCATAAATGTATGAAAGCAGGGCTTTTAGATTACTTTTTAAATTGCACTCCTGGACTTGATGTAACACTGCTTCACTATACTTTTATTGTTGCTTTCACATGCATTACTTGTTCCATCTTACTATACGCAACCAAGGATGCAGCTGAAATTTCATATTTGTACACCAAACTTTTATACCATTTCTTGCTCCCCAAAATAACGAATATTGTTTAACTGAAGGCACAACAAATACACTAAGATGTTATCAAAGATGTCATGTAAAAAATCTTTAATGAGACACCTAGTAATAACATGCATACATCAATATTTGAGCATGTTCACTCATTTCCGGTTTGCACCGTTTTATTTCTGAATTCACAGGATTCTCCACAGAGTTAAACTAATTAAAATACTGCCCCTCCCCAAAAAATAAATTTGTACTTTACAGTTTACCTAATATATGATAGTCTGGTATACCATAAACCCTTAACTGGAGCCATAGAAACACAAGAGCTGAGAAGCATGGTCTTGATGAACTGACAGCAAGGCATTTTCTGTACTGGCTACAAGCCATTTCAACCTGTTGCACAACTTGAAACAAACCAATAACTGCCTTATTTTGACCAGCTGTGCATCTTTACTAAAAGGCTAAGGGAATGCAGTATCCTAACTGGAATCCTACATTGAAGGTTTCAAACCTTGTTTTCCTTTTCTGGGCATGCTGAATAAAGTGCCCACTTCTTAACCTCTAGTTATCTGTAGAATGCACTAATTTAATCATTCAGGTCAGCTAGTTTTTTTTTTTTTTTTGTTTTTTTTTTAATTAAGATGGATTATCAGTTTCATCCTGTTGTGGGACAGGAGGAATTTTACTAATTAGCAGAAAAGTACAGCTGCATAATGTTGAAACATTTCAATTAAAAATTAAGCAATCACAATGATAATGATTGATTGCATGGCCACGAAATACTAACTGAATGCAAGTTCAATTGAAAGCTTAGCTGCAGAATATAAAGCAGTGATATGAATTAAATGGACTACATTCTGCAGATGTTTCAATCCTCAGAGCACATATTATAGATTAATCCTTTATTTTGTGCTAAAATTAGCATTAAGACAGAATGTCTAACTTCCTATCATAATATTGCCTGTGCAATTATATGTTGGTAAGGCAAATTGTGTGTCAAATAATTTTGTGGATGCTCCCAAACATGTCTCCAATAACGCAAAAACACAATGCTTTTGTTTGACAGGCTTCTTGCACTACATTCTTACTTTTTCACATCACTACTGTACTCTCCATTGTGTTAAATATAATGACGGACAGAGGGCCGTTCATATACCCCAATGCATCCACAAGTTTAAGTAACAGCAGTGTAATGTCTATGGCTGCAGGGAGGAGGGGATGTTGTGGTTCACATTATTAAGCGTAGACCATTTCCTCCTGTATGTGATGTGCGGATACACGCATTCTTTATATCTGGATGTATGGCGGTGTACAGCATTCACAATCAGGATTTCCTCGGGAAAGTTGAGTTTAAGTAAGTACACGTTTGTCTTCTTTACACCAGCTTCAGAAAGGGACTACTATAAGAATCAAATGAGGGGAATGATAGGGGGGGGGGGGGGCATCTTAACCGACTCGATCTACAGCTATAAGTCATGTATATTATTCTCAGTGAAACTTATTTGCTACCAAACTCCTAATTTAACTTTATTAACTGACGTTACACCAACGCTCCAGAATTTGTACCGAGTGTGAAATTACGTGGAAAATGAATAAAGCAGGCAGGAACTGAAAGAATAACGTTAAATGCAGTAAGTACCATAATCAAAACACGAAGTCAATCCCACACCTTACATTTCCAAACTGATGGAAGAAAGACCTCCTTCGTCTATTGCCAATGACCAGCACCAACAGGTGTGATAGTAAACAGCCTGTGCAATCAACTTGGCCCCGTTTTAGAAAATGGAAAGTCGATTCTTTATACTGCTGTAATATGTCCATTGCATAAGCAGACAGAAAGTTGAATGACCTACCAGTAAGCTGATCGTAAGACCCGTCCAGATCCCTGGACTCGGACAAGCTCTCGTTCCTACCTTTGCTACCTCGCATGATGCGGACCAAGATAAGATCCCTTAGCTATCCTTCGGGGCGGGAAATCGGATTACTCCAGTGACCCTAGATCCAAAACTCTGTATTTCCCTTCAGATATACCAAACGTCCGGACTTCTCGTCCTTAATGTGATGGTTTTTCTCACGTTCTTTAATCCCGAAGCATCAAATGGCAGTCATATTCAAAACAAAGTTATTTTTCAGTCGTACCCTAGTTCGTTTTGGTTATGCAGTTTGTTACAACTATGTTATGTCATCAGTAATGAACAAAGTTTTGTCTTAATCCTTGTCTGTATTTTAACAAATTCCACTAATAAAACGCACCCCCGATGAGCTCACCCAGACCAAAATTCTAATCTCGATAATCCTTTACCCCTTTAAAATCCGAGACGGGATCCTGCAATTACAAATACAAATATTTTTGCAAGCGCTTTTACAGCAAACTACACACCGTGCTTTTCAGACTTTCGTTTTTTCCACCTAATGATATATTCTTGGCTTATGATTACATTCCAGTACGAATCCCCAATATTTTCCAAACGTCCGTTCTTCCCTAAAAGGTATCCTGTCAGCGATTTATACGTTACAATAAAAAACAAAAAACAAAATGGTTTTAAACACTAATAACTCTTATGCGCCCCTTTCTTAGTCCAAACCATAAATTCCAGCGAATATATTTAATTAAGCATTTTCCTGTTTGCAAGCACATTAGTACCGTTGCATTTTATTCTCTGAAGGTGTGCACACACACCTCACTAATTACCAAATTATCGCCTTCAATTATTGCTGAAGGATTGCCTTTTCCAAACCAGCCAGTTCCAGCCACTTTATGAAAGGATTTAAAAAGACGATTAACAGCAGGCAGGTAGTTCCACGGATTGCATGACTGTTCTCACACCCTCAGCAACTGTCACTGTCAGCTCCAACTCCACCCACCTCGCTTTTCTTGCACCCCTCTAAGTTACCACCTGACTCCTAATGTCCAATTTACCTGCTACCTCAAGGATTTATTATACTGTATGTTTAGTCCTGGTCTGACTGACAGGCTTGCTTACCGATGGAGTATTCCCCACAGTTACTCTTAGTCTGAGAACAGGTGTTCTCTATGAGGTTTAATTTGTCTTTCCTAGCTGCTTGGATTTTGTGCTCCCTATGATAATAACATTCCCGCTTGCCTTTGGTAGAAGAGTTTGCAGTTGATATTTGAGAAGGGAGAGATCTAATGTCCTCCTTTGAAACGAATACCGAGTCTCCTACTGTGAGGTCTCTTATGCTCTTTTCCTTCTGCACTAATAAACAGAGAGACAGTTAATTCTCTCTTTTTTGCAACTGTCTTTATTTCATCTCTAGAAATAACTGCTAGACAAGGATTTTTTAGGAAAGCAAGGGTTCCCGTCGCCACCCAGTGGTTACAGTAGCCCCGACATTTTTATTACAGAATACAGTCACTGTCTTTTGTCAAAAAAACAAAGTACTGTTAAATTCGCACTTGTTTTTAGCTGAGCGAAGGTGCGCCTGACACTGCAGTAAAATGCAAGCAGGTGCGCCTAGTCGGTATTCCAGGATTCCAAAAGCGCACGCACGCGCGCAAGCACAATAAATAAATTCTTCAGTGAATGTCTGCTATTAAAAACATTTTTTTCTTGGCAAGCACAATATATAGTTAGTGTCATCATTTTGTTGCTTGTTATTGTGATTCAGTCGAATTTGTAGCTGTGTGTTAAACAACCCTTGCATTGTTACTACGTGTTGATACTTTTGTTCAAAAGTTAACTTATTTTTTCCTGCTTGCGAATAAATGGTGTGAGATACAGGTATTCAACATACACTGGGCAAAATTTTAATTCACAGATTATAAGAATGAGTTTGTTTGCTAAGTAATTTATAAGAAGAAATCCATTGAATATAGTGAGCACTGCTGCCCTAAGTTCAAATATTTCGGTGATATCTAAGAAATGGTAATGCTGCCTTAGGTAGAATTGTATAGACGATCACGAACGATTCACAAAGAAATGAATCATCTAGCGCTTCCAGGTCATATAGAGATGGATGCGTTATCTCCCAACTGTCCCAAATTTCTCAGAATGTCCAGGTATTTTATGTCATATTTTTGGTCTGTTCTTCAAAAAATATGGTTTCTGGCACGTCAGTGAAGTTTAAAATGACTAACTAAGCATAGATGTTTGAAATTCAGACTTAATGCCCTTCAGAAAAAAATGGTCTGCTAATGCAAAACCTGTTATTCTTTCAACTTTCTAACTTTAGAGAAGCAATGTTTAAAATCTTTCCCTAATTTTGGGTTTTTGTTCATACTTAAATACCATGCTACTGGTCTGCTTACTACAGATAATAACCAGAAGTCAGAGTCAAACCCTGTGCTTTGTATCTGTGAGGTAAAGACCTTAACTACCCTGATCCCTCATTATCTTTGAGTTTGTCCTAAATTATTGTGCTGGGACTTTGAGAGCTATACTAAATGCCTCTGTGATGAATATATAGTGGCATAGCTGTCAACTTCTTACCCAAAGAAATCTGGACAAAGCCTAGAAAAACAGCACAGAGGTGTCAAAGGACCAAAATATGGACAGATTTAAAATGTTGCTCCTTATAAACTTTAAAAGTTACCAGTTTAATAGCATTTGTGTTAGCATGCATTTGCCAGAAGGATATGAAATTTGAAACTCAAATGTATGTCATTATGTAATGACTTCAATCCTCAGTGATTTGGCAGAAAATCACAAATTTTATGAGGAGTAGACCAAAATACAAGGCAAAAATCTGGACAGTTAAGAAACATGTTTAATGGTAACCTCCACTGGTTATTCCAAACAGCTGTGCTTGTTAGAAAGTGCTGTGAGGTGGCCCAGCTCTGTGTCATAAAAGGACAAAGCCCTGGCTGTGATCCAGATGTCCAAAGTTTGATTAGCAGCTCAAGCACTAGAGGAGCTGAATGGGGGTAGGAAGGGTTTGCTTTTTGTTGTCTTGCCTTCTGTGACAAGAATGGTTTTCTGCAAATGATTCGACACAAACCTGCTGATAAGAACAGTGCTATTATTTTGTTGCAGATTGCTATTAAAATTGTCATGGGGGTTGAAGATAAGTACTTCAGTAGTTCTGCCCAGTTAAAGCATCCAGAAAAATTCCCTAGCATGAAGTATAGCATATATGTCTCTGCTAGCTGCTCCACTCCAAGCTACTTCCCTGTTCCAACCACCAATGCAACATTCCAGCAAAAGGGGGAAGTACTGGAGACACTAAAGAAGAAAAGAGAGTGATAAGAAACTCAGCTGATCATCAGCTGGGAAGCACAGAAAGGAGGCCAGAAAAAAACAATGTAAAGTGAGTCTTTATCAACATTATATACACAATATATGCAGGGCATGTAGTCTGCCATTTTGCCTTCTGCATGTGGTTACAACCACCCCTTAAAATAAATGGTGTAAAGGGGTGATTGTGTTGGGTCCCCATCCCATTTAATAAAGTTACATGCATAATATCTGAGGCCACCGATCAAATGCAAAGATGTACATTGTGCAGGGCGTCCTTCCAAGCTCTTTTACTAAAAGAATTAAACTGCTCCTATATGAGACTCTTCCTTCTCAGACATGACTTGTACAATAGGAAAGTGCTCTTGTCTAGACATACCCCATCAAATTTGTATGTAATATTTCTCACCAAGGGTCCTTCTGTCTCATAAATTAATGTGTACATTTCATTATTCTACCCTGTAATTATCTGCATTATACTTGTTATGCAGAATCAATCCCTACCCACTTTCTGCATTAATGCAATTATCATTGGCCCTGGTCAACACTCGCTCCTGACCTCTGCCTCATTGTTGTTTATATAGTCACCTCTTTTTCAGCAGTCTTTACACAGAACAGCAATGTTAGATGATTCCAAGTCATATCTTTGAATGAAGATGTGCCTACACCTAAGTGGGTTAAAAAAACAGCGAAACACTGATACCACCTTTGTGTGTGTGTGTGGGGGGAGTTGACCCCACCCCCCCTACCTAGTTATATCAAAACTCTAGGGTTGCACATGCAGTACCACAGGCAAACACTTCACATTTAATTGAATTTATCCCTTTAGTGTGCAACTGTAGCACCATTTCACAGTCCTGTTTCTCTTTTGTTGAGTCTCTGAATCAGTGTTGTACTCTATACCTTAATAACATACCTTCATAAGTTCATAGGTAGGTACTAGGCTATAGGCCCAAGGGCCTAAGCTTAGCCAACAAGGTTCCCTGGCTTATGCCACCCAAGAAAGTTAATTTCCTGTGCCCCTGTCGAGCAGAGCCACAGAAGTGATCCCCGGGGTGTATTTCCTATTTGCCTTCCACTCATCAAGATTTTTCTTGAAGAGTGCTAATGAGAAACTTTGCTTGACATAAATGGGTAGCTTGATCCAGAGCATAGGAAGTCTCTGGGCAGGAATCTATCCCTCCAGCATGTCCTGTTTATTGTGGTGACAAGGTTTAGGTCTCTAGAGCGTGTAGCTCAGCAGGATTGGGATTTCTTTAGGTGTAGCATGTCCAACAGTTCTGGGTTTAACATAGCTTTGTATGTTAGGCAGAGAGCTCCTTGGAGTAGGCAATATGCTGCAGAGTAAAGCTGGAGTTTTTTGAGACGGTCAGTGTAAGGCATCTGTTTGAGGCCAGTAATCCTCTTTGTGAGGTACTTCTGTGGTCTTTCCAGCTGCTGCAGATGTCTTGTGGGGTACATTCCAAAAGAGGCGTTATACTCTATAATAGGTCTAATGAGTGCCGAGTAGAGGGGATCAATGACCTCTTTTTTCCCTGGATGAGAACCCTTTTGTGATGAGGTGTGCCACATAGAAGGATTTCCTGACTTCTGTGATGATATGATTATCAAAGGAGAGACTACTGTCCACCTGGGTCCCAAGGTCTCTTATCACACATTCAGTGTTAAGTAGACTGCTGTTTATGTGGTAGTTCATGGGTACAGAGTTTTTACCAAAGGGGATGACAATGCATTTTTTGGCACTGAGCTTGAGGCCATGCCTCTGACACCAGACATCTGTCTCAGTGAGGCCCACCTGTAGGATGTCCACATCATTTGGGGACTCGACTATGGCTCCTAGTTTGCAGTCATCTGAGAACTTCATTAGCCAGAGGCCTTCTGTGTTAGCCTGCACTTCAAAGAAGTAGATACCAAACAGGAGAGGTCTCAGAACTGAGCCCTGTGGTACTCCACTTGTCACTGGTTTGAAGTCAGATTTGGAGTCTACAACTTTTACAGTGTGGGTTCTGTCAGTGAGCCATATGGCAACCCATCTTGTGACGTAGGGATTTATGCCTAGTTTAGTGAGTTTAGCTATAATTAGAATGGGGGATGATATTGAAAGCCTTGGCGAGGTCAAGATAGGCTTGTGAACCACCTTACCCTCATCTACGGCTTTGGTGACTGCCTCAAAGAAGTCGATCGGGTTCAGAAGGCATGATCTGCCTTTCACACACCTGAACTGAGTGGGGTCCAGAGTTTGGAGGTTACCAATGTCTTTGTTTATGAGTTCCATGATGATACGTTCCATAGCCTTGCAGACCAGGTTCATCAGGCTAATAGGGAGATAGTTCCCAGGAACAGTAGTGGCTCCCCATTTGTGGAGTGGGACAACTGTTGCTGTGTGCCATTCAGTGGGCACAAAGCCTGATATGAGACTATGATTGAACATGGTGCTTAGGTGGGGAGCCAGTTCGTTCTGAAGTTCATGTAAAACGCAGTCTGGGATGTTGTTCGGTCTCATGGATACTGTGTTTTTGGTTTTAGAGAGTGCAGCTTTTACCTGCATAGATGTGATTACAGGAACTCTGCATTCTTCCTGTATAGATATGGGCCCTTTAGGGGGTGAGAGGGGGGTAAAGTTAGCACTGAACCTATCTGCCAGGATGTTGGCAATATCAGTTGGTTCTGTAATGTTCATGCCATTGTGCTACAGCAGAACTGGGTGTTGCCAATGAGAGTCTTGACATATTTATAGAATGCTTTGTGTTTGCCCTTAGAATCAGTGGTGATTTTGTTTTTGTAGCTAGCTTTGGAGGATCTTATAAGGGAGCTCAGCTTCTTACTGAGGCTGACCAGGGAGCTCCTCCACTCATGGGATTTGTCTCTCTTTTGCAACAGTTTTTTTCCTTCAGTTGTAGAGGTTGTTTATGGCAGGGGACCACCAGACTGGCTTCCTTTTTTGGAAGATAGCGTCTTTGTTCTGTTTGGAATAGCACAATCCATGCACGCATGTAAGTCCTTACAGAGTGCATTTGTGTAGGATTCAGCAGTCATAACTGTATTGTCCATCTGCACGGGTGTCATGAAGTTTACCACTTCTGTCTTAAGCATGAAGTTGGCTTTGGAGAAATTTTTTACCGTGGTTTCCTTAATGGTGGGTGGAGGCGGGATGTGGATATTTAGGGTGATTAACTTATGGTCAGATCTGACCAACGAGGAACTGACTTTGGGTGTGGAACACCAGTCACTCATGTTGGTAATGACTAGGTCTAGGATATTGTTGCACCTGGGGGGGGTGTGGATAAGTTGATCCAGGGCATTGGAATTTATGAATTCCAGAAAGCGTTGAGTGAAGGAGTTGGTACATGAGTAGTTTTCCCAGTCAATGGTGGGGTAGTTGAAATTGCCCATTATTAGGGTGTTTGGTTGAACCCTAATATTTTCCAGTATATCAAGAAGTGAGGAGTGGGAATCCTGGGACATGGTGGGGGATCTGTAGCAAACTACAGTTTGGATTGCAGTTTTGCCCAGAGTTAGTTGCACTTGGATAACTTCGCAACTAGCCTGGATTTGTGGATATCCTTAATGAATATGGACACACCTCCACCTTTGGTGTTCTGGTCCAGGTTAGATGGCCGAAAATTGTGGTATGAGTTATAGCCTGGTAATGCAGGGGTGCTCTCTAAGGCCTTAAATCAGGTGTCAGTCACTGCACAGATATCAATGTTCTCCATTTTAAGGAGTGCCTCGAGTGAGTGCATTTTGAGATTTAGACTTCTAGCACTAAGTAGCATTACCTTCAGTTTTTGCTTGTCTGTTCCTGTTATGGTGGTGAATTTATTTGAACCTTGACCAAATGGCCAATAAACTACAATTTCTGGGCCAGAAACCACTCTTGTGGTAAATAGGCTACATAGTGCTTACCACTCCCACTGATAAGCTAGAAGGCTTCCCTCCAACACAGAAAGGCTTGGGGGGCTCAGAAGCTTACAAACAGTCCTGGATACAGCAAATCTGTATCTGGACTAGACTAGTTACAGGAAAGATGGGCAGAAACCACTCTTGTGGTAGATAGGCTACCTAGTGCTTACCACTCCCACTGATCCACTGATAAGCTAGAAGGCTTCCCTCCAACACAGAAAGGCTTGGGGGGGGGGGCTCAGAAGTTTACAACAGTCATGGTTACAGTAAACCTGTATCTGGACTAGACTAGTTACAGGAAAGGCAGGAAATAAGCTTAGAATGTTTTTTTTTTTTTTGGAAAGTGGGAAGGGAGAAAGGAGAAACAGAAGATAATTCAAAATTAAGGACCTAAGTGGCTTGCCCTTCACAAATGTTCTCACTGTATTAGGTAGAATGAGCTGGTGACACTAGACTGAGATAGAGCTGAACAGATGGGACTGGTAGGAGTGTCTGAAGTCAAAGTATGATCTGACTGTACTTGAGTGAGAAAATGAGATAGACCCAGGAGGAGTGTTCAAACACAAATTTAAAGGAGGGGCGGGCAATTCCAAAGCCACCAAGATTAATAGAAGAACAGGGATGGTGGGCGGGAAACTAACTGCAGAGACAGAGAGAGAGAGAAAAACCACAATATTCTATGAAACAAATAGAAAAACAAATAACTACAGACACAGACCACAATATTCAATGAAACAATTAAATAGACAAAAAAAGAATAAAATGCAGTACAATCTTTAACACTGCAAGTTTGCACTTAACTCAGCTAGTAATGCAGTTGATTGTAGGTATGTAGCAGAAGCCAAACAACTCAGATATTGAGCAGTAATAAATTCAAAGATATGTGACTAACACATAAACATAGAGAAACCCTCTAGGCTATGAGTTTAACACTGAATATCAATGAAGTGAAACACAATAGCCCCCACTAACTGCAGAGACAGAGAGAGACAACGGTATTCTATGAAACCATTAAATATAAAAATAAATAACTACAGAGAGACACAGACCAAAATATTAAATGAAACAAATAGACAAAAATAAAATGCAGTACAATCTTTAACACTGCATGTTTGTACTTAACTCAGCTAGTAATGCAGTTGATTGTAGATGTGTAGCAGAAGCCAAACAACTCGGATATTGAGCAGTAATAAATTCAAAGATATGTGACTAACACTTATAAATACAGAGAAACCATCCAGGCTAAGAGTTTAACAATGAATATCAATAAAGTGAAACACAATAGCCCCCACTAACTGCAGAGACCGAGAGAGACAACAGTACTCTATGAAACCATTAAATAGACAAATAAATAACTACAGAGAGACATAGACTACAATATTCAATGAAACTATTAAATAGACAAAAAATAAAATGCAGTACAATCTTTTAACACTGCAAGTTTGTACTTAACTCAGCTAGTAATGCAGTTGATTGTAGGTATGTAGCAGAAGCCAAACAACTCAGAGCAAGTTATGACATAACTGTAAGATGGTGGAATGAACAGCTTCATAGCAATCCTGCTGTTACAGATTTTATAAATAACTCTATCTGGAGTTTTCTTAACAAGTATTTCTTGGTTTATGGTTTGGCCTTGGCCTTTTCTTTTAATCATCTGCAGCTCTGAAGTTATGACTAGACTATAGCTTGATGATGAATTTAAATTTGGATTTCCATTTCTGAATTTTAATTTCTGACTTAAATTTTATTCATTTGGGCTCTGAACTATAAGTGAGCAGATGCTGGATGCTGACGTTTGCTGTCTGCTTTCTATCACTAAGTTCTAACAATGCATGGATTCTGTTTCTGATGTGAGTTCAGCAGTTCTCTGGATAGATTCCCGTGTACTGCATTATTAAGCTACCTGTTATGTGTGTTGCTACTGTTGTTCTGGACTTTATGAGGAATTATTAGTAGGCTTTTAGTTTTGTACTCTGAAACCCTAAAATCTTTTAAAGGGCCATAACTGGAAACTGGTAAAATTCTTTGTTTTCTAGAGACCACTCTAGTCTGCATTGTGCATTGGTTTGCAGGTTGTATAATGAATAATCTTGGTGGCCGAGTGAATAGTTAGTCTATTTGTGACTACCTTTTTGATCAAATAACTTTCAAGGTACTACTATTCAGTACCACAAAACTAACCTCCCTTCATCTGTGGGTAAAGTGTTTCTGTTTTAAATGTAACTGAACTCATTTTATGGTAATTTTTGTCTTGTTGCTGACATTATTTTAATCAAGGCAAGTAAGTTCCACTGAGACAGACTTAGCAGCTTGCAGGTCTGTGCCTATTAAAACTATCAACATATGTTTTCCTTGATAAATTGAATGTTCTAGATGATTTTAATAATACGTTTGAGTTTAGTGTACTGTATTATACTGATTTATATACTTTGGTTTTTCTATTTAGCATGCTTTTTATATACTACCTAATACACCAGTATATATAACCCTACCAATGTCTTTAAAAATTCTATTCTTCTCTTATTTTTTTCCCCACTACGCATGGTTTGATTCCCATTGATGTGGTCAAAATGAATTTTGATATCTAGAAAGCTTTGATGTTAAATATAAAATATCATTTTTAATGTAAAGGTATAAAAGTTCCTGGTATAACTTTTATTAAAATGTAGTGATGTCTAAAGATATGTAGGTAGGTGCGTGAGTGAATGGGTGTGCCTTCTTTGAAAGTTGGACATCAGGCTGGCAACTTGGAACTGTAAAAATCCACTGTCAATTATTAGCGGACCAGAGTTCCACTGTGGTGACCCCTAACCGGGAAAAGCCAAAAAACTTGCATTAATGTTCCTGATCATTTGGCCTAGACCTGTAAACCTATAAGATGACATTGTCATTTGAATGTAGACATAAATTGGGGTATTTCATTTTTAAAACATGGTATTGTTGAATGTGTGTGTGTGTGTGTGTGTGTGTGTGTGTGTGTGTGTGTGTGTGTGTGTGTGTGTGTGTGTGTGTGTATCTACTATACGTGTTGCGTGTGTGTATGTTTGTGTGTGTGTGTGTCTAACTATATATATATATATATATATATATATATATATATATATATATACATATATGTGATCTCTTTCTCTCTCTCTCTCTCTCTATATATATATATATATATATATATATATATATATATATATATAGATAAGCTGCGGTGGTGCAGCGGTAGCATTGTTGCCTCACAGCAAGAGGTTCTCCCATTAGATTCTTGTCTGGAGTGCCTTCTGTGTGGAGTCTACATGTCCTCCCCATGGTCGAGTGGCGTTTGAAAGACATGCGTGAATGGGCATGCCTTTGTTGAAGGTTGGGCGTCCGGCTGGCACCTCGGCACCGTAAAAATCTACTGCCAATCATTAGCGGACTGGAGTTCTGCTGTGGCGACCCCTAACCGGGAAAAGCCAAAAGAACAAGAACAACAACATATAAATATATATAGACACACACACACACACACACACACACACACACACACACACACACACACACACACACACCTATATGGATCTCTGATGTTTGATTGAATGCTCATTTAGCTGAATGACAAATCACTGCCTCCCATTGGTTGAAAGTCAGTTTCACTGACTGTGACATAGCTACACATATTTATGTAATACAAAAGCAGAAGTACATAGTATATTAATCTAAGTATATGAAAAAGCTTAGTCTGCGTCTTGAGGTTCCCTATAAATAATACATACTGATGTGATTTCTACTTGTGAGCTGGTTGTGATTTCCTGTGTGGTGTTTCCACTATTCTCCACAGTTGTGTGACCATGGGGGTCAATATTTTTAAGTAAGGAGGTATGGAGGATTTCAGGGATTTCAGGGGATTTCACCCCCTTCAAACTTGTTCTACTATTAAATGGTGTTTCAGAGAAATACATTTTCAGCAATTTGGATTCAGTTATTTGTCCTTCAATGAAACTAATATTCATTTGTCTTAGAGCTGTGTATATATGCGAACCTAATCTTTTATTGACATATCCTATCATTGACTACACATCATAGGAACCTAACTGTCAAGCAGGAAAATCATTGATACACACATCATCAAAACCTAATGGTTAATCATGAAAATCATCGATCCACAAATGATCTTAACTTACATTACTTAAAGAACATTTTTAACAACTTAAAGAATATTTTTGCAGGAGAACAACCCTTGCATCTCCCACACCACCAGGTAATTATTTATATATATATATATATATATATATATATATATATATATATATATATATATATATGGGTCTACTGCTTTTCATCGAATACCACGTATTCGAAAAACAGCAGTAGACCGCTCAGTTACGCGAAAGTGCACTTGTTCGAAAGTGCACTTTCGCAAACTCACCTTCTACAAACGGATCGCACCACAGTGGAGGACAGCAGGAAAATGTGCTATGTCCTCCACTGTGGTGCAGTAGTTACGGACCTTAGGGTTAGGGCATGGGTCATGGCAAGGGGATAGCCCTACTAGCTATCCCCTTACCATGACCCGCACCCTAACCCTAAGGTCCGAAACTACTGCACTAAACATTAGTAGTAGCCCGTTCACTGAAGCGGGTTTCACGAAAGTACACTTTCGATTAAGTGCACTTTCGCATAACCCAGGGTCTACTGTGTGAGTTCGAAGAAGTGTATTTTCGAACTTATACAGTAGACCTATATATATATATATATATATATATATATATATATATATATATATATATATACTACAGGTTCCCTGATACCCAATGTACAGTGATCTCATAGTGAGGAAGATGGGCATATGTTTGATCAGCTATACAGGCCTTTTCACTTGACGAAGAATCATTGAAAGGGGTTCTACCCCCTGTGCGTGTGTGTGTAATAGTAGATATGGTTGTGGTTTAAATTGTCAAACCTTAGTAATATCAAACTTGTATAATGCCTGCAGAATTGATTGCAGAATCATTTGACTTGATTCTGCCAGCATCACTATGTGGGAGGCCATAGAGCTGTAGGGAGTGGGGATTTTCCTTTACCCCACTGTAGGATCTTGGAGTTGGCATATATGCCTAGCAGGTGGTGTGGAGATCTAGGCAGCTTTCCCTTCTACATGAAACATTAGTTGTTGTTTGGTGTTTTGACATTCATACTTTTTGGATCAAGGTTTACAGTTCAATGTTTAGGTACTTTAGTATTGTGAAGTACACACATATATATATATATATATATATATATATATATATATATATATATATATATGTGTCTATATATATATATATATATATATATATATATATATATATATATAGGTTTACTATCAAAATGTGGGATGGCACTTGCGCAAAACTGGGATGATCAAATGCGCGTTTTCCAGTTTCCATAATGCCGATCCAGCAGTGTTCGAAACCACATTAGCAAATCTTAGTGTGGATTCGCTAATATAAGATTGATGTTCTGATTTCAGATCTCAGTACAGTGGAGACTGGGAAATTTACACTTTTCCTCACTGAAGTTCAATCTCGGAGTTGGTATATATAATATGCAGGGGGTATGGGGGGCACAGCCCCCACACATGGGGGTGTAGGGGGCTTGCTCCCTGCAAAACTGGAAAATCTTGTGCTGTAGCCATACAATTCCTATAGCAGCTTCAGCACAACTGCCTGAGGTTCTGACATCACCTCCTGACATTTCGAATAAAGTCAAATGCAGATGTGGAGGTCATGATTTCCAACATTTTGTATAAGTGACATTACCAAATTCAAAATGTCAGTTCAGGCAATTGAACAGATTTTGTTGTGAGTTTCAACATTTTGATAGTAAACCATATACATATATATATATATATATATATATATATATATATATATATATATATATATATATATATATATATATATATATATATAGATATATATAGATATGTGTGTGTGTGTATGTGTGTGTGTGTGTGTCTGTTTACTTACATGTTGTGGTATTTTGAGGACACTGAAAATACAGCTTTTATTTCGCTCAAGCAAAGCATATTTTGAAAAAAATATATAGTATCACTAACAGAAGATGTCCACGTACAGATTTCTCATGCATTGAAGTAAAAAGTCAACACATGAAGACAATTTCTGGACCAGGTAACTTGAATTTATTCAAACTCCAAAAAGAACCTGTTCTCACCCAGATCATTCCACTCCTTGTCCATGTTCATACAGCTTTTCTAGAGCTTCCCATTCTAAGCAGATGAAGACACCCTTCCTTCCTAGGAATCCCTTTCCAGGTGTAAAGATCCGTCTCTGACTGTGGCACACTGACAGTCTCCACTTGAACTCCAGTGCAGGGCAATAAACTTCTCCCCCCTGAGACTCTAACAGATCTAGTATTTAGGAAAATGAGTCTGCCATTTGAGACTTTGTGAAAGTGCCATAAACATGCAAGCCCTCCTTTTATACAGGAACAAATACATAATTAGTTTCATCATAACATATTAAAGCAACATGCAGGAATTTCTTCTTTACATACTACATAGCATTACCTCTCTTCTTTTAAAAAACAACATTACTCATATAGTGATTATGTCACACAATGGCATTAGCAATGTCTTACAGCTAAAATATTCAGAACTAGAGCATATTTTACAGTATTTACATCACATACAGCAATCAGTACATGTGTGTGTGTGTGTGTGTGTGTGTGTGTGTGTGTGTGTGTGTGTCTGCATATAAGTCTGTTTCATTTGCCTAAAAACCCATTTGACTGAAAAGCATAGACATCTATAAGAAGTATGTAATAGTGTAATTTCCTGTCACAGGAGTTATTATGGATGTCAGTCTAGGAGAGTATGAGTAGAGTGCGATGGTCATCGTCATGCTGTACCCCCAGATATGCAGATGTTTGTGTTGTTCTCCAGCACTGGTTGTGTGCAGCATTTTGTTTTGTCTTCCTGGTTATGTGACCATGGAGTTAGTACATATAAGTAAATGGGGGTGGGGCAAAGCCCTTGTGGAGGCAGTTTTCAAGGAAATGGATTTGGCATTTAGGTTTCAAGAAAATGATAGATTTTATATACATATATATATATATATATATATATATATATATATATATATATATATATATATATATATATATATAATGTGTGTGTGTGTTATGTACACACTTCAATTTGGATAAAGTAAATTGCTTTTTCGGTTGAACATATGTATGGACTATTTTGCACAAGAACGCAATTGCAGTGACAGTTGGCAAATCAAAGATTGATTCAGTCATTCAGTTTTCACTACAAGAACACATTTTGTTTATTGGTTCCTTTAGCAACAATGCTAATTAAGTCCAAGCACAGTATTTCAGTGCTGACAGTCTTAAATGCATCTCTTAACAAAACAGTGCTTATTACTCAAGAAAAATAAGTTTTTATTACCAGCATACAACACAAGTAGTTTAGTGTTTTATTACGAGGGCTTCCACTTGTGGAAAAATAAAGTATTTTACCAACACCTTTCTGGGTACACAATAAAATATCTCAGTAGGTAAATGTTTTACTGACAGCTGTGTAGTTAGCCAACTTTGAGTGTCAGCTACCAGGACTTCCACTAGCTGTACCAGTCTCCAGCATGGACTGCAGTGTCATACATTCATAGCTAGTTACTAAGTTTGAGTCCAGGTGACCATTGAGGAGCCATGGCTTTAATTCCCAGTTGCCCCTAACATTTTCTGGTTAAGGGATTTACTCAGGGTCACACAGTAGGAACATGTGGTCTGAGGGAATCAAACCCTCTACCACAGGAACTACAGTTAACAGCCTTAATCCTCTGCATCACATGCCAGACCTCTCCAGCTTTGTCTCTTCTTATACTGCAGTACTACCAGTTCCTCTGGACTCTTCATAATGAATCTACCCTACTTTGTGATAGATACTTGGCTCTTTTATATCTCTGTACACATTTGGTCAACAATTCACAATAATATAGGTATAACTAGCCAGAAACAGTTTGCTAATGAAGTAAAAGGTGGTGTGCGTGTGTGTGTGTGTGTGTGTGTGTGTGTGTGTGTGTGTGTGTGTGTGCGTGTGCGTGTGCGTGTGTGTGTGTGTGTGTGTGTCTATGAAAAACGTTATAGCACTTTACCTGTATTAGTTTATCAGTGTAGTAGGGAATTAAATACTGGGTACCATAAAGATGAACTTGAATATAAAGAAAGACAAAATCAGAATCAATGTAAGATATTAATGATTTTGCATCTGATAGCACTTTAAATACCAGTGATCACCAGGAAGGTGGGGTTTGCTAAGTTGGTAGAATATAACTGACCACTGAAGACACACATTGAGGAGATATACTGCATATTTGTTACTAATGGAACAGAATGCATCAAATGTAAGACTTCAGATGATGTCTGAACAGCCATATGTATATTTTTAAATAATTTTATTTGCTATCATCAGCCAAATAATAACCAGTCTTCCATCCCTTATTGGCGCATTCATTACACTGACTCAACATCCTGCAACACTAGGAGAGGGAGGCAATACTTAAGGGTAATGGCCATTATCTGCTGGTAATTAGGGCACATTCTGAATGCTCCACTTCTTGGTTGTATGTTTCCTACTTTACTGGGTCTTGCATTTGATTTTTTGATTGTTTGACTCATAAGCAAGCTTACACTGCTTGTGACTTGAGTGTGAGATCTGTGGTCCTGTGCCTTCCCCTTGGTCGAATTCTTGTAGTAGGAATCTATATATACCTCTGTCCTGGGATGTCACTCTGTTCCATTCCCTCAGATAACTTCTTCTGTGTCCTGACTAGTGTTTGAACCTGAGTTATCCGGGGTTAGTGTTGCTACCTGTCTCTCTTCAGGACAGTCCCCATTCAGGCTGTTGAGACCTGAAGAAAAAAAAAAAAAGAAAAAAAAAAGAAAAATGGCAAATGTCCTGAGATTTAAGGACAAAAAATATTTTCAAACTGAATTCTAAATGTCACATAAAGCAAGTATTCTGTATCTGAAACAGGATAGTGTGAAATGAAGCAACAGAAACAACTCAATTTCTAAAATAATAAATGAGCTTTTATTTTGGTGAAAAATAGACCAGTCATTTCTAGTGGTTTGGGGTATGGTTTGACCTTCAAGAGCTTTTGTTTCTATAAAAATGTCCCAGTTTTGCCATCTAAAATGGTAGCAGTAGCAACCCTGTTTGGAATTAGTCATGGCCAATCCCCAAATCCTGTATGCCACAAAATGCTGAGACAGACTGCAAGATTAAGAAGAGAGACACGTTTATGCTGAAGTGTTCCACTCTGCACTTATGGCAATGGTTTGATTAGTTAATAGAGACTTTTCAAATCAGTAGTACAATAGCAGAAGGAACAAAATGCCTATCATCAAACAAGGAGGAGATAAAGGTAATGTCATACTTATAAAAACAATGAATACATATTTTGAAATGTTTGGACTTCTAGTACAATTTAACATACTTGGATTTGGATGCTATAATCCTATGAAGACCTACTGTTTAAAAACACTAAAATAGAGTTTTAAAAGGGGTCTTAAATTCATATAGAGTGGTTACAAGCTTCTTTGAGCTTAAAATTGTTGGTTGAAATATCTTCTTAAACTACAGTTTGCTATACGTTTTGCTGAGTAGAAGGTAGTTAGTCATGTAGTGTCGTTACAGGGATTATTTAAGCAGATGAAATGATGAGGATTCAGAAATAAGGCGTTAAGTATAGCACAAGCATGACGCAATGAGGGGTCTGATGCATGGGTCCTAAGACATCCTATACATTGTAGCAAGTAGGTGGACTTTCATAGACAACTAACTGCAGCTTAAGTTATCAGTGGAGTGAGGTTGTATAAGTGTGACAGTACTGAGTGCAAATGACTGGGTACAGGGTAAAGCACATGAAGATATAACAATGTGAGAGACTCTGAATGCTCTGCGATCTGCATTTGTATGACACTTGCCATCTGTATAAAATAAGCAGCAATAGATTTGTGGCATTAAAGAGAAATACCTTCGAAGACAAAATGAAAATAAACATGACAAAGTACACAAGAAAAGGACTCCAAGTACCCAGATATTATGTAACAGGGCAAGCAGATAACTTTCACAAATGATGTTAGGTCTGTAGGAGCACAGATAATCATGTCACTGACCCCATGAAATCCATAACCACTATGAAGCAAGACACACAGCATTTATAGCTACATTTAGTCATATTATTATTCAGTAGGGAATTTATTCATGCTCTAATAACAGAGAACAGCCAGTTCCAGTAACTGAAACAGTAGTCTGAAAAGAGCTTTTCCATTTATTCTAAAGATCATCAGTGTTAAAGGACTGAGTCATTCTGATAGCAGCAGCATGGCGATTCAGGATCCAGGCCAGCAGTAAACTGAACTAATCCGCCTTCTCTAACATGAAATGGTTGCTTGTAAAACTTACTATTTACAAGTTCCTACAGGGACTGCATTAGTGCTTCACAGGTTACGGTTGGACCAAGTGGAGAAGAAACCATACCACTGTCTGCAGCAATCTCAAAGTCACTTTAAAATTGGTCATGACCGAAAGTCATTGGCAGTGAACTTGAGCAGTAAAATATTATTTTAATTTTTGAAATTGCATAACACTTGGCTACTAAAATAAGCATCAGTTATGAGTTTCAAGAGTTGTAATATAATATTTCAAAAGATCTACTTTAGTTATATCAGCATTTGTATAATTGTTGATTAGTGCAGTAAGACACTTTTATTAGCTTATTTATAGCAGATGTAAAAGTTTAACAAACATAACAGCTGGCTAAGAAAAATGGCTTAAAAGATTATGACTGTCTTTTTCCTTCTGATGTTTTCATCTTTTGCAGTTATGTCTTAGAATGTATAGGGCTTGGCATGCTCTGCATAACTATGGACATGGGTTAATGTATTAATGAAGAATTCAACAAAACTCTAATTAGTATAAAATGGGCAAATAGTGACAAAAGTGGGAAATGACCTCTAATGATTAGCAAATAGATAAGAGAGTTTATACGTCTTTATTTTATAACCAAGTACTTGAAAAGGTAATGAGAGTGGACTCTGCTATGTGTCGTGATGGTTTAAGAAATGCATAGCAGCTAGTAATTTGGTATGGGACAATACATGGTATAGTTGTCAAAAAGGAGCTAAGACCCCTGCCTTGGAAGCAATTAAAATTTTATATGCCTTTATTTATGGTTTTATAGTTTAAGTGCTTAAAGGGAAATGGAAGGCTGTGGATTAATGGTTTAAACATAGCTTGGAAATGAAAAAGTTTAAGAGAGCTAGGGACTAGGTAAATATAGAATACTAAATGAAGGAAAGTGTTTCAAATGCCTAACCTACAAGGTATTCTTTGATCCAGCCCTGATGAATCTAATACACATTTGCAAAACAAACCGCAATAGAATTTCCAAAACTGAGGATCAAAACCTTGTCTGTGATCTAAGCAGAACGTGTTGGAGGGATAGCTATGTGTCTCAGAGATTACCTCTTCTGTGGAACAGACTCCTCATTCATGTGAAACGGAGTTCTTCCCTAAGCATATTCAAATGCAACTTACGCTAATGGATGGGAAATAGCAAATGTACCCTGACCTATCTGTGGCCCTTATGGACAGAGGTAGATTGTAGATGCCCTAAATCACAGGCATATGCCAAAGCCATTCTAGCCCATGGACATTTATAACTGTGAAAACTGGAACATGAATGGCTAGACCAAAAAAGGCTTTAGGGCTGTTAGCCTAGTAGCCTGTTATGATCCTAAGGAAGAAAACACAAGAGGCCAGCATGTGCAGCTATAAATTATTTAATGTATAATAACTAGAATTCAGGCATGAAATGCCACTAAACACATATAATCCTGTTCAAACCGGTTTCGACTTTGCAGCCTTCCTCAGTGAAAAAGCATTTCACATCCACTAAAAACTCATGAATATTTATACACACCAGCAACCAATAGAAAAATGGTACGGTCCAACCCTAAGGCTGGTGTTTCAATTCTATTACTATATAGTACATATATATAGAAAAAGTCCCGTCATCAAAATGATATACTTTATCATGTCACTTGTACATAAAACATAAAACAAACAAAAGTGTGAGTATATATGATATACATAAAATAAAAATAAAAAATAAAGAATAAAAAAGAACCTGTAAATATTATATTGTACTGGGAATGTGTAGTAACAAACCATGAGGTCCTCAGTAACATAGAAATAAGTATGCTGTGTGATTATTGAGAAGTAATTCACAAAAACAGGAATGCAATATATAAAGTAGATCCAGGGAATAAACTGATATGATTTGTGGAAATCACAAATCTGCTGTATGTAACACTGGGTCCAGATTATTATAATAAAGGTGATACATACGCATTCTAATCCTGATGTACCATATATCTTTTAAATAATATGTGTACAAGAACTATTATTCCTGACTTACATTAGTTGAACACAATTAGTCTAATATCTTGGAATATGATCCAATTCAATAATAAACACCTATACTGGCAGTGATTATGTTATAAACTATGAAGTTAAATAATATATAACCGGACAATATAGCCTATAGTATTATAAAAATGCATAGCATAGCATAGCATAGAGCCCCAAGGTGAATAATCCAATATTTCTCTTTGTGGTTCAAAATACTATGCCACCCCTGTTGATTACTCCAGGGGTGGCATAGTATTTTGAACCACAAAGAGAAATATTGGATTATTCACCTTGGGGCTCTCTTTCCCCCTGGCCTTAATGACCATCCATAATTTGGATTGATTGTTAATACTGGAATTAGCCTGAAGAGTTGGGATCATATTGATTTATGAATCATATATCCTAAGATATTAATAGCTTATGCTATGCATTTTTATAATACTATAGGCTATATTGTCCGGTTATATATTATTTAAATTCATAGTTTATAACATAATCACTGCCAGTATAGGTGTTTTATTATTGAATTGGATCATATTCCAAGATATTAGAATAATTGTGTTCAACTAATGTAAGTCAGGAATAATAGTTCTTGTACACATATTATTTAAAAGATATATGGTACATCAGTATTAGGATGCGTATGTATCACCTTTATTATAATAATCTGGACCCAGTGTTACATACAGCAGATTTGTGATTTCCACAAATCATATCAGTTTATTCCCTGGATCTACTTTATATATTGCATTCTTGTTTTTGTGAATTACTTCTCAATAATCATACAGCATACTTATTTCTATGTTACTGAGGACCTCATGGTTTGTTACTACACATTCCCAGTACAATATAATATTTACAGGTTCTTTTTTATTCTTTATTTTTTATTTTTATTTTATGTATATCATATATGCCCACACTTTTGTTTGTTTTATGTTTTATGTACAAGTGACATGATAAAGTATATCATTTTGATGAAGAGACTTTTTCTATATATATATGTACTATATAGTAATAGAATTGAAACACCAACCTTAGGGTTGGACCATACCATTTTTCTATTGGTTGCTGGTGTGTATAAATATTCATGAGTTTTTAGTGGATGTGAAATGCTTTTTCACTGAGGAAGGCTGCAAAGCCGAAACCGGTTTGAACAGGATTATATGTGTTTAGTGGCATTTCATGCCTGAATTCTAGTTATTATACATTAAATAATTTATAGCTGCACATGCTGGCCTCTTGTGTTTTCTTCCATATTGGTTTAGCTGGGCATACCATACTGGCAAGGCGTGGAGTTTACATGATCCTAAGGAAGACGGAGATGGGAAAAAGTAAGAATGAGCAATGGACCAGAAGGAACTTCACTGCTGAGGTAGATGGAGTAGAAAAGGGATGAGGAATTACCACAAGGAATCTTACTTCTGGTGGAGATGGATTAGAAAAGGGAGGAGGATTTACCACAAGGAATCTTACTGCTGGTGGAGATGGATTAGAAAAGGGAGGAGGAATTACCACAAGGAATCTTACTGCAGGTGGAGATGGATTAGAAAAGGGAGGAGGAATTACGAGGAATCTTACTGCTGGTGGAGATGGATTATAAAAGGGAGGAGGAATTACCACAAGGAATCTTACTGCTGGTGGAGATGGATTAGAAAAGGGAGGAGGAATTACCACGAGGAATCTTACTGCAGGTGGAGATGGATTAGAAAAGGGAGGAGGAATTATAGACCTCTAGTCAAAAGTATATTAAAGAGATTAACTTGTTTATATGATGCCAGAAGTCAGATATTGCCCATGATGGTCAATAATATCATGGAATATAAATGGACTAAATATATATTTTTAAAAAGATAGAATACTTGAATTGCAACAAATATAATCAAAAGCAGTTGCATTATAGGAAACCCAACTAGACAATTTAGAACAACTTAAATTTCAAGGAACATGTTTTAACTTAAAAGTGGCATCATCCATCCTGAGAGAAAAAAAAAAAAGAGGAGTGGTAATAGGTTTTAAATGTCTTCAGTTTCAGGTAGGTCAGCTGAGTGATGAAAAAGGCAGATTTTTTGTCTCCAAAAGTTTTGTGGTCATGCACCAAACACATTTGGTACAGACACTCCCCTTCCCTTAGTTTCAGTCAGATGAGTGAGTGATGATTTTACAAAGTGAAAACTGCAAGCAGTATCTGGTAGTATGTTAAAGTAGAAGGAGAGACATGTATAATGCAAATAGTTGTTCTATGTTTGTAACAGAGTTATGCCTGCAATATTATTAGTTGGGATTGTTAATAATAAGAGATATTCTTTGTATGTAGAAAGGAAGTGTAGTCAGTAGGAAGGCAGTCAGGGGAAATTAAAGTTTAAATCAATGACAGAAATAATGCAGTTATGGAGACAAGATTAGCATCATGCTAAATTAAAATGTACTTGAATGGAAGTATTCAGTTTTACATGAAAGTGTAATAGAATGTGATAGACTAATGTAAGTTAGAATGCAAATGAAAATATAAAAGCAGATGGAGAGAGGGTGATGGTATAAGAAAAAAGAGAGCGGCAGAGAAAGAAATAGGTCAGGATAAGAGACACTATATAGATGATGAGTTTGTAAATGACAACTTTGAATGAAAACTACAATTCTATATCCAGAATAAGAGTACAACAAAGCTAAATGAAAGTACACATTATAGAGAGCAACTCATGTTATGCTCTTTTCAAAATCCTGTGTAAAATGAACAGGTAAGTGTGTGACATGTAGATGCATGGTTATGCACTGACATCAGCAGAGACATGCGAGTTATTTTCCACTAGCATGGGTATGAGCTGCTCTAGAACAGCATAGTTATAGAGTAGCCTTATTAAGCAATTCAGAAACTGCTTTATTAACTATGAACATGGCAAAATGCCATTGTAACTAGGTGGCAAACATGTTGGATTCCACCCCTCCCAGACTGGACTGCCATTTCCACAGATAGTTTAACTGGGTAGAACAATGATGTGGCCTAAACTGTTCTGTAGATGACATTTTCAACATGGTAACTGGTCAGTTGTAGCATCATAATAATCTGTGTACCTCTGCCATATGTGTGCTATCATGATGCATAGTTCTGTAGAAGATGTTGCTTTTGCTGTACTGTCTTGTACTGAGCTCAGCATCCAAGGAGCTGTCCAACTCTGACTTTTTTTGTTCAGTGTTATCAAACTCCTCTATATCTGAAACTTGTTACAATGTTAGTAGCTGGCATGGACTGGATATCTGAACTCAGCATGGGTGACCTGCTTCCTGATATGTTGTGTAGCATGCACATGCAACAAAGGTCGTGCTAAGCATGTCAGGTGTTTAAAAGTGAAGCATTCAAAGCATATCATGAATATTCCAAATACATTTTCCACAACAGCGCAGGTCTGGTTATGTGTGACATTATAATTATGTTCAGTGAGGAGTCCTGCATCATCTGCACTAAAGACATTTAGTGAAGGAGTAGCTACACCTCATATATACACAGAATGTGATCTGCATTTCCAGCCATGATGAGTCATACACTTCCGAGCTATATAGCCCTCTGGATGATCACCCCACTAAAAATAGAAGCATGCATCAAACACGTAGCATATGTTAGCATCATGCACACTGTCAGCATTCCACACAAATATAATTATTGTAAAGTCACATATTGCAGTTCACCTGGTGACAGATCAGATAAAGGTAGTCATTCTTGTTAATGCAACTATCATTGTGTCCTTCCTGTTAATGTAACTATCATTATGTCTTTCCTGTTGATGTAATTATCACAGGCCCTTCTTGTTGATGTAGCCATCCCTGTGTCCTTCATGTTGATGTAGTTCCACCTTGTCCTTCTTATTAATATAATTATTGTATCCTTCCTGCTGATGACAGGTAAAGGTTTTGTAATTCAAAACATTTCTTGTAAATTAAAGAGACTAACTGTAATCTGTGCTAACAGTAGAAACAAACTGTCCCTTTAGACAGCTTCTTCATTTTTTTAAATTGAGGTTTCTTTGTAAGGATGAAGATAAAAATGACTTTTTTGTAAATGCTATGGGAATAATATAAAAGGTAATCAATCTGTTTATTCAAATACAGTTTTAGTAAGTGTATATGTCTAGTTTGTTTACAGCAGTACATATAGCTTCCTTCTACTCATTATGGCTTCTTTTCAGCCAATACAGGGTTTTCCCCAAAATTGCCTAGTAAAATAAACTGTACTTGTAGATCTGCCTTTCCCCACACTTTGCCATACAGTCAAGAGTAATTCCACTAGTTTCTTATTTGTAGGACAAGACTTCCTTTTTCTTTTCAAGGTTTCAAGGACAACTTCCAGAATGTCTTCATCCTTCACATGTAGCTCCCTGGCTATTCTTCACAACACTGTTTAGAATCAGAGGACAGGAGTGTGACTTGCTCAAGAGGTAGTAGCCATGGTATACTTTGTTTATTTATTTTTATTTTATTTTGCATTTGTTGACCAGGCTAGTCTAACTGGATACATGTCCATTTTCAGTAGAGGCCTGGGGAGGCCTATACTTCTAGAAGCAGCAACTCCTTACTAGTTATTATGGAGAGAGGTGGCACTCTCTGATTTGCCTGCCTGCTTCAGACTTAGAAACTCTGTATTTCCATTCTATAGCACAACTTCTATTAAAGACAATGTTATAAATAGCAGCATCATCACTGTAATAGGCAATATGTTTCTCAGGATCAGTGGCCACTATATTACATGACCCCTCCATCATATAACAGTGGATTGTAGCATTGTTGGATGAACTATAAGCCATAGAAAGCCTATCCACATTCAAGTGACTGAGACTCAGAAAAGGTTGTAGTTTAAAACACATGAGACTTGATGGTTAAAGTCCATCCAGATAACTTTAGGTTACAATCTTTTTGATGGTAGAGCAATTGTAGAGGGCCAGGGTCAATTATTATTCTACTAAATAGTGATTTAGCATTGTGATGGCCCATTTTATAGCAAGTCATTTTCTCTCTCTAGCTGAATAATATATCTCAGCATTGCAGAAGTATTGTTATACTTATGTAACAGATGGGATGTTCATCTCCATCTGTGGTATGAGGCATGATTGCACATATGGCTACTTCAGATGTATCTGTGTGCATTAAAATTGCTTGGGGACGTCTGTAGTTAGTAGTATTGGTTCAGAACACAAGGTAGCTTTTAAGCTTTTTTTTATTTTTTTATTTTTTAGCTTTTTAAGTCTAAGGGCTTGGTCAGGTTAAACTATTTTGCCTCCAGTGCAGCCTTGCCATTGGTCTGGTCAGTCATTTGGCAAGTGATGGTAGCAAACTTAGGAATAAATTTATGGTAATAGCTAGTCAGGATGAAAATAACCTCAGCATTTTTCTTAACAGTTGGCTTGGACCAGTTTGGCTGTGTTCCACTTTTCTCAACCAATAGTTTTACTAACATTCAGCTTATTGCATAGCCCAAATAGAAGACTTCTGCCAAGCTTAACTTGCAATTTTCTGCATTTGTTGTCCACCTACTTGATTCAAGGAATTAAAGTAGCTGGAACTTTAGGATGATGGCTTTCCCAGTCTTCAGAAAATATTACAATATTGTCTGAAGAGCCTGCTTTTATACACATTACAGGGTCTCTGAGTTTTGTCCACCTGCCTATGGAATATTACAGATGCTGCATGAAGACCAAATGCCAGGACTCCTTAATGGAAGAGTTCAAATGAAGTGGAAATGCCACTTTTATTTTCTTGGCTTCTGAGGCTAGTTCAGCTTGTGAATAGCCTTCGGATAGATCAAAAGTTGACAGAAACCTAGTCTTGGCCAATATTTTAATCAATTTGTCCACTCAGGGCATGGGATATGAATAAAGTTACATAAGCCAATTACTTTTCTGAAGTCATTGCAAGACCTTCTAAACCCATCAGACATGTACAACAGTATAGTGGAGCTGTTCTGATCACTTCAAGATTCTTTTGTGACTTAAATTTGAGTATTTTATTTTATTTTCCATTTCTTTAACTGCTGTAGCTGGGATTCTTGTTTCCAGTATGATATGTCCTTTCTTACCAGGCATGTTTTTTATATTGTACTGGATTAAACTGGTGTTGGGAGGCAACTCTAAAAATATGACTTGATTCCTGAGTATACATTGATTTACTTTCTGGTTCTTTTAGTCATTCCTATTATCATATCTTATCTGCTTTGACTTAGGGATGTGCTGTGTGAGTTCCAATTTATTCTGCAAACATATTTAGTACAGAAACTTCAATTTTTTTTCCTAAGGCTTCTGAACATTTATGTGGTATAACTGTAATGCTTTCCCTTTTCCTGGTTATCTAACATATATTATACTTTGCCTGTTCTTTTTCTAGAATTTAAAATGGTTCATTTCACTTGGCAAAGAAACTTGTTTTTGTCAGTGGATAATAGCACAAATACTTTATTCCCTGGTTTGAATTCTCTGAGAGAAGCATTTTTGTTATATGATCTCTGTTGAGTCTAATTTACACTCTCCACATCTCTGCTATAGATATTATAAATCGAGCATTTTACAGATTTGCAGGTAAGGTTATCTCATTTTTAAAGGAGATGTTTTCCTCCTTACATGTTTCTTTTACTATATATAATTATCCTTGGAATGTCTTCCATATAGCATTTTAAATGATGTAAAGCCAGCTGAGGCCTTACAGCAAAATGAAAATATGGAAACAAATGGTCCAAATTTCTTTCATCAAGTTCTATAACCTTTCATAGCATGAACTTTAAAGTTTTGTTAATGTGCTGAATTAGGCCATGTGGCTGGGGTGGAATACAGATCTCCTTATTTGTTACAGTTTAAAAAATGACAAAGTTCTTACATTATTCTAGATATGAATGAGTTTCTTTGGTATGTATTTCTTGGGGAATTCCTAATGTACAAAGGAACAGTACTTGTTCATTTGCTAAGGACTTTGTATTAATTCTTTATTGGGGTACTGCCCAAGAAAGTTTGTTGCATAATCAGTGCTTAACAAGTTATACTGATGGCCCTTAAATAATTTTACAAGTAGACCTGCACTCTCCATTACTAATCTTTCAAATGGGACTTCTGCAATAGGCAAGTGTATCAAAGAGTTCCTAAGGTGTGGCCTGGTTGCTATCCTTTGACATTCTGGGCATGCTACACAAAAATGTTCTATGCCTCCCATGACACCAAGCTGCTAAAACCTATCTAACATCCTAACTTTTGTCATAGCCATTTTTAAATGCCCCCCCCCCCAAAATGTGTCTGCTTGCTATTTTCATCACACATGTTCTAAAAGGTTCTAGAACTAGTATCTGGCTCAATATCTGTGCTTCATCTTCGATACCATGTATACCAGGCTGATCCTTGGTTTAGTATGAGTATGAAGTGTTTTTTCCTCTTCTTTCATTTCATCTACCCTGGCTATATTCTCCCTAACTCTGCTTAGTATTTTGCCTTCACACTGGGCCTTTTTGAAATTGGCATGGATTAACTGAAGGTCAACCAAGACTACCTTATGTTTGTCAGTACATCAATGTGTGGAATTCATGTGCCCTATCTCCTATAAATATTGTCACATACTTCTTCCCCTTCATGCAGTTCATCCTCCATAAAAGGTAATTCACAAAGTTAGTTTTCTTCCCCCATGATACTGGTCGTGTCCCCTTCTCTTCTTCAATAGTTCTCTTATTTTCTATACCCTTAGAGTCCTACTTCTGTTCCTAACTATTTATATGGTCAGTGTAGCAGGTGCCTTTCCTTCTGTATGATACACATCTACCTACCTTTTCCTCAGTTTCTCCACCTACTTAAACAAATAAAATAAACCAACAAACTCCACCAAAAGAACCAGTTCGTATAAAGTGGCAAGGTGAAAAAGAACTATGCAAATAGATAGCACCAATGATGTAAATCCAGTCAAAATAGCGTACAACACACTTTAATACACGCTTTCATCATACGACTTCATCAGAAAATACTCAAAACCCATTTCAGCTTATTTAAATATACAATCAATTAACACATGATCAAATAACATAATTACACAATTAATTAATAATCAACTTTGTTAAAAACTGCTTACTAAAATCCAATAAAACAGTGCTTAAATATTAAATAAATGAAGTATATTTTGTTCTTTATTTATACCTAACTTTCTATATTTTAAAAAACATTTTACATTTATTGTTTCATTTAACCCAGGAAATTTATCTGAGTTTAACCTGACCTGCCATAATGTTTCCCTTTGTTCCAAAAAATTCTTGAAATCACCAGCTCTACAGTCAGGTTCACATATTTCAAGCACTGAAAATACAAATTTTTTAAAAAATTCACAATTAATAGAATGTTTATATAAGGCATTTTTGTCATCTTTACATTTTATGCTATACAAATGTTCTTTAATGCGGGTACCCAAATTACGTGTAGTCATTCCTACATAAAAAGCTGGGCATGCTGTACACATGCCAGCATATACTACCCCACATGTATTACAGTCTACATAACCTGGAACTTCAAAAATTCTGTCACTGTTCACTATAGAAATGCTAGTACCTACAGAAATAAACCTACAGATTTTGCAATTCTGACAACAAAACATGCCTTTTTTATTATTTATAATACCTTTCCTAAAGTCAGTATTATGATATTCTAACATATTTTTAATATTATGAGAGTTCCTAAAAACAAAGTGTGGTCTACTACCTAACGCCTTTGAAACATCATAATTTCCTTGAATGATTCTCCAATTTTTAGTTAAAATTGATGCAATTATATTCATTTCACCACTCATTTCCAAGGAACATATAACTTCCTTTTCAGGGCTCTTAGCTTTACACACTTTTATTCTATTATGATTTAAAGGTTCATTTAATATTGCTGGAAATAAAGATTCACGTTTCTCAAAGATTTCATTTCCATTATTTATTAAAACATTAATATCATAACCTCTATCAATAAATAGAGATGTTATAAAATGAAATTCTTCAACTAAATTTTTTCTTTTACTGGTCATCCGGCTGGCTCTTATATATTGGCCTCTTGGAATATTTTTGATAATATGTTTAGGATGATTACTTTTATAATGCAGGTAACCATTAGTAAACGTCTTTTTTCTGTATATTTTACTATGGAACCTATTATCATTAAGATCCCACCATAAACACACATCTAAAAAGTTCACAATTAATCCTGTATCACCAATGGTGAACTTTAAAAAATCAGAACAACTGTTAACCTGCATTGTGAAATTTTTTACTACCATTTCATTCCCTTCTATAATGAAAATTAAATCATCAATAAACCTTTTATAAAAGACAATATTGAATTTCTCTTCCATAATAGACAAAATGTCCATTTCCCACCATGCCATAACTATATTGGCAAATGACGGGGCAGCTGGTGACCCCATAGCAATGCCCTTTCTTTGCCTATAATGCTGTTTACCAAAAATGAAATAGTTGTTTTCCAACACAATTTCTAAAAAAACCACAGATGGTGGAAATTATATCATTTGAAAATAAATTATTCCTAGTTAGATAAATACGTACAGCTTCAATACCTTTATAATGTGGGATACACGTATACAGTGATGTAACATCCAAAGTAAAAATAATATGTTTTCTGGGATCAAAAACATTTTCTTTGGCAAAATTATTAACTCTTTCCAAAAAATGCCAGGAGTCTTTGATATAAGATGAAGTTTCCTGTAAAATAGGTCCTAATACAGCATCTATAATTAATGAAATACCTTCTGTACTGGAATGGGGACTTGACACCACTGGTCTAAAAGGGGGGTTTTTGGAATCCTTATGGATTTTCGGGATTCCAAAAACTACCCCTATTTTAGGATGTTGTACGGAACAAAAATTGTACAATTCTACATTAATATAACCGGACATCAAAGCTTCATATAACTGTGATTCAATGAATCTAAATTTTTTATGAATATCAAACAACTTTACTTTCTCATATTCCTCTTGATTGTCTAAAATTTCCACCATACTATTATTGTATGCTTGTTGTTCCATAATTACTACATTAGACCCTTTATCACTTTTCATAAAACGCAGGGTACTTCTCAAAGCTATTAGATGTTCCAAAGCCTTTCTTTCTTCTCCACTTAAATTGTCATTATTTTTCTTAGTACTTTTTAATACCTTTTTTATGTCCTCAATACATATTTTTTCAAAAACTTCCATAGTATGCTGTAATCTAGGAACAAAACTTGATGGTTTTATTAAAGCTTTCTTAGATTGAGGTATATCATGCATCAAATATGCTAAATTCAAATTTCTAACAAATTTCTTAACATCAACAACTGTACTGCTATAATTAGCTTTATAGTATGGAACAAAATTAAAACCATACTTTAATAGATTTAATTCATCACCAGAAAAAACATGTTCCGTTAAATTAATGATGTTAAAACAGTCAATGTCGCCCATCATGCTTCGTCCCCCGACGAATTTGACCCCAAAAAAGTGCGACTTCGTGTAAGAACTGTCGACTTATTACCTTGATTCCTTTTTGCCATTAAAGCCTCATTCACTGTTTTTGGTTTAACACTTTGTTGCCCCCTAGCCGGTGAAGGCCTATTTAGACCTACCCTTTGTGGCTTACTACTGTCCTCACAATTGATATTACTTAAGCTGCTACCGTTAGACATGTTAACCTTTACTGCATTGTCAGTAGTGTTAACAGTTCCACCGTCATTACCTTTATTGATGTTTAAAGAATTCCCACCGTCTACTGAGTTAATAGCGCCAACAACCTCACTAAAAGAGCGCTGATTAACATTGCCATCCATAACTATAGTATTACCATTCTTCCTCTCAGAGACATTATTCCCCCTATTGTTAGGTGCAAAATTATTATAGGCAGCATTATTCTTATAAACATCAATGTCACGTAGTAATTTAGAGTGCTTTCTATTAAACACTTCTGTAGCATGTACATTTATTTCACGTGATAAAACATTAAACAACATTTCAAAATTCTCACTAGTTAATTTACTTTTTATATTATTTTCAATAGTATTAATTTCCGTTCTCAGTAAGTCCATTTTCTGCTTGTTGTTATCACTTAACAGTTTCAAGAAATTCAGTCCGGCTTCGTTAAAAAATGTCACCAAAGTCTTAAACATGGGATTCCCCAAATTAACCCCATTGGGGCATTTGAAGAACCGTAACCCTTTCGGGACAATACCAAGTTCCAAGCACTTCATAAAGTAACAGTTTTCAAGTTGTAATGATTTGTACCTTTTTAACAGTCTCAGTAACTGTTCCCGTTGTGCTGAAACCGACCCAAAACTGTTAACCCCTGTTTCACGACTGAAACTCTGGAACGGATTGTCACTTCCATACAACAACTGTTCACAGCACCTTTCGGCTGTGTTACGGACGGGAAATTGCAGACCTTTCCTTCTTGCTCCTCGCCCGTTACCTTCCATTGTGGGACTTCCCAGATCAACCACCGTCTCGTCTTCCTGGAATGATGTCATCGGACTCGACGTCCTCTCCGCACTGCCATGTTCATTAGACTTAGTGATGAGAATCTTTAACGAAGCCTGGATATCCAGCAATGTAGTCAGCAAAACAGCGCCAACATTTTCACCCATAGCCGATGGCGTCGGGTGTATGGACAAATTCAATAGAGATTCCTCAACTGCTTCCGCCATGCCACACCAATACAGTAACAAATAAAATAAACCAACGAACTCCACCAAAAGAACCAGTTCGTATAAAGTGGCAAGGTGAAAAAGAACTATGCAAATAGATAGCACCAATGATGTAAATCCAGTCAAAATAGCGTACAACACACTTTAATACACGCTTTCATCATACAACTTCATCAGAAAATACTCAAAACCCATTTCAGCTTATTTAAATATACAATCAATTAACACATGATCAAATAACATAATTACACAATTAATTAATAATCAACTTTGTTAAAAACTGCTTACTAAAATCCAATAAAACAGTGCTTAAATATTAAATAAATGAAGTATATTTTGTTCTTTATTTATACCTAACTTTCTATATTTTAAAAAACATTTTACATTTATTGTTTCATTTAACCCAGGAAATTTATCTGAGTTTAACCTGACCTGCCATAATGTTTCCCTTTGTTCCAAAAAAATCTTGAAATCACCAGCTCTACAGTCAGGTTCACATATTTCAAGCACTGAAAATACAAATTTTTTAAAAAATTCACAATTAATAGAATGTTTATATAAGGCATTTTTGTCATCTTTACATTTTATGCTATACAAATGTTCTTTAATGCGGGTACCCAAATTACGTGTAGTCATTCCTACATACTTCCACCTACTTCCCTTAGTGTTTATGGGTCCTTCCTGTCAGTCTCCACACTGACCTGTTTTATTATTTTGACTATTTCTTTTGGCAAGATTCCATATCAAGTTTACCTAACCCTTCTTCTACCCAGAGCAAAATTGCAGTTTGCTTTTTATCTTGTAGTTCTTTACTATGGCTTTGTAGTTATAGCAATAATTGCAGTTGAATGCCCCCCACCCAAGTATCTTCCACAGCACTTTGAACTGGGGAAAGTTCTGACTGATTATCACATCATCGTGGGCTGTTAGGCATGAGAGCTACTCTGTGCAATAGTTTACCTACAATGGTCTATATTTTAACCTGTGTTATAGAGCACTCCTTTTTTGTCTCTATGTAGACATATTAATTCAGTGTTCTGTTTAGTAGTTTATACCTACACATATTTTGTAATCTGACAAATGAAAGCAGGCTCCCTGCATCCAGTAAACGCTGCATCACAATAGTACATTTAACAAGTTTAATATCAGCACAGTGACAAAAAGCAGACTCTATAGTTGTAGGAGTTAAACGATTACCATTATAGTATTTCATAGGCATGGCTTCAGGAACTGCTTTATTGATTATAGTAACAGTTTGTGAAGGTACAGTAATGCTGTTAGCAAGGGTGTATTATTTTACTATGTGTTCTTTTTAAGAACATATAAAACAAATCAACTTGCATTGTACTATATTTTCTCATTTGCAGGTAAAGAAATATACTTGTGTGAAAGTTTATTATTAGCCCTTTGTACATATAAGTCTGGTGTAGTACTTGAAATTTCACTTAGCAGACTTCCTCCTAAAGGATCAAAAGAATTAAGAGTCAGAGAAATATTAATTTTATTAAGTTGTTAGTGAATGTCCTTTTCTAACATTTAACCTAAATTATTTACATGAGATTTTGCAACAGTTTGAAATTGTGTATTAAATCATCCATCTGTCTTCTTACTTGTCTGCCCATACAGAATTTCCTGTTGTGAAATTTAATTGACAGTGATTTAGGTGAAGCTCCATCCCTAATCAAAATGTCCTTTTTTCTGCCTCAAATAACTGTGTATCACCATCCTAAAGATCTATGTATACTGAATTCCTGGTAAAATGTGAGTACAGTATTCTGGCACACTCAGTCTAGGGGCAGTTTTCTTTATAAACATATATACTAAATGCTGCTAAGGCTATGCATTGTCTTCCATTCAAAGTTTTCTGAAGTGTGTGTACTGTGTTTCTCAGATTCCCAGCAAGGTGGATGGTTGGCTTATTATAGTAGACATCTGTTGTTGGAGGCAGAGTGGGTATTGATTAGTGGCTGTACATCTTTTTTGAAGAGTTGTAATATGGTTCACTTAAGCCACATTTATTTTTTCTCACTTATAGTAGAACACAACAGCTGCGATTTTAGTACATATAGGCTGAGAGGCACTAATGTGATAGTCACTAATTACCACTTTAAGAGCTCCTGCTCCTTTTCCACATTTCAAGGACACTATTCAGTCTGTTTTTGTTGGTCACACATAGCAAGCTGGAAACTTCTCTTTGGAACCCTGTATGGAGCCAGCTACATTTTTTGATAAAGGCACCCCTAGCTAGTGCATAAACACCAGACACAATAAACAGTGCACTTTCCAAGCTCAGTAGTTAGTGTCCCTCAATGTGTAATTATTTTTTTCTGGTTCATTCAGTTTCATTTTCTAACCCTTGTTTGCCAACATCAGCTGCAGCTGTGGTCTAAACTAAGCAACTTGGTCATTGTATACCTTGTATGTAACCTACATCTCTGCATCAGCTAATCCATTGTGGATTATATATTAATATAATATATTATGGAAGTGTAATCTAATATTGGTTGTAGTGGTGCTTGGTTGTTATTGTGGGGTTTAGTCTGCCTTTTCTACTGTTTAAGTCTGTTTAACATCTAGATTGTATTTTTGGTACTCACATTTATATACAGCCTAGAAAGAAAGGAATCATTACTTGAACCTATTCACCTATTCAAAGTTTTTCTGCATTATACTTAGGTTTGGAACTTCTTTCAGGCTCATTTTGGGGAACTTAGACCAGTTTTAGAAACTGAATAATTATCATACTGTAACATAAAGGAAGAAATAGCTTGTGGTACATTTCAATATAGTATTAATATTAATATATTTTATTAAAATGTTCATCAACAGTATGGTGACAATAAGAAAATACCACATTGAAAAAAAGATATAGAAAGGAAGAGAGAGACTGAAGCAGAGAAAACACAATTTCAAAAGTCAAATAAATTATTTTTTCAATAAAAAGAGAATTGTACAGAATTTAAGTAGATACTGTTGCACATGTGATAATTAGACCAAGATCATATCAAATAAGAAGGTGATATCCCTTGTACACTTTGATATGCATAAAGTGAAAGAAGTAATGAAGTTGATAATCCTTATTTTTTTTAATATAGGGACATAGTTAAATTTGACTTATTTTTGTAATGGATTATTTGCTGTTGAAACAACAGGGCATACTTCACTACAGTCTGAAATGTTCTACTTGGATTTTACCTGCATATGAAACTGTAAAGCTTCAGTTTTTTAGTGTATACAGGACATAGAAGGATGTTCTCATAAAGAAAAGTCTTGACCTAAAGTTTTGTCATTATGTCGTTCTCAGGAAACCTTACTAGCAATATTTGTCTGTTTTATTTGTTCCCTTTAATAATTTTAACTAGAGTGAAGATTCAAGTTTGATATTTCTAGACCCTTTTTTATTTAACAAAAGGGAGCTCTAGTATACCTTTTTCCATTTGCCTTCTGTCTAGTGGGTGTTCCCAATAACCCTGTTGTACCTTGCCTGTAAATGGGAGTCAGATTTGGTCCTTCAGGGTTGTGTCCATAATAATACAGCAGTAGAGCCATATTGTTTTCCTTTCATTATGGTGTTGGTCTTCCCCTGGTGCTACTATGTTCTGGGTTCAGCATGTAAAAAGGAAAAAGCTGTTTGTTTCAATAATTAATCCAGCTGGGGAGTAGTGAGACAGGTGGAGATTATGTTAGGGGCAGGATGCATGAGGAGCTGATTGGGTGATTGTCAGGAGTTTACTATCACAGGAGCTCCCACTTAGAGGAGAGATGGCAAATCGTCCTCCTGTCTGGCTGCTCATTAAAGTAAAGATTTGAGGCATGGCACAATGTACAACTGATCGCTGGTCATGCAGCATTAAACTGTTTTTATTATCTTAATAGTTTCCTTTTTCTTAATTTTTGTAACTGTTTGTTTTCATCTCTGGTAATCTGAAGGAGCTTCCCTCTCGAAAGCAAAAGTGTGGCTAAGACTTCAAAACAACTTTTATTTCTTCCCTGGATCATAACGAGTCTCTGAATTAATGGAGTTGCAACAAATTTGGACATTTTCTTGATCAGCACAACAACAAATGTGGACCAAAAAGAAAATAAAAATGAAAAATAAAAATAATCTCTTAAATAAATAAGCAAGCACTGTTAAGGACAACATTTTTTAAACTCTAGTATCTGCACATATATTAAAGTTTTTATTCAACGTATTTTTCTGCTTGTGAATAAAATGCTTCCTGAAAAGGGGATCACAGGAGTATGGCAACTATACCAAGCAGTCTTTATATTCTAATAAAGGAGCTTCTTCTCCTCCAATCAGATTTCCCATCCCATCAACCATTCATGTAACCTGCCTGAGCTCCCCCCTTTTTTAAGAAAATATAAACCCCTGTAAACTAAGATTTATTATCTGATAAAGTCTATTTATGACAAAAGCACACCTAAAGCAATAAACCAGATGATTTAAACCTATTGAAGGATCTCTGCGAATGTTTATTATTATTGTTTGTTACCTTTTTACTGTAGTAATAGTGGTCAACAATACCTTAATATCTAAGTTAAAGCTAGAAATACAGCTTACAGATCAGTTGGATTTCAGTCATGCTCCACTCTTGGTACCATCAAGGATCAAATAACCTTAAAAGCTCAAGTTTCTCTGCTCATTTTTTGTTCTGACAAGGACAAACTCTTTGTATGTGTTTGAAGGCCCTAACAAAAACAACACTCCACTACAGGTGACCTATTTGTATTTTTTATCTGTCCTTCATAATAATAGAATTAGAAGTGTTTCCTGGAGTTTTTGCATCTGGATTGGGTTTCATTACATCACACTGAGAAAAGGATAACACTACAAACTCATCAGCACAGCAAGATGGAAATGGTATAAGACCCTTTTCAGAGACTTAATATAAGCCCCTAAAGGGAAATACAGCGAAATCAAAATGGACAACTGGACAAAATTCAACTTCAGCAAACACAGAGAAACTGGTCAATTATTATTTATCCTAAAAAAAAGAAACTGAAAAACTCGAGCCTCCAGATAGAGGAAGTTTACCTGATCACATCTCCAAAGAATTCCACAGTATCCAGGGGCTTCAGACTAGAGAAAAGACTAATATGGAATAACGTAGATTACAACCTCGCCCAGGAGTGTAAGAAAACCATGGAGTAAGCAGAATTGAAACTAGTCAAAAGTCTGCTAGACCACAACAGGAAATCACAGGATACCGCCATTTCAGCTGTTCGTACACCAAAAGAATAAGGAATTGAATCTGATAAATACAGAGACATATTATTCCACATCAGAAAAGAAAGTTTCCACCAGCACTACCAAAATCAAGGAGAAAAAACTGAGGAAGATTCTCAGGGACCTGAATTATTACAATACAAAATGCACATACCAACAGAAATCCAGCTAGATGATAGAACAAGGAGATGGCTCAACCTCCCCTAAAAAAACATGTGTAATAAGAAACATTTGGGACCAGATCTGGAATCAAACCACAAGAGGATGGCCATCTGCACTATGGAAATATTAGAATCCACCCTAAAAAACATGGAAAGTTCCAAACAGGATTTTTAGCAAGGTCAATACCAGCTGGACAGGACAGAACTCTTACTAAAACTTTCTCCATACTCTCACATCTGAACATTAATGAGAGCAGGGTGTATGGGATACCACAAAGAAATGGAACCCACCCCCATGCAGAACAACTTGGATCAGACAAGGATCCCCAAAACTTACAACTATCAGCCACAATAGGGCTGAAACTGGCAAGGAAAAAGGAACATAAAAACTTCCATGACTTCTACAAAAAAGGCCACCCACTGAGCTCCAGAATAAGGTCTGGAACCACAGTACAAAACCACTCACTGAGATTTAGAAAAAAGACTCACTTTCATCCGTCACTACTGGAGTGATCTAGTCAACACCATATTAGACTTAAAACTTTTTGTAAGACAATTAAACCTGAAAGTTGTCTTCCATGAAAAAGGGAAAAGAACACATGACAACAACAACACAGGGATTAACCAAATTACAGTCCATAAATGGAAAAAAACTGGTGACTTTTGACCCCCACCGCTCATGTACCTAACCCTAGGAAATTACAAAGTTAAATGCAAGCAGATTTGAGGAACTTACTGATAAAATGTTAAGAAGAAATACTACAATGTTTCTAGAGATGAATTGAGCTTAGCAAGGACAAGTCCAGGAAGGTAATGGAAGCTGATAAGGAGGTGTTTTTTCTATTGACTGACACCACAGTGTACAATAATTAGATAAAATACATGTTGAACAACCCCCACTACTACAATAATGTCGATCTCTGCAAAATTTAAACCGTTTACGATGACATAATAGAATTGCTAGAAACACTGCAAGATATTAAACTAATAAGCAACAAACTGCATGAGTTCTTAACGGTCCCACATTCCAGGATACCAACATTCATTGATATTCCAAAGCCACACAAAAACATCAATGACCCACTTATAGATCAGTCAGTGCAAGTGGTAGAGTCATCGCCAAACCCATGACCATTTATCTGGAAGTCACAATCAAACCACTGGCATCAAACACAAAGTCATTTGTACTGGACACCCTTGACTTCTTGGAAAAAATTAAAGATATCAGTGTTTAACAGGACACTCTTCTAGTCATGACTGACCGTTATTGAATCAAAGCAGCACAGGAAGCAATGTTAGGAAATACAGGGGTGCTGCCTGGAGAAGTCAAAAAACACAAAACGTCTGCAGACTCTTCTTAGCAACAGCTACTACATTTTCAACAACAAATACCACAGTCAGACAACAGAAACTGTAATGGGGGCAGCCATGGCCCCCAGCCTGACCAATACAGCACTTGGCAAGTGGGAAAAAGAAAAAGTTTACAACTCCAAATTTCAATAAAATATTTAATGTTACCTACACTTCATTGGCAATATATTTATCATCTGAACAGGAAATGAAACCAAACTTTAAGAATTTTATGTTTACATTAACAAATCCACAAAAGTCCTCAAATTCACCACAAACCACAGCAAGGATGAAGTACATTTCCTGGACCATCAGTGAAAGGAAACACAATGGGCAGCTCACCAATAGCCTTTATAAGAAGCCAATGAGAGACAATATGCTTCTTCATACAAATAGCATGTATCCTCAGATCACCAAATGGAATGTAATTAAATCACAAGGAATGTGTATGACAAGGTTTTCCAAAGAACTGAATTATTTTATTCTTAACCTCAACAACCTAGAAAGAGACTTTTTTAGGTTGACGGTAGGAAAGAAGATCATTGTATTCGATACTAGACTCTATCAGAGAAAAAAAAATTCATGGAAATCCTTTAACATTTGAAGCTATTAATAGAATACATTAGGGCTTGTACAAAGACCCCAATGATGAAAAAGGAAATACAGTATGGCCATCACTTTCACCATAGCCATTTATAACATCATGAAAGAAAACTGATATCATTGACAATAACAAACTGATTGCCAAAAATCCTGGACCCAGGACTAATTTTTATTTTCAAAAAGAATAGAAGCCCACCCTCATGATCAATGCACTCTAACCATAGGTAAATCCTGTGTTACCCACACACAGTCATGGATTACTGCTTAAATCTAACTTTCTGGTTAAACCTCTGTATGATAACATCAAATCTTTTATTATTTTTAGTACTTACAAACTATCCTTTTATCTTAGGCCAGCAAAATCTATGTATCTTCTAAATGAACAGGAGCAGGTTAAGTGGTACTGTACTGTGAGAAAGCTTGTTCATTTCTACTTTGCATAAGGTCAAACTCAATATTACTCAGCAGACTTGTGCATTTGATTGGAGCAATCCTGGGTGAACTCAGAACCCCTGGGTGAACTCAGAAGGAGTTTTGAGCCTTAACACAAGTGGTACTTAGGTCTGAACCTCAGGAAGTTCACAGAGCCTTCGTCTGACTTATTAAAATACAGTGTTTCCACTCTGGGGTGGTGTGACTGGCACGTTTTGTAGCTGGTGCCACTTTTCATTGTATGTTTCCTTCAGAGATCCTGAGGTGTTTCACCAATGGCTGGCTGTAAAGCAACATATCCCGCTCAGATCAAGTGTTTCAACATACAAAGCTTTACAATGTTAACAATCTGTGAATCTGAACAAACAGAATAAACTGATAAAACATTGCATCAATTACTGATATGGTAGCCTCTAGTTAGGGATGCTTCTTAACGCAGCTTTGAATTGTTTGTGTTGCAGCCAAAATATTTTAACGAATACTATTCAGCATATCTAGGTTTCACGGATCTGTTACGATACTTTGAGATGACAATCCAGTCCAGGAATGACTGTTAGCACTCATATTTATGACTGAAGACACCTGAGTGGTAATTTCAGTCCGACATTTTTCTTCTCCCTCAAAGCGGTGGGGGTGGAAAACTTAAAAATAGTCTGTAGTTCTTTGAGACTGATATAACTCATAAGAGCATTAAAAGATTTAGCTGGCATCCTAAGCTGAATGTTTTTTTTTTTTTCAGATATAATTTTCAAACAATGAGTCTGCACATTTTTGAGGAGACTAAGGTGACTATAAGACAATTAACTTTATGTGGTCTAAGATTACCAGAACATTTTGTGCTTCTTTTTATTTACCACATACGTGTATCTGTGGGGCAAACAATAACAGTAAAAGCACCATATTTAGAGCTACAACCTAATTATTAATGCACTCAGCAGGCACACATGTAGTTGTAACAAACAACAGGAACAAGTTCCACCAGGATTTATTTAAAAGCACAAAATCTTTCTCTCTGACGTCTCGGCCAAAAGCCTTCAAGGAGAATAAAACACTTGCATGCAGCAGCAGCTTATATACATGGCAAATGAGATAATTACATAATTAATCAATTAGTACAACAATTCAACAAACTAATGTTCTCCAGTTGAGCTCTTCATTCAGCCCAAAAGGAAACATGGTTTTAAATTTTAAAATATATACAGTTTCTTTCTGCACTAATCTAGTTTTGACATCAATATCATTGTACATAGAAACACAAACTTGTTCTAAAATAGTTCCTTTCAAGCCCTCATTACATTTATCATGTGCTTCCAAAAATGTGCTGCAACTGGGCTGTCTTCTTTACCATTTTTGATGTCTCTTAAATGCTCCAAAAACCTTATTTTAAAAGCCCTCTTTGTTTCCCCGATGTAAAATTTGTTACATGGGCACTTTAGAGCATAAATGACACCCTCAGAATTGCAACTAAATGTACCCCAACTATCAAATTTAACATTATTAATAAAATTAAAATTGGATACAATATGTTTACAAACCTTACATCCCCCACAGGGAAAACTCCCAATTTTAGCAGGTTCCATGTATATTTGTGATGCAGGCATCTTAATCTTAGATCTTACAAGAAAATCTTTTATATTCTTGCCTTTACGGTAAGAAAACTTCATATTTACATCAAGCCATTGTTGAACATTTCTAAGTGAACAAAAATAAAGCCAATATTGGCTGACAATATCAAGGAACTGTTTTGTAAAACTACCATAAGTAGTAACAAAATAAATGTTTTCTTTAGTAGAACCTGAGCTGTCATGTTGTATTGTATTACACCCCCTTTGTTGAATAGATTTTATATATCTGGGTTTACCACCTGTACACAATCTTAAGAAGCTCTTATCCAAAATATTTGTGCCATAGCCTCTAGTAGAAAAAGATTGCACCAAAAGGCACATTTCTTCATGAAATACATCAGATCTATTACATAACTTGGAAATACGTAGCATTTCACCATAAGGTAGAGCCTCAATAACATGTAAAGGATGGCCACTATTTGCATGTAAATACTGGCAAGTCCCTTCAAATTTTTTATTAGGATGAGTAATGATATTCTCACCATCTGAAATATCCAATACTATATCTAAAAAAGGAATAGTGTGACCAATATTAAGGCCATCAAATTTGATATGAAATTTATTAACATTAATTTCATTAAAAAATTCAGTAATTGTATCTTTGTCACTGTCTACCAAAAATATTAAATCATCAACATTTGAAAGGAACTATTTTAGAACAAGTTTGTGTTTCTATGTACAATGATATTGATGTCAAAACTAGATTAGTGCAGAAAGAAACTGTATATATTTTAAAATTTAAAACCATGTTTCCTTTTGGGCTGAATGAAGAGCTCAACTGGAGAACATTAGTTTGTTGAATTGTTGTACTAATTGATTAATTATGTAATTATCTCATTTGCCATGTATATAAGCTGCTGCTGCATGCAAGTGTTTTATTCTCCTTGAAGGCTTTTGGCCGAGACGTCAGAGAGAAAGATTTTGTGCTTTTAAATAAATCCTGGTGGAACTTGTTCCTGTTGTTTGTTACTTTCTACTTGGTTCCTGTTGTTCCAACACATGTAGTTGTAGTCTGGTACTCACAGAGGGCGACATTTTATGTGAATTAGGAAAGGATGGTTTAGAAAAAAATGATCAGCATTTATAGGTTCATAGGTTGGTACTAGGCTCTTGGCCCTAGGGCCTATGCAAGCCTAGCCATAACAATTCCCTGGATATTTCTTCCCACAATATTTACTTCTCTGGACCCCTGTCTAGCAGGGTGACTGACATGATCCCCGGGGTGAATTTCCTATCTCCCATCCAATCATCAAGGTTCCTTTTGAAGAGGGCCAATGAGGCACTCTGCTTGACATGTATGGGCAGTCTATTCCAGAGTATGGGGAGTCTCTGGATCAGGAACCTATCCCTCCGGCATGTTTTGTTCATTGTGATGACAAGGTGTAGATCCCTGGAGCGTGTGGCTCTGGGGGATTGGGATTTCTTTAAGTGGAGCATGTCCAACAGATCAGGGTTTGACATGGCCTTGTATGTTAAGAAGAGATCGCCTCTGAGTAGACGATATACCACAGAGTATAGCTGGAGTTTTTTTTAGACGGTCAGCATATGGCATCTGCTTTAGGCCTGTGATTTCTTTAGTGAGGTATTTCTGTGGCCTTTCCAGCTGTTGCATATGTCTTGTGATGTGCATACCAAACGGGGCATTATACTCTATAATGGGTCTAATGAGGGATGAGTACAATGGGACAATGACCTCCTTTTTTCTGGATGAAAAGCCCTTAGTGATGAGATGTGCCACATAGAAGGATTTCCTGACTGTTGTGGCGATGTGGTTATCGAAAGTGAGACCACTGTCCACCTGTGTCCCTAAGTCTCTCATCACACTTTCAATGTTTAGCATCCTGCCACCTATATGGTAATTCATGGGTACATGTTTTTTTCCAAAGGGGATAACTATACATTTCTTGGCATTAAGCTTGAGCCCATGGCTCTGGCACCAAGCATCTGTTTCTGTAAGGCCCTTTTGTAGAATATCCACATCATTTGGGGATACAGTAATGGTTCCCAGTTTGCAGTCATCTGCAAACTTTGTTAGCCAGAGTCCCTTAGTGTTGGCCTGTACTTCAGAGAAGTAGATGCCAAACAAGAGTGGTCCCAGGACTGAACCCTGAGGTACTCCACTTGTCTGGAGCTGGATTTGGAGTCGGCTACTTTTACAGCCTGAGTTCTGTCAGTAAGCCAGTTGGCTTGACATAAGGATTTATGCCCAGCTTAGTAAGTTTATCTATGGTTCCAGAGTGGGGGATGGTGTTGAAAGGCCTTGGCGAGATCCAGATAGGCTGTGTGGACCGCCTTACCCTCATCCACAGCTCTGGAGACTGATTCGAAGAAGTCAATCAGATTCAGGAGACAAGATCGGCCCTTCACAAACCCAAACTAGGTGGAGTCCAGTGTTTGAAGGTTGCCAATGTCTTTGTTTATAAGTTCCATGATAATGCGTTCCATGCCCTTGCAGATCAGGCTTGTCAGACTGATGGGGACGGTAGTTCCTGGGATCCAAGGTGGATCCTCCCTTGTGGAGCGGGATAACTGTAGCTGTGCACCACTCAGTGGGCACGAAGTCTGAGGTAAGGCTATGATTAAACATGAAACTTAGGTGAGGTGCCAGTTCATTTTTTAGTTCATGTAGTACACAGCCTGGGATGTCATCTGGTCCCATGGATGCTGTATTCTTAGCTTTGGAGAGTGCGGTTTCTACCTGTGTGGCCATGATTATCGGAATTTGGCAATCTTTTGGTATTGAGATGGGCCCTTTAGGGGGTAAGAGGGGGTGAAGTTGGCACTAAATCGATCTGCCAGGATATTGGCAATATCCTTGGGATCAGTATATTTAATGCCATTCTGTTGTAACTCAGAGCAGATCTGAGCATTGCCATTTAGATTCTTGACATAAGTATAGAATGCCTTGTGGTTGTCTTTGGAATCTTTGGCAATTTTATTTTTGTAACTAGCTTTTGAGGATTTTATGAGGGATCTCAGCTTCTTACTGAGGCTGGTGAGGGAGTTTTTTGCATCCTGGGATTTTCCTCTTTTCTGCAACAGTTTCTTCCTTCTGTTGTATATTTTGTTTATAGCAGGGGACCACCAGATTGGCTTCCTTTTTTTTGGAGAAGAGCATCTTGGTTCTATTTGGTATGGCACGATTCATGCACAAGTGGATGTGGTTGTACAGTGCCTTCGTGTAGGATTCTGCAGTCGAACTTCCAGATCCCGTCTGCATGGGTGTTGTGAAGTTCGTCACTTCTGACTTCAGTAGCATGAAGTTGGCTTTGGAGAAGTTTTTTAAGGAGGTTTCCTTACTGGGGGGTGGGGGTGGGATGTGGATGTCAAAGGTGATTTGCTTATGGTCAGACCTGACTAATGAGGGGGTGACCACTGGTGTGGAGCATCTATCTCCCATGTTGGTAATGACCAGGTAAGGATATTGGAGCCCCCTGGTGGGACAATGGATTAGTTGATCCAGGGTGTTGGAATTTATGAATTCCAAGAACCGTTGGGAAAAGGAGTTGGTACCCGAGTAGTTTTCCCAATTAATGGCAGAGTAGTTGAAATCACCCAGTATTAGGGTGTTTGGTTGTATCTTAATATTTTCCAGTATGTTTAGAAAGGTGTAGTGAGAATCTTGGGGCATGGTGGGGGATCTGCAGCAAGCTACAATTTGGATTGCACTCTTACCTAATGTTAGTTGCACCTGGAGAATTTCAGATGCATTGTGTTGGCCAACTAGCCTAGAGGTGTGAATATCCTTGGTGAATATGGACACTCCTCCATCTTTAGTGTTTCGGTCTTGGTTTTGTGGCCGAAAAGTGTGGTAAGAATTGTAGCCTGGTATTGCTGGGGTGCTCTCTGGAGCCTTGAACCAGGTCTCAGTTACTGCACAGATATCGATGTTCTCCAGTTTTAGGAGTGCCTCAAGAGAGTGCATTTTGAGGTTTAGACTTCTAGCATTGAGTACCATTACCGTCAGATTTTGCATGCTTGTATCTGTTACAGTGGTGGTTTTATCCTTTGAACCTTGCCTAAAAAAGGCACTATAGGGGTAGCAAGAGCTTTAGCCAGTAACCTGAATACCAGGGGTGACAGGTGCAGACCATCTCTGGCAAAGCATCGTGGTTTGTCGATTATGTCTTCCCAGGCAGACAAATACTGGATCCCCTTTGAATGACACCAGAAGCTTAGCGAATTGTTGAAGTCAGTTATTTTGTCCTTATACTGTAGTCTCATTCTGGGCGAAGGCAGGATGCTACTCAGGGCTAGGGTCATACCTGCCTGGGTCACATGATCCAAGAGCTCTTCCATGTCTCTTTTCATGTAGTCCAGCGAGGTATGTCTGAAGTCATTCACTCCAGCATGGACAATGACAGAGTTGTATTTGTACTTGTTGTGGAGTGACTTGAGTGCATGCGTTATGTGGCGGATCCTGGCACCCAACATGCAGCTGACTGTAATTTTCTCCTTGGTCAGCCTGGTGAGTGGGACATCAGTGTGCCTGACTATAGAGTCACCTATGACTAAAGTGTTGGGTACATTGTCTTGCCTTAGGGCTGTTGTTGGGTGGCACACTGGTGTTGTGAGCTATGTGTCACTTTGGTTGTGACTGGTGTGTGTTTGCGTTTTGGCTTTGGAGGTCCTTGTTGCTTGGCCAGGTTAATGTTAAGGGCCTCCGCATATGTGGGTTTAGTGTTGCTATGTGTGGGATTTGATGGTGTGGGTTTTGAAGGGCTGTGAGTTGCTTGAGGTGTAATGCAGGTGTTAACCTTCTCCTCTTGACTGTCTAGCACAGTCTTGGCTGGAGAGGTCTTTGCTTCCAGTTTGGCTATGTAAGTGCATCTCTCGCAGGTTGTAGTATTGGGTGGTAGGAGGAGAGGATTGTCTGTGTACATGAGGCAGTTGCCGCATTGCCCCAGTGTGCCCAGATTCACCAGGTGGACAGGAGAAATCACCGGAAGCTGACCCTTGGACATGCCTGTTTAGGTGATTTTTTGTAAAGTTTAAGAGCTGTTTTCCATTACCTTTGCAAGGTAATTTGCAGTTATAGGCTGTTTAGTGACTATGATTAATTTCTCCTTATTGACAAGGAGAGCTGAGTGCTTGCACCAGTTTCAGGCTTCCTAGTGCTTTCCAGCAGGTTCTAGAGCAAGTGCTAGTCACAAGGGTTCAGATTTTAGTGCTACTACTGAGAAACCAGCTAGTTCTAAAGGAAATTTTGAAGAGCAGACTTTCTGGCACCTGGAATAGTTTAACTGTAGCCTCGCAGTGCTACACGATGTGAAAAATGTGCAAACACACGCAATTAAAATTCTACAAAATTAGCAATTTAAAACTTTAAATGAAGCAAGGCATGTGCACAACTGAAAAATGATTTAAGAGGCAGTAACACAGCAGAATAAGTAGCTAGTCTACGTATACAGAGAAGTCTATATATACAGAAAAGCAGCTAAAACACACAAACACTTCAGATGCAGTGCAACTTAGAGCACTTGAGTTGTAGCAATATTAAGGCAATTATAGTTATAATAAATGCTCCAAAATATACTCTATATTTCCAAAATGTTTGAGAAGCACAGTCAGAACACAAGGAGATTCAGGCATTTTTTTTTTTGAAAGGAAAAAAGGAGAAACAGAAGGCCTTATCAAATGTTCTCTCTGTATTAGGTAGAATGAGCTAATGACACTAGACTAGGAGGAGTGTCCCAGATCAGATTTACAGTAGGGTCGGGCAACTGCAAAGCCACCAAGTATAACAGCAACACACCAACAGGGAGGGAAGGTGGGGACAATACTAAAGCTATTAGCCTACAGACAGTAAGCACTACAGAAAGCCACAACATGAAAGTTTTTAAACAGATAAAGGAGCAATGAGACTCTACAGAATGCTTTTAACTGCAAACAAATCAGTTACCCATGCAGATTAGTTAATAGCAATAAAATACCCTCAAAAACTATGCAGCAGGCAATAAAAAGTGCTATATATATAAATTGCTAGAAACAATAATCAGTATAAATAATCGAAAAAAAACAGGATACTTGTATATCTCAGCTAAGAGTTGTAGTCAACACCTCTCCTCCACTCTGCTCAGTGTGTATAGACAGAAACCCTCTCAAAGTTAGGGCTTAAATACCAGAAGTTACAACCTTGGACAGCTTTTTATTTTATTTTTTTACAAAAACACAAAAGAACCATCCCCCACTAGCCAGCAGCCATTTAACACAATCTAGCCAAGGTAAAGAAAGGCTTCAGCTAATTCAAGATGGCTTGTTTATGTGCTTTGAACAATCACTGTATAAACAAACAAGCCCAGAGCAAGCAATTCTGAACTAGGACAATACTAAAGCTATTAGCCTACAGACAGTAAGCACTACAGAAAGCCACAAAATGAAAGTTTTTAAACAGATAAAGGAGCAATGAGACTCTACAGAATGCTTTTAACTGCAAACAAATCAGTTACCCACGCAGATTAGTTAATAGCAATAAAATACACTCAAAAACTATGCAGCAGGCAATAAAAAGTGCTATATATAAATTGCTAGAAACAATAATCAGTATAAATAATCGAAAAAAACAGGATACTTATATATCTCAGCTAAGAGTTGTAGTCAACAGAAGTCCAAAGACCCAAGGATGGGCATCATATGTGATACCTTTGAAATACCTGAATAGTATGGAGACAGAGAACAACAGACTTACTTACTGAACTTTTTTTGGTAGACTCAGAGGAATTTCTGCCATGTCTGTTGCTAAGCTCTTTACTGACCACTTACTGTAGTATAATGGAAATGCTGAAGTGTGCTGTGTAAAATGAAGAGAAAGAGAGATCAGGTGTGTGGAAAAAAAGAACGTGTTCATAAATGGAACAAAAGTGACATCTTGAGGCAGACCCCAAGGATTGTTGGTTATGCACTGGGACCTATAGATGATTTCTAATTTCACGATGTTAAACTATCTTAAAAGGATAAGCATCACTCCTTGCATTATCTCGTGAGAGAAACCTATTGACAAAAATGCTGTGATATGAATATGGTCACAAAAATATTGGTAAGAAACAAAACAATATGTTTGCCTTTGTAAAACTAATGGTAGGTTCGCAAATGGCACTGTTGTCTATTCTTGTTTTCTTACACATTTCCTTAATAAAGAAAATAAGTAAGGATTGTTGTTCCTTGTATAGGAAGACTTTTATTGCTTACTTTTGTGTTTTTCTGTTTTGCATAGTAGTGCCATGGGTAATTGTACATTTTTTTTCAGTTGTGGATAGTGGAACAGAAAAAAAGTGGATTGCTTCAATTTTTAGATAAAAGTTTTAATAAACTAAGGTTGAATATATTTTTGGGGACTACAGTTTTAAGAACTGCTAACAATGGTTTTATTCTTTCCATGTGTGTGTGTGTGTGTGTGTGTGTGTGTGTGTGTGTTTGTGTTTGTACATGTGTGAGCATGTGTGTGTGTTTGTACGTGTGAGCATGTCTGTTTTTGTGTGTGTGTTTGTACATGTGTGAGTGTGTGTGCGTGTATGTGTTTGTACATGTGACCATGTGTTTGTACATGTGTGTGTATGTGTGTGTGTTTGTACATGTGTGAGCATGTGTGTGTGTTTGTACGTGTGAGCATGTCTGTGTTTGTGTGTGTGTGTGTTTGTACATGTGTATGTGTTTGTACATGTGTGACCGTGTGTTTGTGTGTATGTGTTTGTACATTGTGTGTGTGTGTTTGTACATGTGTGACCGTGTTTGTACATGTGTGTGTGTTTGTACGTGTGTGTGTGTGTGTGTGTGTGTGTGTGTGTGTGTGTGTGTGTGTGCATGCATTTGCAGAAGTATGTTGATGAGCCTTGAGAACTAGGTAACTTTGTCTCTCAGTTTTTGTATAGATGCAGATGCAGCATTGCAGGAACTGATTGCCCCAGTATCACATAGTATGACAGTTTGCTGATGCTCAGTTCTTCATAGCTCAGTATTCAACAGCATTCATTTGAAAGAAGTATTTGCAGGCTACTTCCTTCAGTGGTAAGTGTGACTTCATTGTCAGGGTATAACAGTAATGAGCCATGGGGATAGATTCCCCACGTGGGGGATGGAGTATATGGGCAAATTATCTGGAATACATTGTGGGTCCCTGTGATTGGTTATTTCACATTGTTAATTACCACTGTTTTCATTGTCTGATCTGTCTTTATTCAGTTTGTTTGCTGTGTCATGGTTGGTGAACCTTGGTTTAAAGTGCATTCTGGTGTTCACATCATGTATAACTATAGTTAAACAGTTCCCTCTGTCTAAAATGAAGTTGATACAGCACAACCTGGTTGAAGTATATTGTTTGAAAGCATGACCTTGGAGGAAAACAAGCTGACAACCCTTCACAAGTCATGAGTATACTGGCAGCAGCTTATCTGAAAAGGTTTTATCTGTCACCTTTTTATCATTGAAACTCTATTAAGGGATGCTGTGTCCACCTTCATGGTCTTACTCTGCTACATTACTGATGGACTATTAATTAATTCTTGAAAATTGCACACTGCTGGTATTTTAATGATGTAGTGACCTCTTGACTCCATTACAACAAACCTGGTTACCCATGCATTCCTCATTTACCACCATGCAACAAATAAGGTCACTATTCCATCTCTGAACATGTACCATAGACTGTGGTATGTAATAATTAAACTGAAAAAAAAATCACTGATCTTTGCAAGTACTGCAAGTTCAAAGAGAAGTCTTCTTTGCAGTAGGATAATGTATAACAAATCTGAACTTCATTAACAGCCGGGGTTGCTTTTGGCAGCAAGCTGTGGCTGCAAAAAACTTTATGTTTAGATTTTAGCTATATACTACATTACCATTAGAAGAGTTGTAGCCATTTTTATTTTGTTTTTTAATGGCTGATATCTAAACAAGTGCAGTAACTCAAGAGAAGCAAGCTGTGATTTTTGTAACAGTAAGCTAGATTTCCCAAATGCAGCTCTATAATAATGACCATAGTAGTTTGTTTATCTGTCTTTCTTCTAACCTGGCTTGACTCAAGTGTTTCACTTGCTACTGTTTTAAGTAAGTAGATAAGTAGTTTTTTTCTTTTAATTAGCTAATCCATTTAATCTTTTCCAGATTGTTACTAAATAATTTAAGAGTTTACAAAACAATCTACTAGCTAATTACATGTTTTTTTTTTTTGCCATGCAAAATATCATGCCAAACATTTTGTGCCATATACGAAGCTTAGACTGCTTCTGTTTTGTCTCTAGCAGACTCCATTTTTCAGTGACTCTGTGGCACAATGGAGAGCACATTGGACTTCTGGTAAAATGGTAAATATAATTCAAATGTTGTGGGTTTGAGTCCCACTAGAATCAACTTTGTTGAGGTGGGGTTGGGGATTAGTATAATGGTTAAGGTGTTTACCTCTCAGATGCATTGTACAGGGTTTGAATCCCACCTTTGTGAGTGAAATTGGCTAAGCTTAAAATAGCCCACACAAGGGCAACTAGCATAGTACTTGCCTATGAACCTATATGCATCAGGCACACTGTGGCTGCCCTGTCATGGAGAGTCAGACAGAAGCATTTCTATGAAACATGATGTAGCCTGGACTAATTGCTGGCATGTGCTCATTCATGAGCAGATTTGAGTTGTTGTGGTTGTTTGGAGTGGCATAATGTAGTGTTCTCACTAAACAAAAATGCAGTTGGAATACTAGCAGGATAGTAGATGACAAAATGTGAAAGCACAGTTGTTGTACTGCATTCCTGCTACACTTCAGAGAGTGAGGTCATCAGCCATGTCTGACATAACGTCATAAAAAACAGTACAGGACATAACAGTACTGTCAGATTCATAAAATCTAGAATGATTTTGATACATAGAGCATTTTGAATAATAATTTGTGAATGTTAATGTTTATGTGATTGAACATGGATAATTTCTGTAAAGCAGAATGAATGAAAAGCTCAGTTATTGTTGTCTGCCCTCAGACTTATTTTAGGTAGCCAAGATTATGTTTACTGTTTCTGTGCCATATCTCCATGTCCCTCCTCAAGATGGTTCTAAACACTGCTGTCACTTAACACTTCAGTCCATCCACAAGTACAGCTGTCTTCTACCTCACAGTAGACATATTGCTAATAAACATAAGTTGTAAGGCAATTGTGGTAACGTGAGGCACTTACCAAAGGCACAGTACCATGGAATTATGGGTAGGGTCCTGTGACACAGAAGTAGCTGCCTTATATCTTTATGTCTTATATTGTTTAAATCAGAAATGAGACACAATGCTGCATAATACATTTACCTAGCAGCAATAAAACACTACTGCAGGGGGGACTGTATGGTTCATGCAATGCAGATGGGGTATGAGCAGAGGATTTAGATAATGCTGGGCTTTGGAAGTAGAGTTAAGGTGCAGGCAACTCACGGGAACACATGTAAGTAGCAAAACTATTTCAATATCCCATTAATGTTAAGTAAAAATGACTCACCTTTTAATAAACTAAGGTCAAGTATATTTTTGGGGGCCACAGTTTTATGAACTGGTAACCACGGTTTTCTTCTTTCCATGGATGTGTGTGTGTGTGTGTGTGTGTGTGTGTGTGTGTGTGTGTGTATAATATAATGTATATACATATATATATATATATATATATATATGTATATATATATATGTGTGCGTGTATATATATATATATATATATATATATATATATATATATATATATATATATATATATATATCGGTTTGCTGTCATAATCACAAAGCCACTTCCATCGAGTGGTCACGATCTTGAACTAAAATGTTGAATATCATAGCACCGAACAGGCACAACACCGAAACCAGTAATGTCGACCCATCCAAATTCAACAAAGTTGACATTACCCAGTATACCTTCCCTCCCAGTCAATGCCAACTAACATTTTGCAGGGGGGCAAGCTCACCTGCACCCTCCATGTGGGAGGCTGTGCCCCCCACACCTCCTGTTAATTATATATACAAACTGTGAGATTGCACTACAGTAAGGAAATGGGTACATTTCCCGATCCCCACTGTACCACGGTCCCAACGCAGAACGTCAACCTCACAATAACAAATGCACACTAGCATTCGCTGTTGTGGTGTTGAACATTTTCAATTCGTCCTTCTGTGAACTGGGAAACTTGTCTTTCGACTATCCCAGTTCGACTGAATGCCGTCTGACAATATGATAGTAAACCATATATATATATATATATATATATATATATATATATATATAGATATAGATATAGATATATATATATATATATATATATATATATATATATATATATATATATATATATATATATATATATATATATATATATATATATATATATATATATATATATATATATATATCTATATATATATATATATATATATATATAAATATATGTGTGTGTGTATGTGTGTGTATATATATATATATATATATATATATATAAAATGTGTGTGTGTGTGTGTGTGTGTATATATATATATATATATATATATATATATATATATATATATATAAATATATATATAGATATATAGATATATATATATATATAAAATGTATATGTGGAGAGAGAATGCTTTTATGACATGCATGGAAGCATGCACACATTAATGCATATTTCCACACACAGTTTTGTGTACTTATGGTACATCTTTTTTGTGCTGTAGGGAGAAGAATCTGTGCCATACCATGTGATCAGACAGATTTGTTTTTTCTCTTTTCTTTATGTTTGCATTATACTGCACATTTGAGATTTGGATGCAGTTAAACAAGTGTCATCAGTGTGTGTTTGTTAAAGCTCTTTGTCAAAATGTGGGTGATGTCTTCACTCAGAGGATTTTCTGCTTTACATGTTTAGTATTCAAGACTGTCCATTGCTTACTATCTTCATGGAATGCATATTTTCCCACATCTGCATGACTTTTCTTCTGGTAGATTAATTTCCTCACACGTTCTGAAAACCATGAGATTTGACTGGTTGCTGTCAATTTTCAAGTATTTTGCATTTACCTTTCTTTACGTTTTATTTATTTATTTGTCTTTGTTTACTGGGAAAGTCCAACTGGTAAATATCCATTTCCAGTGGCGGCCCGGGAAGAAAAGCTCCATTTGTTTACTTTGCATTTTACTTTGTTCCAGTTAAATATAGAATAGTCACATTTCTATTTACATTTATACACTTACAATAGTTTCATTTATACATTCTACGATTTTACAGAGGTAGACGTTACTAAAGAGAAAACCCACATGCAATTTAGTGGATTGTGCAGGCAGTAGCTATGTATAACAATTGTTTTGTCATTTCAGTGAGGGTTTGAGAGTATTCTGTTTAAGGAGAGTATTGTGGACAGTATAGTGCAGTGAGAAACAAGTCTTAACCTTGTGATGAGCATGTGCAGGACCAGGATTGGTTAAGATGTTTAAGCAGTGGTTTAAAACTAATGAGCTCGTCAGAGAGTTTTATTTGTTTGAGGATACTATTCCAGAGTTTAGCAATGTATTGGGAGTAGAGCGAGTCTCATATAACATTATTTGACTTTTTTGTGAGTAGTAAGAATTTGTTACTAGAAAGGAGATCCCTTGCTGAACAGTAGGGCAGTAATAAGTTTTGTAGGGCAGTAATAAGTTTGTAGTGCAGTAATAAGTTTGTAGTGCAGGGCATTTTTCTGGATGATGAATGAGTCTGTGTGCTATAGTTAGTTGTGAATATCTTAGGTAGTTGTGCAGTTCAAGTTGGTTTAATTGCTTAAAGCTATGACAATGGTGGGTCCTTTGAGGGAGATTGGTAAATTTAGCTATTTTATTGCAGCAAGAGGCAGATTTCTTTCTTTGAGTATTGTTTAAGCTTGTTAGGATAACAACAGTGTATAAGAGAGTTGGTAGACTTTTCCTTGCAGTGTCAGCAAGGAATCCATTGATCCTATAAAGGAAGCCTAGTTTATGGTGTGTAGATTTAATGAGATGCAGTATGTGCTGGTTATATTTGATATTGTCATCTATCATAATGCCAAGAAGTTTACTATGAGTGACAGTCTCAATGACAGTATTATTTTCTGACTTCATGGTAAAATATTTCTTTTGATTTTGGCAAATTTTTGAGGTACAAGGCACTAAAGTAGTTTTCTTGGGATTAAGTAGGAGGTTTGATTTTTTGAGCCAGGTTTCTACAGAGGAGAAAAATCTGGGGGTAATGTCTTGGAGCTTATATATTGTTGAGGCTGCATATATTAATGTTGAATCATCTGCATACTGAACTAAACTAGCATTGTAAGTGGAGATGTGGTGGTTATTAGTAAATATATTAAATAGAAGAGGACCCAGGATTGAACCCTGAGGCACACCTATAGTAACTGGTTGAAAGGATGAGTAGGTTTGTTGCCATTTAATGGCTTGTTGCCTTCCAGATTGGTAACTAAGTAACCAGGAGAAGGAGTTCTGTGAAAATCCTATTCAGGAGAGTTGCATGAGCACTTGCTGGTGTGAGACCGTATTAAATGCCTATGGCAAGTCTAAGAACATGGTGGACACAAGCAAATCATTGTTTCTGTGTTGGATTATTATATTGATAAAATGTAGAAGAGCAATAGTGATGCTGGGGCCGAAAGCCATGTTGTGTTTCTGAGACCAGGTTATTTGAGGTTGGCTATAGTGTCATCTGCATATAGATGTATTTCTCTAATATTTTGGAGATGAGGAAAATAATCTCTATTGCTCTGTAATTATTAAACTCTGCTGATGTGCTGTCTTTGTGTAGTAGTATGATGTAGGATGTTTTTCCACAGTGATGGGACATATCTTTCTGCTTTGGACCTATTGATTATTATGAACACAGAGAAGGCTATGACTTCTGTGGCCATTTTTAGGTGGTCTGATGGTAGCTGGTCCACAGCTATGGAGGCAGTTTTTAGTTTAAGGAGTAACTTCATTATGAGAGAGATGGGTACTAAACTAAAATTTAAAAGCTGTGGGTGGTTTTGGTTGGACAGGGGTAGAGAGGGGACAGATGTATTAGTGTCTAAGATAATATTGATTTCATAGAGTAGGAATTAAATTGGGTGGGGATAGAGTCTGTCATATTGTCTGTTTTTGGAGAAGGAGTGGTGATCTTGCCAGGGTGGAGTAGTTTGTTTAGTGATGACAAAATAAGTTGTGGGCTGTTTTGATGGTTGTCTTGTAGGTTGGTATAATATGCACGCTTGTACTGTCTGACATGGAGTTTTGCAAGGTTTCTAGGATACCTACATTGCTTGAAGGCATTTGGAGTTCTATATTTATACAAAATTTTCCAGGCTTTAACTCTTTCTTTATCATGAGTGCTTTTTAGTTTATTTTGTTAGCCATGTTGCACAGTTTGACTTAACTCTTATTTTATACTGGTACTAGATTATTTAAGGTCTGTAAGAATATGTTATTAAAATATTCTACAACAGTATCTAGTGGCATTGTTCTAAGTACATTCCAGTTATACTGTTTTAGGGTTTCATTGAAAATATCTTTTCTGAATTTGGTTGTATTTCATATTTGATTATAGATAATATGTTTATCTAGGTTATGGTGAGTTCTAATGGTCACTTACGGTATCTGAAAGGCATCTACTGAAGTCAGTTTGTCTGGTTTCTTTATAAGGATCCAGTCAAATGTTAATTGTCTCCCTGAAGTTTTTTGATTCTAGTGGGTGTGGTTATTAATTATTTGAAGTTCTGCAAGATTATGGATTCAGTAGGGGTTGTGGAATTTATAAGTTGCCAATCTATATTTAAGTCTCCTAGTATTATAGTTTCATGGTTAATTTGTGGGATATCCAGTACAGGATGCTTTCAGCAGTATCAGCGTTATTCCCTGGTGGTATATAAATTGCTGTTAAACATATAGTTTTCCTATTGCTGTTTTTTAGGATTATTATAAGAAGTTTGGCATTGTTGCATTTGGCTATTTCTTGTGGGATTAAGGTGATGGTTATGGAATTTTTGTATATCTCTACACCACCTGCATGCTTACTTTGTCTGTTATGCTTGATTATATTGTATCCTTGGAGGCTGATGGGTTCTTTTTCTTATTGAGAGGTATTAGGTGACCAGTTTATTTTGGAGTGATAGTTTTATGAACAGTGGGACTTGGGTTGGGGTGAATATCTCCCCTAATTTTATGAATTGATATTTTACAGAGGGAAGAGTGTAGCTGGTAATATATTGGTTTTGGTTTGGTATTTGATCATAAATTTGGATACTTAGTTTTAAGATATTTAAAGAAAAATGAATCAGATGTAGTCTGTTTGTAGAGATAGGGTGCTATGGAGAAAGACAGGCTGGGTAGATACTGATATTCTTTGTGAGGATTAATAATTTGAAGGAGGTGTATTTGATAATTGGTGATGAAGGCCAGTAGAGTTAGGAGGTATAGTAAAATAATCTGACTTAGGGGCATCTCATTTAACTTGGGTTTTACCTTTTCTGTAAATTAGGATTATAAAATGGTAGGAGAGTACTGGGCTGGTTGTAGAGATGTAATGTAATGGCTATAGGAGGCAAGGAGTAGGACAGTTTGAGAGAGAGTTTTGGGTGGTAAACTAAAGTGGGTATTACTATTGTGAATAATTCTATTAATTCTTTTTTTTCTCTATAGGAATCTGATGGTATTGGTTTGAGGGATTTGTGTATGGTGCTATACAAGTATAAATGTAGAGTTAGAAGGGATGGGTGGGAATTGGGGGTAAGGTAGGGGACTGGTGTGAGCCTGAGTGTTAGTGAGGCAAATGAAATGGGCTGAAAACTTGTCAAAGAGACAGAGAAAAACAATGTGACTGAACTAAAACAGCCACAAATATGATGAGGGAAATAAGTAAAAGGAACAATGCATTTTAAAAGGCCTCTGTGCCAGTAGATGAAAGTATTGATTTTGATGCTCTAGAGCACAGTTTTAGAAGGAGAGTTAGTCCAATATCACTTTGATCTGATTTATGTGATATATAACAGCTAAAATTGCACTTGACTGTTTGGACAACTGTTTAATGGTAAGGAGAATTCTATGGACTTTGAAATGCAAAGTCCAAAGACCCCCCCCCCCCAAGATCAGCAAAACAATGAGAAAAGGTAAGACAAAATGCAGGACTGCAGCTCTGAAAAAATACTGGCTCAGAACTGAAAGTGGCTACACAAGCATCTGGAGCAAAGGAGAAAAACTTAAGGAAGGAAGACAGTGGACTGCTAAAAATAATCAATGGTGCACAGTTGAAGGAGAAAGTACCAATGGGAATGCTGTGGTCTAAGAAAATGGAGCTATTATAGTGGACAGAGGTCTTTGTTTTAGGCTACTATAATATTTATAATTTACATAAAAATGCAGCTCACAGACTAATGCACAAACCGCAGAATTCACTTTTATATACATATCTGTTTGCTTGCAGGGACACTTATAAAGACAAATAAAAACACACTAAAGAGACAGTTGAATGCACTGAGTCAGCAGTGACTGTGCATAGGCACTCACTCAGATCTGTAAGTGGTTTAATAACTGGTCTCAGGCAAGGAGAAATTAGAAAGAAAGTGGAACCAAGGGTGACTTCCTTGAAGGTATACAGTTCCACTGAAGAAATATTGATATAAATAATGAGAGAATCATGTTTAGAAGAAGTGAAGAAATATAAGAGAAATAAATAATTTGAGTAAGAACAGTAAGAGTAAATCTCAGTGTATGTTAAGAAGTAGAGAGTAAAAGCTGACCAGCAGGATGTCTGTGGAGGAGGGTTTAAAGACTGTAAGGCTATTGTTTACAAACTAGGTCACTGAAACACTTGTCTTCAGACTGGTTACTCGGCAGGCTAAACTACATGCAGAAGAGACTGTCTGTCCCTAACACTTACTTAAAGCACAAGGACAAAGGTGGTACGTAGTTTGTCCAAAATAAATGGTGGGTGGGTGGATTGAGTGGACTCACACTGCCTTTTGGATGAACCTGCTGTGTTTATGCTTTATGGATGTTTCCAGTGAATCCTGTAACTTCCTTGCACCCTGCTAGAGAGAGAGAGAGAGAAAGAGCGGGAAGGAGGGAATTGTTTATGTCTCAGATTATGGTATAAAGGTCCCCAATGGATATAAGTTTTAACAATTATAGTTCAGTGATCAGAGTGCATGGGTGTGTTTGTGGATATATGTATGTGTGTGTGTGTGTGTGTGTGTGTGTGTGTGTGTGTGTGTGTGTGTGTGTGTGTGTGTGTGTGTGTGTGCGTGTGTGTGTGCGCGTGCATGTGTGTGCATATGTGCCTTTTGCCACACGATCCAATAAGAGTGAACCTTTTCTGGTCTTCACAACAGTAAAAGTGCAGCTACTGTAGAACACATACCAGTATATACACAAACATAATAAAGATGTATACCTTCCTTCTCATGCATGACTATACAAATGGATTTGTATATATCAAACCACAAGACACATAGCTCACCTACACAGTGTGCTGCTCAACCTAAGCCCCTAAGGCAAAACAGCTTGCCCAATACACTAATCATAGGTGACTCGATAGTGAGGCACACTGATGTCCTACTCACTAGGTTGAATAAGGAGAAAGTAACAGTCATCTGTCTGTCAGGTGCCAGAATCTGACACATAACACATGCACTCAGGTCACTCCACAATAAGTACAAGTATGACACTGTCACTGTTCATGTGGGTGTGAATGACCTGATATGCACCTCCCTGGACTACATTAAAAGAGACATGGAGGAGCTCTTGGATTATGTGACCCAGGTGGGTACGACCCTAGCTCTGAGCAGCATCCTACCATTACCCAGAATGATACCGCAGTACAAGCAGAAAATGACTGACTTCAAGAATTGGCTGAGTTTCTGGTGTCCTTCTAAGGGGATCCAGTATCTGTCTGCTTGGGATGACATGATTGATAGACCTCAATGCTTTGCCACAGATGGCCTGCATCTGTCACCCCTGGGTTTCCAGATACTGGCTAAGGCTCTTGCCACCCTTATAGTGCCTTTTTGAGGCGATGTTCCAAAGACCAAATTACCACCGTAACAGCTATAAATAAATGCAATCTGAGGGTCATGCTGCCCAACACTAGAAGTCTAAATCACAAGATGCACTTGCTTGAAGCACTTCTCAAAATGGAGAACATTTACATTTGTTCTGTAACAGAGACCTGGTTTAAAGCAGAAGAAAGCACTCCTGCACTACCAGGCTAAAACTCATTCCACACCTTTCAGCCCCAGAACATAGACTGAAGCTCCAAAGGTGGTGGTCTCTCTATATGCATAAAGAATATGCACACCTCCAGACTAGTAGCTCAGCATAATGCATCTGGGATACATCAGGTACAACTAACATTGGGTAAGACAGCAATTCAGGTTGTAGCTTGTTATAGGTCCCCAACCATGTCCCAAGACTCTCACACCACATTCCTAAGCACCCTGGAAACTAGTAGGTTCCAACCCAACACTCTCATACTGGGTGACTTCAACTACCCCTCCATCAATTGGGAAAGCTACTCATCCACCAATACACTGGCCCAAAGCTTCCTGGAATTCATTAATTCCAATGCCCTGGACCAGCTCATTCTTACCCCCACTAGAGGAAGCAACATCCTTGACCTGGTTATTACTAATATGGGCCACAAACTAATCACCATGGAAATCCACATCTTACCCACAACTCCCGCAAAGGTAACCACCATGAAAAGCTTCTCCAAAGCTGAATTTGGGCTCCTAATAACAGAGGTGGGTAACTTCACAGCACCGATGTCAATGGAAAATAGATGCCTGACTGCAGAATCATACACCAATGAACTGTACGAACACGTACATAAATGCATGGAGTTAGCCGTACCCAACAGAACCAAGATGCGCTCTTCCAAAAAAAGTAAGACAATCTGGTGGACCCTGCCATTAAAAAAGTCTACAAAAGAAGGAATAAACTTTTGCAGAAAAAAGTGAAGTCCCAAGACTGGAAAAATTCCCTCATTAGCCTCAACAAAAACTTGAGATCCCTCATCAAAACCTCTAAAACCAGCTATGAAGGCAGAATTGCAGCAGACACTAAAAACAATCACAAAGCCTTCTATAGTTATATCAAATATTTCCATGGCAATACCCAGGTTTGCTCTGAATTACTGCACAATGGTACCTCCTATACTGTGCCAACAGATATTGCCAACATACTGGCCAATAGATTCACTGCCAACCTAACCCTTTTCCCCCTCTAAAGGACCAATCACAATACCGGAGGAATGCCAGGCACCCAGCGTTACTGCAGCACAGGTTAAAGCTGCATTGTCTGAGGCCAAGATTACAGCTTCCATGGATCCAACAATATCCCTGGATGTGTTCTACATGAACTACAAAGTGAACTGGCACCACATCGGTGTGCCCTGTTCATTCACAGACTCACTTCAGGCTTTGTCCCTACTGAATGGCACACTGTTACAGTCATCCCTCTCCATAAAGAAGGAGCGACTACAGACCCTGGGAATTATTGCCCCATTAGCCTAATGAGTCTGATATGTAAGGCTATGGAGCGCATCATCATTGACTTAATTAACAAGGATATAGGGAATCTCTAAACTCTAGATCCCATGCAATTTGGTTTTGTAAAAGGTAGGTCATGCCTGCTCAACCTGGTTGACTTATTTGAGTCAGTCACCAGAGCTATGGATGATGACAAGACAGTTCATACAGACTACCTCAATCTGGCCAAGGCCTTTGATACCATTCCCCACTCAGGAATTATTGATAAACTCACCAAACAAGGCATCAACCCCTATATCACTAGGTTGGTTGCGAATTGGCTCACAGATAGAACCCAGTGTGAAAGTAGCAAACTCCAAGTCAGACTGCCGACCAGTCACAAGTGGAGTCCTACAGAGATCGGTCTTGGGTCCTATCCTGTTTGGCATCTACTTCTCAGAAGTCCAGGCCAACACAGAGGGACTCTGGCTGACCATGTTTGCAGGCAACTGCAAGCTGGGAGCCATTATTAACTCCCCAAGTGATGTAGACATCCTACAGAAAGGCCTCACTGAGACCAATGACTGGTGTTGAAACCATGGCCTTAAGCTTAATGCCAAAAAATGCATCGTCATCCCCTTTGGAAAAAACTCAGTTCCACTAATTACTACATTGATGGGAGCCCACTGAACCCTGAATGCATTATAAGAGATCTGGGGACACAGGTTGACAGCAACCTCTCCTTCAACCACCACATTGCCACAGTGATCAGAAAGTCCTTCTATGTGGCACATCTCATTATCAAGGGTTTTGCATCCAGGAAGAAAGAGGTCATCATCTCTCTCTTTACTCTTCCCTTATTAGGCCATTCATCAAGTATAATGCCCCATTTGCATGTACCTCACTAGACACAATCAACAACTGGAAAGGCTACAAAAGTACCTCACGAAGAGGATCCTAGGCCTTAAACATGTTGTACATGGACAGACTCAAAAAACTATTCTCTGTCTCATATTGCCTACTTAGAGGCAATCTCCGCTTGACTTACAAAGCCATGTCTGACCCAGCTCTGTTAGAAATGCTAAAGAAATCTCAATCCCTCCACACCATATGCTCCAGAGACCTCAACCTCATTACCACAATTAACAGAACGTGCTGGAAGGACAGGTTCATAACCCAAAGATTGCCCATGCTATGGAACAGACTTCTCTTGCATGTCAAGCAGAGCACCTCACTGACCCTCTTCAAGAGAAATCATGATGAGTGGATGGGAAATAGAAAGTTGACCCCGGGGATCACTCCAGTAGCTATGCTTGATAGAGGCACTGGGAACTAATGTCGGGTGGCATCATGCCAGGGCACTTCTATGGGCTAGGTTTATAAAGGCTGCAGGGCCATTAGCCTAGTACATACCTATGAACTAATATTCTTTAGATTGCTTCTGTTTTGTAATGCAGACCATAACTATCTGCTTTATATTAAACAAACCGCTGTCTGTGTATCATACTTAATAACAATTCTGTCTCAGTGGTACTGTTTTTCTTGATAAATAGAGGGCAGAATTTCACTGAAACACCATATCTGTATGCAGTTGTTTTGTAGCAGTAAGGCAGCAGTACTCTTTGTAACAGTCACCATTCTGAATCTTTTACTGTAAAACATTGTGATCACATTACATCATGTTTTGCAACATTCATCATTCAGATCATTATTGTAAATAACAAATCATAGGATTTGTTAGGAGAGAAAAGCTCCAGCTGTAGTCACTATATAATATACCATATTAGTCTACAGTTTTTTTTTAATAGAGCAGCTTAGATAAAACGAATTATTTAAGGCTCAGTGGCACATTTTGTATTGGTCACCACTTGCAATGAAGCTGTTTTGCAAAGCACATCAGTCAGGTTGCAACACTTTTTATGTTAAGTCAGCAATTAAACTGTAGCAGTTCTGTACTTCTTAACAAGTGAGGTATAGATTTTCTGTTCGTGTAAATGAAGCAGCTCAGTTTTCCAGTAGGAAAGCCAGACTTTAATTGTCCAGAGTGCACAACCTGTTTTTTGGATTTTCTTTCATATGTAATGAGGACAGACTGCAGCTATCGTATACGATAAACATTAAACTACTGCTGCATAATTTTAGTAAACAGACAAACTATATTGTTGCCAAGAAAATACAATGCTTGGTAAAAGCCACATTGTAGTTCTTTTGTCTGTAGTCTAATGATGTTTTGTAATGTTTCACTGACTACTGCTTCTGTAACTAAAACAGAGTGAAATGTGTTTAATCTGCTGTGAGCCTGCAGAAGGAGGAGGATGAAATGAATCGAGGGGGTACAAATGATAATCCCCGAATTGTGAAGACTGAAAGGCTTTGATTCTCTCTTCCCAAGTAAACTAATTTTACTTTGTGGTTTTTGAATAAATCTATTTTTCTACTTTCATTCAAGGAAATGACCTTTATCAAATTACCCTTGAAGAAATAAACCACAATCTACTGAATGTATACTTTCTTGTCTTACTTTTTCCTGGCAGCAGGCTCAGGAAGCAATCCTCTGTCAACACTTGCTGTGCATACACTGAGGGTCAGCTTCCAGTAGCAATGATAACTTAGGGCAGTAGTTTTATGTGGACTTACAAATTAAAAAAAAATTGTACTGTACCTAAAAAAGATAACCATTTGAAATGTCAGGACCAAGTAGACCGAGTCCTGAAATGTGGAGACTGAATGGCCAGAAGATTGGACCTGTATATACTAATTCCGAGATGCTATTTCTCAGAATATTTCTTTTTCTCAGAGTTATGGTGATCTGAGAGATACATACAGGCATATATTTATATATGTGCATATACAATACATAAGTCTGAAGGTGTGTGGGGAGTTTTCCCACAGCCGCAAAAAAAAGTATTAACGACATTTCAGTAGGAAGCCCCTAAAAAGGGTTTTCAATCCAGACTAGATACCAAATTAACACATTATTATATAATTAATAAAATAAATAAGCCTGCCCTGCAAGGGTAATACTGTATAGTGAGGTGTTCTACTACTACTGTTGCCATCCTACCATTTTCAGGATAATACAATTCATGTTTGTCGTTCTCTACATGTTTATTATATCACATACTGTAGATGACTCAGAATGCACAGATGCACTCAGAAACAAAGATATATATACACACACACACACACACACACACACACACACACACACACACACACACACACACACACACACACACACAAAACATCTGGTCTGATATGAATACTTATGGAGCCTTGCTCCCAATATGTATTATTTTTCTATAAAATAAAGGGTTTATTAGAACCATAAATGCATTTTTCCTGTCTTAGTAACCTTCTCTTGCTTCCTCTGCAATGTTCTTTACTATAGCTGCATTCCTACAAACAGTCCCAGATCAGAACATTACACAATGCCCTAATTTCAGTGTCAAGCTGTCTGTTCTATACACTGGAAGATACCCAGTCTACCACTGTGTTTCCCTGAAATAAAGCCACTTAAATTTACTTGTTTTCTGTGACAGTGAACAATTAAAATCATCCCTTACCATATATTGCACAGTAAATACTCAGCACTTCTAGAAATGGAGTGGTGCCTCATCTGCAGGTGACCTATCCTTAATCAAACTGGCCCTTTACTATTTATTTATTCATTCTCACCTTGGAACAAAGAAAACTATTTATTGCACTCTCCAGTTCCCAATTTAATCTTCCTACTACAACAGTTCACCCCTTGTCACTCATGCATTCCATCCGGAGCTGCAGGTCCTCAGTCTGATGAGAAATGGATGCATGTCTTAACTTTACCACTGTAAAGTCACTCAAATAGTTTCAACTACTGATCACAAACTTGCTGTATTTTTAACATTTTATACCTTAATTTTTGGCATGGCATCTGTATGGCCATAGCTGCACAGTTTGTGTAACAAAAAATATTTCATAGACTGTAGAAAAAACATTTGGGTGCAAACATCAAAGGGGCAGGAGGTACATTGTGAAGTGTATACATAAGATAAATATGCTGGACATTTGAAATAAAACTAATAAGAGCTGCTTAAATAATGTGCCTGTGTTTAGTTCAGTGAACATTCAGTTGTGATATTGCAGCTCTCCTATATTATGACTCATGTTCTAACATGCCATCTCTGAACAATAATGTCGGTGAACTGAAGGGAGTAACTAGATTTTGAATATTCAAGTACCTCTTCACAGAGAAGGCTCTGAGCTCATGAAGTAAGTCACTGGGATAATTGTTGGAGACAAAATTCACAGATGCAGCCAGGAGGGTTGAGACAGGTGTAGAAAGATCATATGAACACATGGATGAAGGTGAAGTAGAAATTTAAGTGCACTCAGAGAGCATTTGAGGCAAACTTATTCTCCTTTTGTCATCATGTAAGCATTATGGTGCCGTATGAGATTCCACCACTAGCGAGCTTGCTTCCAGCTACTGAATGCATATTTCAGAATAAAAATTTGTCCATAACAATTTATTATTTTACAGGCAAGGCCTCAGTAGGATTATTTTGAAAATCTGGTCACAATCTGGACAGAATTGCCAGTGATATGACCTGCACATGCCAAAGTGAATATCCATAAACTCATAAATGCTTTTCATTTTGAATTTGTATGCTTAGATTACATCAAAGCTGTTTCTAGTAACTGCTGCAAGAATTTAGTAGCTGTATTTTGCAGAAGTAGATTAATGTATATTTCTAACCGCCCAGGGGTATTTGTACAAATTCACTGTAAATGAAATGCACATGAACAATTTCTGCAGTTTGGGGGTGTCATAACCTTTCTCCTTTTGTGTAAACATGCTGTGTCTCCTTTTTCTAATGTACACATATGCAGTCCTGTGTATATGTGGACATACATGTAAAAAAATCTTTCTGTTTGCTGCAATCTTATTCTCTGTCTTTTTGTGCACTCATTTGGGGCTGTAATCATCCTGTTTTTGTTGAGTCCACCTAATTTGCAAAAAAACAAAATAAAATGAAATAAACATATTAGTCAAAACCATCATGAGTTACCAAGGTTTATGAGACTATATGAGGTAACTATCTGGAATGTTGAGACCTGCTAGAGTGAGTTCCAAAAAGTGCAGACTGAATGACTGGAAGATTGAATTTAAATATACTAAGTTCAAGATGCCATTTCTCGCAATATCGCCTTTACTCAGAGGAATGGCAATCTTGCAGTTGATATATATGAATTTAGGCGGGTAGGGGAGGGTGCAGGGGGGCTTCCCCCAAAAAAGAAAAACCTTTAAGGAGAAAACCAATTTTTGAAATTTGCCCTTCTCCAGATTTTCAGTCTTCTTTTTTCAGCTTTTCAACATGGCATTTCGAGTGTTGACATTTCAATAGGGAGCCCTATATCATGTGATAAATGTAATCTTGTAATCTTAACAGCGGAAGTATTTTACCTCAAAGGTGACAATGCAATCTCTGTTTGAAATCACATCTGCAGCAGCACACATAAAGCAACAAAAATGTTTCATGCTTATTAAGTGATATACAAAAACAGTGCATACCAAGATTATGTATCCCTCACTCTGAAGGAGGTATGGGAGTCCTCAAAATTTACTACATTTATAGATCTGCAATTGTGAAAATGCATTCATATTGTCTGACCTCATCAAATCCAAACATAATGAAAGTTTTAAAGCATGAGAAGACAATCTAAGATGACGTATTTGCTTACTCTAGTAGAAGTGTTTTGGCATACAGAGAGAACGGAAATCAAACAGAAGTAGACAAAAATCAGATAACTGGAAAAATGAAAAATATAAAGAAAAACTAGCTCAAGAAACAGAAAGCCAAACAAGGCAGCTAAAATCCCCACTGAAGTTGCAGAATGCTTATTCAAGCCAAAAAATCAATCCAGGAGTAGTCCAAATGCAAAACAGGGCAGCTAAAATCCTCCCTGAAGTTGCAGAATGCTTATTCAAGCCAAACAAATCGATCCAGAAGTAATCCAAGTGCAAATCACAGTTTTATTAAATCCACATAAAGCAGATAAGCACTTTCATCCCAGAACACTAGAACTTCATCAGATACAATAAAATTGTAAAGTCCCCCTTATAAAGACATGCAGAAGGCATCATAATCATGAAATGAAAGAAGACACACCCCTTAAAGACATAACATTAAAATGCAGTAAAACAGTTGTATGTAATAAATATATTATATAAAATAAGATAAATGAAACAAAATCAACGTCAGCAGAACCAGCAGCAAAGAGTCCAATATTAAGTGTTTTATTAACCTCCACTTTTCATTCAAGAAAACTGAACTTCTTCAGACAAACATCAAAAGGTAACAAATGTGAAAAAAACTCCTCACCAACATGGGGACACTATGCTCCAGACCAGAAGTGTATCCCTCACTGGTAAGATCAGACCATAAACTAATCTCACTGGATATTCACATCCCGACCCCACCCCCTGCCCAGAAAACCACAGTGAAAAACTTCTCTAAAGCAAATTTCACACGCCTCAAAACCGAGGCGGAATCCTTCAAAGCCCCCGGGCCTGTGGAAAATACGGCCCAGACCGCAGAATCCTTTATAAATGCATTCTATGAACACCTTCAGGAATGCATGGATCATGCAATCCCAAATAAAACCAAGACCCAATCCTCCAAAGGCAGACGTCCTGTCTAGTGGACCCCAGCCATAAACAAACTATACAATAGAAGGAGGAAGCTACTACATGATAGAGCAAAATCCCAAAAAGGGAAGGCATCTCTGATCAGTATTAGCAAAAAACTACGGGCACTCATAAAATCGTCTAAGGCCAGCTTCGAGAGAAAAATTGCACAGGACACTAAGGATAATCACAAGGCTTTCTTTAGTTATGTTAGTAACCTGGGTGGGAATTCCCAGATATGCTCAGAATTAGTCCAAAATGACAAAAAATACACCGAGCCCACAGACATTGCCAACATCCTAGCTGACAGGTTCAGTGCAAACTTCCCCCCCCCACCAAAAGGGCAAATATCTATCCCAACAGAGTGCTGCCCCCCTGACATCTCAGATGCTCAGGTAAGAGCCGCCCTCTCCAAAGCAAAAAACACAGCATCAATGGGACCAGATGGTGTCCCGGGCGGCTGGGTCCTACATGGACTCCAAGAAGAGCTAAACCCAAACATAAAACTACTGTTCAGTCTTAGCCTTACTACAGGATATGTACCCAAAGAGTGGTGTACAGCAACAGTGGTCCCTCTCCACAAAGGTGGTGCCTCAACGGATCCTGGAAACTATCGCCCCATAAGCCTGACTAGCTTGGTCTGCAAAGCTATGGAAAGGATCATCATGGACCTCATAAATAAAGATATTGGGGACCTACAGACACTGGATCCTACCCAGTTTGGCTTTGTTAAGGGCAGATCCTGCCTCTTAAACCTGGTCGATTTCTTTGAAACAGTCACCAAGGCCATTGACGAGGGAAGGTGGTCCACACAGCCTACCTGGACCTTGCAAAAGCCTTCGATACAATACCCCACTCGGGCATTATAGATAAGCTCACCAGCTTAAATATAAACCCCTATGTCACTAGATGGGTTGCAAACTGGCTCAAGGACAGAACCCACATGGTTAGAATTGCTGGAGCCATGTCAGACTCCAAACCAGTTGCAAGTGGCGTCCCACAAGGCTCAGTCCTGGGACCTCTCTTGTTCGGTATATATTTCTCGGTACAGGCCAACACGGAAGGACTGTGGCTGACCAAGTTCGCAGATGACTGCAAACTGGGCGCCATAATCAACTCTCCAGTCGACACAAGCATCCTCCAAAAGGGCCTCATAGAAACAGACAACTGGTGCCAGAGCCATGGCCTCAAGCTAAACGCCAAAAGTGTATAGTCATCCCTCTGGCAAAACAAAGTGCCCACAAATTACCACATAGGTGGTAATCCATTAAGTACAGAAGAAGTCATTAGGGACCTGGGGACCCAAGTTGATAGCAATCTCTCATTTGACAACCACGTGGCCAAAGTGGTTAGAAAAACATTTTATATAGCTCACCTAATCATGAAGGGATTCACATCTAGATCAGGGTAGGTCATCGTGCCTCGTTTCTCATCCCTCATCAGGCCCATCATTGAGTACAATGCCCTTTTGGGATGTACCTTACCAGACACCTGCAGCAACTGGAAAGACCCCAAAAGTACCTCAGCAAGAGGATCAAAGGGCTCAAACAGATGCCATATGCTGCCCGGTTAAAGAAACTCCAGCTCTACTCAGTGGCATACCGCCTGCTCAGAGGCGATCTGTGCCTGGCGTATAAAGCCATGTCCAACCCGGAATTAATGGACATGCTGCACCTCAGAAAATCCAAATCCCATCGAGCTACACGCCGAGAGACTTGAACCTCAGCACTGAAATAAATAGGACATGCTGGAGGGACAGATTCATAACCCAGAGGCTCCCTTCACTCTGGAATAAAATCCCAGTCCAGGTTAGGCAGAGTCCCACATTGACTCTCTTCAAGAGGAATCTTGATGAGTGGATGGGAGATCGTAGGTTTACCCCGGCTATCACTTCTGTGTCACTGTTAGACAGAGGCACAGTATACTAACCTCAAAAAAAGGCATAGCAAAATTAATTTAAAATGGGTGGCAAAAGCCAAACACACTCTGGCTAGGCTTATAAATGCCCTAGGGCAGATAGCCTAGTATGAACCTATGAACCTAATTAACAACACATGATACATTTGAATGGACCAACCAACTGGTTAAAACTCGCTGACATCAATATGTGGGAAAAAGCTGATCTCAAAGCTTCTTAAAGAGCTATTACATACAAAAGTCAGGTCTTTACAGATTGTGTTTTGAAATCAAACAACTAACCAAAATGAAATAAAAAATTATCGGTTAAAATGTGTCTAAACATAAAATGTTTAAAACCAAGAAAAATGAAACATAATAAATGGAACCAATTTAATAACTTGAAATAAAAAGTAAAACATAAAAAATAGTAAGGCATGAATGGAAAATAATAAATGATAAAATTACCTCTGCATACTTCTGAGTTTCAAAATGCAAGCTAAACTTACTCTGTCATTAAGACCTGGAGGTCTGTATGAACAGAGTTTCAGATGCCAAATCACTTCTAGGTGCTCTAATAATAGTTGAAAAGGACCCCCCCTGATGTCAAAGGGAACCTGTCCTAACACCCTAAAAGTAAAACTGTGCTGAGGGTGGTCATTGACATGTTTCGCCAAAGCGTTTTCACACTTGTTTTTCCTAATACAATATAAATGCTCATAGATTCTTTCATTAAAACCTCTGTCAGTCTTGCCCACATAAAACACTGGGCAAGACTGGCAGCAAGCTAAATAAACAACCGATCGAGATTTACAGTTGAATCTACCAACAGTGGAAAAAGAAGACCCAGCAATCTTAAATCTCGAACCAGTGGCAATGTGCCTGCACATGTTGCAACTCTCACATTTGAATGTGCCCTCTACTCTGACACGAGTGTTCTTTTTTGTTTCTAATATCCGTTTGAGGTTATCACCCCTCCTGTATATAAAACTAGGCAAAGTACCAAACCTGGCTTGTAAGGCATCGTCACAACAGAAAATACTCCACTTCTTGACAAACACCTCCTTAATTAAGTGGATCTCAGCACTATAATTAGTGATGAAAGAAATAGAAGTGTCTACTTTCTTGTTGTCTACAAGGACTTCAGGCATAACTGGAGATGAATGTTCTAGTGGACAACTTGTGAACAAACTGCTTTGTAAAATAGGTTTATAAACACCCCCATACCTTTTAGTCTGGACCTCAGTAACCAGGTCATTAACAAACTTGTCTGGGTAACCTCTGTGTAGAAACGATCCCTTAATAAACTCACATTCTTCTAAAAAGGGTTCATCGTCTGTTACCATTCGAGCAGCGCGCACAAGTTGCTCCTTGACTACCCCTGCGAATCACAATCCCAGCAATACCTCCAAAGATCCTCACCACTAAGGCACAAAAGCAGGAACAACGTCAGGAACACAAAGATGAGGACCACCACGATTATGCAGCCAAGAACAAAGTCTTCTTTATTTGTTACAGAGCAGGAAGGATGAGCGCTTTCACGTACAAAAACCCTTGACTACCCCTCTTTTTTGGTGCCCAGGGTGGGCACTGGTAAAGTGCAACATGGTGTTAGAATAGGCACTCTTATGAAATATTTTGGCCTTAAAGCTACCAGCAGAAATGTCTTTGTATAAGTCTACATCCAGATAAGAAATTCTCGAATCAGACTCTACAAATGTAAAATTCAAAAAAGACGTGCTGGAATTGAGATGGTCCATGAAAGTCCCCACATCATTAGTTGAACCTTCTGTCAGTATAAATATGTCGTCCAAAAATCTGGTATAAAAATCGATTTTGAACTGACCGTTACGATTACCAAAGACATATCTGTGTTCCCATTCAGCCATTACGATGTTGGCAAAACTGGCCCCTACTGGTGAGCCCATGGCTACACCAGTCTTCTGTAAATATATCTCTCCCCCAAATGTTACAAAGTTGAACTTCAAGATGAAATCTAACAATTCCTGCACCAATCTAATTTCTACACTGCTAGCGTTATGATACAATAAACGATCAGTGACCCAGTCGATCCCTATAGCATGAGGGATAGACATATAAAGGTCTTTTACGTCTATTATCACAAATCTATGATCACTCTTGAATTCTAAAGCACCCATGGCTTTTAAGAAAGCCCAAGAGTCTTTACAGATGTGTGTTTCCTTTTCAACGTATTTTTTCAGTATATTATCCACGTATTTGGCTATCTGGTAAGTGATTGAACCCCTAGCATTAACCAATAGCCTCATGGGAGGGTTGCGCACATCTTTATGGATCTTGGGTAATCCGAAAACTGTCGGAATCTTGGGAAATGAAACAGTCAAATATTTCAACACATCTTGTTCTATAACATTTTCTAAAAACAAATCATTCAAGAACACATGGATGCACCTATACGCTGCATTCAATTCATTAATGCTAGACAGTGTGTAAGCGTCCTGCAATAACATGTGGGTAAGACAGTTTTCATAATGACAAGTGTCCATTATTACTAAACCACCCCCCTTGTCAAGTTTAAGAATCCTGACAGGTAAACTTTTTAAAGTGTCCAACAAGTCAACTTCGTCTTCAGTCAAGTTTTTGTTCGGAAGTGTCCTACAACAGTTGACTAAGTTTCTAATTTCGGTTTCACACAAATGTTCAAATAAAAAAAGTAAAGGGTGGATAGGGGGGTTAAATGTACTTGGGACTCTCAAAGTTTTTTTGTCTAAAACAGTATTACCAAAAATTAACGATAAATTCAACTTACGTGTAAACAACTTTAAATCAAGCAATGTGTGTGCTAGATTAAAATGTCTCCATGGAACAAAAGTGAGACCTTTTGAAAATAAATCAGACATCTCCACAGTGATTGTAAAACTCGAATAGTTGTAAACAAAAAAATCTCCAAAACTGTTACTAATGATGTCAGGTTTTGTCCTTCTCATTACTTCTGAAAAGGCTTCTTGCTGTTGTTCCTGTGATAGCTCCTCGTGTTGTAAAACCTCTGATGGTTCTGTCCCCGGTTCGAGGAAAAAGACGGTGTAGAACGAGAAACCTCCTCATCCCTGCCACCATCAGTCACAAAACTTTCTGTAGGAACAACATCTTCCACATCCTCTCCAGTGGCCGGCCTACTAGGTCTAGCTGTCTGCCTCATAACCCCGTGAGTCAGGTTAACAGGAGCACCTAGACTGTCGCCAACACTCTGAGAATGGGGGGGGGGGTATGCAGTTTGTTTATTATATGCATCTATGTCTCTTTTCAGTTTTTTCATTTTCATCTCCATATTACAAGATATCTGTTGGTCTATGGTCGAATAAATTTGTTTGTACTCATAATTATACCTGTTAAAATTTACATGTGACTTAATATTGGTAGCCAAAATTTCAATTTCAGCACTCAACTGGTCTATAAATTTCTGATTAAAATTTGGCCATTAAGTCCATTAACTCATGTCCATGTCTATCAAACAAACAAATCAGCTCACTATGGAACTCTGAACCAGCTGTCATTCCAGTGGGGTACTGCCAGGAGCGCAAGCCCTTTGGCACAACCCCCACTTTTTTACATTCATTAAAATAGGAAATCTCTAACTGAAGCTTCTTTACCTTTAAAGATTTGTGGTCCAAGGTCTTCAAAAAGTCCACTAAAGGAGCTTCTGATGTCCCTGTGTCAATAGACACAAACCCGTTCCTGTTCTCAAAAACTGGGAGTTGTTCATTCAACCAAGATGTAACATTCAGTGAGTCTCCAGTTCGGCTCAGCGATGAACTGGTCCTGGGACGTTCACCGGTAGGTCTAGGATGTACAGGAACCCTTGAAACAGTTGAGGTGGAACTTCCACTGTCCTCACGGTCATTCGACCCATCACTGGTGTCAGCTGTCGCCTCAGAAGCCAAACCAACTCCAAGAACGTCTTCCGCCAAATTGTCAGCATTTCCCTTGACTGCTACTAGCCCATCCAAACGTTGGGAAAGCACATCAGTCCTTTCATTGAGTTTTTTAACCATGTTAGTAAAAGAAACCAGTGCAGAATTGTCCAAACAAGCACCTTCTTCCAATTCCATAAATGCTAGTTGAATGCTGCCGGTTGAAGCTATTGGCAATGAATGCAAAACAAACTAACTGAAGCAATAGAAGTTGAAACAAACTGAGATAAATGAAACAAAATCCATGTCAGCAGAACCAGCAGCAAAGAGTCCAATATTAAGTGTTTTATTAACATCCACTTTTCGTTCAAGAAAACTGAACTTCTTCAGACAAACATCAAAAGGTAACAAATGTGAAAAAAACTCCTTAAATACACAATTAACAAAACATGATACATTTGAATGGACATGAATGGAAAATAATAAATGATAAAATTACCTCTGCATACTTCTGAGTTTGCCACTGGTTCGAGATTTAAGATTGCTGGGTCTTCTTTTTCCACTGTTGGTAGATTCAACTGTAAATCTCGATCGGTTGTTTATTTAGCTTGCTGCCAGTCTTGCCCAGCATTTCATGTGGGCAAGACTGACAGAGGTTTTAATGTAAGAATCTATGAGCATTTATATTGTATTAGGAAAAACAAGTGTGAAAATGCTTTGGCGAAACATGTCAGTGACCACCCTCAGCACAGTTTTACTTTTAGGGTGTTAGGACAGGTTCCCTTTGACATCAGGGGGGGGGTCCTTTTCAACTATTATTAGTGCACCTAGAAGTGATTTGGCAGCTGAAACTCTGTTCATACAGACCTCCAGGTCTTAATGACAGAGTAAGTTTAGCTTGCATTTTGAAACTCAGAAGTATGCAGAGGTAATTTTATCATTTATTATTTTCCATTCATGCCTTACTATTTTTTATGTTTTACTTTTTATTTCAAGTTATTAAATTGGTTCCATTTATTATGTTTCGTTTTTCTTGGTTTTAAACATTTTATGTTTAGACACATTTTAACCGATAATTTTTTATTTCATTTTGGTTAGTTGTTTGATTTCAAAACACAATCTGTAAAGACCTGACTTTTGTATGTAATAGCTCTTTAAGAAGCTTTGAGATCAGCTTTTTCCCACACATTGATGTCAGCGAGTTTTAACCAGTTGGTTGGTCCATTCAAATGTATCATGTGTTGTTAATTGTGTATTTAAGGATTTTTTTTTCACATTTGTTACCTTTTGATGTTTGTCTGAAGAAGTTCAGTTTTCTTGAACGAAAAGTGGATGTTAATAAAACACTTACTATTGGACTCTCTGCTGCTGGTTCTGCTGACGTGGATTTTGTTTCATTTATCTCAGTTTGTTTCAACTTCTATTGCTTCAGTTATATTATATAAAATAGTTTGTTCACTAGTAAAACAGAATATAAATATGTAAAATGTATACATTACAGTATTAAAAAGTGTTTTAAAATAATAACTTTTAAAATGTATAATACCATTTAATTTATCTATCTAATGATTTTAGCTTTATAAGGGAGGTGATTAATATATTTTCATTTAATCCTGGCCAATTACTTGCACAAAATTGTAACTGCCAGTAAAGCTCTTTCTTTTCTAAGAGTATGGACCAGGTTCCACCTCTAATGTTTGTCCTTATACTGTCTATTACAAAAAAAATAAACTTATGTTCTTCATTGTCCAATATGTGTTTGCTCAAAGCATTAGTTAACTTTTTTGTTTTGATCTCATAGAGGTGCTCATAAATGTGATTTTTTAGTTTCCTGTCAGTTTTACCAATATAAAAACAGCAACATTTGTTACAAACAGCACAATAAATCACTCTTTCAGAGTTACAGTTACATCTATGATGAATTTTAAAATTAATATTGTTGATGTTAAAAGTGTCCCCTTTCTTAATGTATTTACAAAAGTGGCACATGCCACATTTGTTCGTATATCCAAGTTTGTGCTTCTTTCCATTTTATTTTGTTTCAAATACATTTTTTAGGTTCCTACCTTTCTTATAAACTATGGTTTGAACTATATCAATGAAGGGTCTAATAGCTTTATCTTGTCTTAGTATGGACCAATTCTTATTAAGTATTTGTTTTATTACACTGCTGTCGGAAGAAAAGACAGTTATTAAGGAAGTCCAGTAGTCAGTAATACCTGAAGTAGTGGGTTGGATGGTTGTCATTGTTGGTGTTAGGGCTCTGGTGTCCTAAATCTTCTCCTAGCAAAGGTATATAGAAAGCCCTTTCTCTTTTATTAACAACTTCAAATCTCCATGACAAAACTAACAGGATATCCTCTTTTCAGAAACATATACTTGAGTGTATCACATTTAGACAAAAAATCTTCCATAATAGACTCCATCCATGCAGCACTCACAAATTGTCCCTTCACTATAGCCGCCTTCTGTTTCAGTGAATGAGAACTTGAATAGTGAAGTAAAGAATACGAATAAGTTTCTTTTCAGAAGATTTGTGATATAAATTTCTTATTTTGATAATCCTTAACAAGGAAAATGTCAAGGAAGGAAATTTCATCTAAATGATGTGTATAAGTTTGTTTGTGTCTTTCAGCTTTTCCCGGTTAGGGGTCGCCACAGCGGAACTCCGGTCCGCTAATGATTGGCAGTAGATTTTTACATGCTGGCTTGCCGATCCTAACGCACAACCTTCAACGAAGGAACGCCCATTCACGCATGTCACCACACAGAAGACGCTCTAACTGAGAATCAAACGTGCCACTTCTAACTGTGAGGCGACAACGCTACCGCAGCACCACCACCGCAGTAAACTTTTAAAATTCTGTGGTGGAATTAATATAAGTAATAAATTCATAAATTAATAACATAGGTCCATCACATAAAATAAAAATATCATCCAGATATCGGGTATAGTGTTTGATGTAACCATAGAAACTCAAGGGAAAAAGGAATTTCTTCTCCCACTGTGTCACAACTACATTGACATACAGACCACCACATGCTGACCCCATAGCTACCCCTTCTTGTTGTAGAAAGATTTTGTTGTTAAAAAGAATGACATTTTTTTTAAGCACAATTTCCATGAGGTGAGTGTAGAGCAATACATCAAATTGACGAACTTTCTTTACATAAAGGAACTCACTGAACCAATCAAGACCAATATTGTGAGGAATAACTGAGTAAAGGTCTTTTATGTAAATAGTCAAAAAGACAAAAGTATCTTTGAAAGGTATCTTGTTGATAGATTCAAGAAAGCTCCAGGAATCTTTACAGATATGAGTTTCATTAAAAACAAAATGTTTTAGTTTATGGTCAAGATGTTTAGCCAAGGGGTGTGTAATGGATCCCTTAGCATCTACTATGGGGTACATGGGTTGTTGTGTTAAATTCTTGTGTAACTTAGGTAAGCAAAGTATTACTGACACTTTTGGATGTAAAACTGATAGGTAATTCAGAATTTCAATAGAAACAGAATCTTTTATAAATGGATCTTGTAGCTCACTCCTTATTTTTGTGTAAGCACCATTCATTTCATTGATGGAAGATTTTGCATAGGCTTTACTGTTTAAAATAAATAGCATCTTATTGTTATAGTCATCTAAGTTCATTTACACAACACCACCCCTTTGTCCGGTTTCATAATCCTAATTCTATCCAACACATCCTTGATTTTATTAATAGTGGTAGTCTCCTGAGTATGAATTTCAATATTCGTCCTATGCCTAATAGGGAGGTTACGTATATCTAGTTTACACATTCTCTCAAATAAGGAAATCATAAAATGTAATGGAGGATTGTAAGTGCTGGAAATGGCAAGGGGGTTAACAAACTGACTACATAAAGAGTTCTGAAACAGAACCTTTAAGTTCAGCTTGTGGGTGTATAATTTTAGATCCATCAAAGTGGTGGCTACATTATACTTATATTGGGGTACAAAAGTAAAACCCTTTGCAAAAATGTCACAATGTGAAGTGTCGATACAAACATTAGAAAAATTGTAAACTTTAAAATCACCTAAAGAATTCATAATGATGTTACAAAGGGGTAAAATATGGTCATGATAAGTGCCTATGATGTCAAAAACATCAGTATGTTCAAGGGAATCCACTTCAAATATTTCCTGTTGTTGTGATTGTAAAAGGTTCTCTCCCTCCTGCTGGATTGTCCCCTCTCCCCCATCGATTGTTGGGGTTATAAGAAGGTGTGTATCTGTCTACCCAGTGGTTATCCTGTGGGATGGCTCTGTTCCTTAGATGCTTGGAATGTCTCAGTGGAAGAAAATCTCCCTGGTCTAAAAAAACTTCCTCTGAACTATTGTTAGAGGCTTGAGCTTGAGATTCATCACCCATCATAGAGTACAATGCCCCATTTGGGATGTACCTCACAAGACACTTCCAACAGCTGGAAAGACCACAAAAGTACCTCACCAAGAGGATTACTGGCCTCAAACACATGTCCTATGCAGCCCGACTGGAAAAACTCCAGCTGTACTCAGTCGCATATCGCTTACTCAGAGGTGATCTCTGCCTGACTTACAAAGCCATGTCCAACTCAGAATTGATGGACATGCTCCACCTAAAGAAATCCAAGTCACTGCGAGCCACTCGCTCTAGTGAGCTAAACCTCGCCACAACAATAAATAGAACATGCTGGAGGGATAGATTCCTGTCACAGAGACTCCCCATGCTTTGGAACAAAGTTCCTAACTACATTAGGCAGAGCCCCTCACTAACACTCTTCAAGAGAAACCTTGATGAGTGGATGGGTAACAGAAAATACACCCCTGGGATCACTTCATTGGCTCTTCTTGACAGAGGCTCAGTTAATTACTCAATGGGGCGGCGAAAGCTGACACACTCTGGCTAGGCTTATAAATGCCCTCGGGCAGATAGCCTAGTACCTACCTATGAACCTATTAATGAAGGTCACATTTTCGGCAGAAAAGTTAGTACCCCATTTTTTTGAGGATGGGGGGTTAGGGTATGTTGCACCCTTGCTGTAGTCAGTCATATCTTTAATTAATTTTTTCACTTCACATGCCTTTATATTGGAACGCATTTCATCAATGCTCTTAAAAATGTGAATATGTTCATATTTAAAATCATTATATTGTATATGACTACAAATATTATTGTCCAAATCACTAACAGTCTCCTCAATTAATTCACTTATCAAAATTTCATTATGTTTGATAATAACATTCATATATTCTATTCTGTGCTGGTCAAATAGTGCAATAAATTCTTTAAATAGAGAAGAAGCTGGCTGTAAACCATTAGGGTAACGCCACATGCATAGCCCTTTAGGTACAAGCTTTTCTTTTATGCATTCAGTAAAATAAGCATTGTCTAATTGCAAATGCTTAATTTTAGCAAGATAATAATCAAACTCTTCAAAAAGAGTGTGTAAGTTAGTATTACTAGCATGAGCCCCGGCTGAATGTCCGTGATTCAGGTTAATGGAAGCAGATAACCAGTCTTTCAATACAGGTGCTGATGCTGAACTGTTAAAATCCTGTGTACCATGAGTGCTTCACTGTCCACAAGGAATAGAGGCTGCAAAAGTAGGAAATACCAGACAACAAAGATTTGGAAGGTCCAGAGCTCATTTGGGAAGCATTTGAAAGCATGGCCGGCCTTAGGCATAGGAGAACTAGGCGACCGCCTAGGGCGCCGTAAAGGCCAGCCTCTTAAAGGGCGCATTTTTTTATTTATGTGTGTATTTATTTTAATAACAAAGTTTGCGCTCTTCTCCGCACCCTGTTGAAATGTAACCAGAAGCCGGAACCATGGGAGAGGGGGGTGAGCGCCCTCCCACTTATGGCTGCAGGTTGATCAGGACAGTTAAAAAAAATAAAATAAAAAAAAATTTTACTTTGCGTTACGAGAGTCTGCTGTAAGGAGGAACATGAACGTGCATGCGTCACTACACGTTTGGGCATTTGGCTCAGAAAGGTTTTGTTCCCCTCTTTCCCCCCACTTGGTTTGAGAAAAGTAAGCAACTGTAAGAGTGGCGTTTGGTGTTATCAAAAGGTGTTATGATTAAGTTGTTGCAGGGTCAGTCTATGGGGTTTCAACAATTGCAGATCTATGTGCATTATTGCAACTTGCATCCCTCCTGGCAGCAATATAAATACTACTGAAGAACTCTTCTGTTGGGTATGTATAAACCTTGATGTTAGCTGGCTTACTTTAAACTCTGACTCCCCTACTAACACCATAGACTTGTACAGTTTCATACAACTCCTCTCTATGCATTCTTACCATAACAAAACAAACACAAGCCAATCTGTTATTGCCTTTTGACTGGATCCTTGCTGCCACTCCTAACAATATAATTTTTCAGGCACCTTAGTAGATTTACTTGGTGACCACTGTCCTACATTTGCTTAAAGAAAATATAATAACTATAGAAAATAACAAAGTATAATAACACAAGCAGACAGTACTGTTACAGCCAGGTTAGAAATCTTAAATTCTTTCAGAGAGAAGTATTTATTAATAACTTGGTCATGTAAATGGATCCTGTTAAAAACATTGTCCCCTAGATGAAGCTGTAACTGAATTTAACAGAATGTTTTCATATTCTAACTGAACTTTCACCTCCCAGAACCAAAAGAATCAAAGCCAATCCAGAACCATGGTTGACCAAGGAAACAAAGCAACTCATGAACTAAGGAGACAAGGCCTGGAAAAAATGGTTGCAAAGTTAATCTCAGCCTAACTTACAACACTTTAGGCGGCTCAGAAATAAAATACCAGATTGAAAGAGGTAAAACAATTACTACACAAACTATACAAACTTTCAAAAATCAAAACAACCCCCCAGAAATTCTGGTTATCAACAAATCAGCTTCTAAATCCTGGACACACCACACAACTTGCTTCATCCATAGATACCCAATCAGGCAGTAGGCCAAAGGAATTAAATTATTTCATACAAATATTGGCATCCCAGATCAGCTGTAATACCTCCGACTCACAGCCTGCCATTCCTCTCCTGGACGACAACAATGGCAAACTGACCTTCAAACCTGTGTCTACACAAGCTAAAACCAGCTATTCTAGCCCCAGATAAAATATCAGCTGAACATGTCAGGGTTGCTACTGATACCCTAGCATATCCAGTTTCCATCTTGATAAATAGACACATCACCAAACACTGTGTCACTGTATAATGGAAAAAAATACATCCTACCCCTACATAAAGGAGGCACTTTAACAGACAACTCAAACTGTAGACCATTAGCTATTTTATCCCTTCTGTCCAAAATTTCGAGAAATGTATCCAGTCACAGCTACCTGATTGTATCGCTAAAAAATAGCTTTCCATCACAGTCTTAATATGGCCGTCATCCTCACCACAGTTTTTCTCAGTTTTATCTACACTGTAAATCTGTATGAAAATTCAGGTAATCTGGTATCTGCATAGACCTCTGTCAAGAGCATTTGATTGGAATACCATCAGAAGTTATCACAGTGTTTATCTTAAGACTCTGTAGCCCATCACTCACCAGGTTTCAAAGTTACCTGTTCAACAGATGTCAAACTGAATGGCAAAATGAATTCTCAATCTTCCTTCCTGTATCTGTTGCTGTCCCCATGGGTCTACCCTTATCCCTCTATTATTTCATATATCCATAAATTACCTGCACACCTCAAGTAAACACATCTCCATGGTCCAATATGTGAATCATTCCGCCTTAATATGTTCAGCCCAACCCTGGAAAAATTACAAGAAATAATCCATGATTCTGTTATGTCCATAGAAATGTAGCTAATGAACTCTCAATTACTTCTAACCCCTAAACCAAAATAAACCAATTTTATTTACTCCAAAACACCTGATTGCACTGGACTTGTTACTCACACCAAACGTCTTGGCATAATCATGACTGAAAATGTGAAATCTGACTTTCACATGAAACAGGCAGTAAAAACAAAACAAAATGCTGCCTCCTCTATAGTTTCAAAATCATATCTAACTGATAATGCCAGAAGGCTCATTGCCTCAATCCATCTTCTTCCAAGACTCCTTTATGCTGCTCCCAATTTTACAAACATTCTACAGAGAGAAAGGTCAGATAGAAAAATGCTATAATAAAGCTACTAGTTTTGCAGCTGATTTACCCAATTAGACTACTGCCTGGCCCAGGCACATTCTAACTGGACAGAACTGTTACACTAACTTTCTCACAGCTAGAGATTACTAATAATCTCATTAGCAAGCTAAAGTCTTGTCCATCCCTAAATTGTGTAATCATGTACTATTACACAAGCAGAATTCTGCACTGCACAAACACCAACAACTAGCAACCAAACAATTTAACAGGAGACAACTCCTTGTACTTAATCTCCAGAAAATAGAATGCCGTCCCTCTCAGACAAATGGACAATCTAAAATTTTTTAAACCACAACTAAAAAAAAAAATCATTTAGTAGACTTCTGGCTGTGCTGCTGCATTTCTCGCAGCCTCCCCTTATACTTCATTACTGTGCGTAACGTGTCCCATAATTCCTTCTAATTTTTTTCCAATGGACGAAAATCTGCTGCATACTCTTTCCCTTTCCAGACAATTGTAAACTAATTCTTGTTGATACAAATTTATTTTTGACCGGGAAAGTCCGACTAGGTTCCACAGATCCTGTTTTCAGCAGAGGCCTATTAAAGGAAATTTTCACCTTCACTTTCAGTTTAAACTACATTACAAGGTATCCTTTCTTCTATGCATTTAAATAATTAAAGGACATGACTGGACTGGCTTTCTTGGGGAGTGAATGACTGGAGTGGCTTTTTTGGGAAGTGACCTACCTGTGGGTGTGGCTCATACAGGTGTTTCATGAGTATGGCATGGGAGGAGCTTAAGGGTCGCCAGATGACTACTTCGCCTAGGGCACCATATCAGCTAAGACTGGCCCTGTTTGAAAGATTAGAAGCAGTTAAAACATTTGCCAGGCATGGAACTGCCATCTTGCCTTCTGTACTAAGGCAGGAATTACCTCTAACGTCATCAGGGGGCATGACACAAAGAGAATCTATTTTCATAGCCAAATTCTGAACTATAGAAGTAAGTTCTGTTACTGTTTGTTGCAAAACACCAATATCAGGTTTTTGAGTCAGTAGTTGGGGGGATGAAGCAAGGCTGTCCTCATTGGCCATTCAAAAAAAACTGTCTTTCGGCTTTTCCCGGTTAGGGGTGGCCACAGTGGAACTCCGGTCCGCTAATGATTGGCAGTAGATTTTTACGTGCTGGCTTGCCGGGCCTAACACACAACCTTCAACGAAGGAAGGCCCATTCACACATGTTGACACACAGAAGATGCTTTAACTGAGAATCGAACGTGCAACGTCTAACTGTGAGGCGACAACGCTACTGCAGCACCACCACCGCCATACAAATAACTGGAAAAATGAAAAATACAAAGAAAAACTAGCTCAAAAAACAGAAAGCCAAACAGGGCAGCTAAAATCCCCACTGAAGTTGCAGAATGCTTATTCAAGGCAAAAAATTGATCCAAGAGTAGTCCAAATGCAAAACAGGGCAGCTAAAATCCTCCCTGAAATAGCAAAATACTTATTCAAGCCAAAAAATCAATCCAGAAGTAGTCCAAGTGCAAAACACAGCTTTATTAAATCCACATAAAACAGATAAGTGCTTTCATCCCAGAACACTAGAACTTCATCAGATACAATAAAATTGTAAAGTCCCCCTTATAAAGACTTGCGGAAGGCATCATAATCATGAAATCATGAAATGAAAGAAAATACACCCCCTTAAAGACATAACATTAAAATGCAGCAAAACAGTTGTATGTAATAAATATGCTATATAAAATAGTTTGTTCACTATTAAAACAGAATATAAATATGTAAAAATGTACAAATTACAGTATTAAAAAGTGTTTATCAAAAAATAATAACTTTTAAAATGTATAATACCATATAATTTATCTGTCTAATGCTTTGAGCTTTAAAAGGGAGCTGATTGAAATATTTTCATTTAATCCTGGCCAGTTACCTGCACCAAAGTGTAATTGCCAGTAAAGTTCTCTCTTTTCTAAGAATGTAGAGTCCCTGAAATCACAGACACTCAGGTTAAAACAGCCCTCTCCAAAGCCAAAAACACAGCATCAGTGGGACCGGATGGTGTCCCAGGCTGCGTCCTACATGAGCTCAAAGACAAACTAACCCCTCACCTAAACATACTGTTCAGACTCAGCCTCTCCACAGGCTACATAGCCATAGAGTGGCGCACAGCAGCGGTTATTCCGCTCCACAAAGGTGGAGCCACAACAGACCCTGGGAACTATCATGCTATAAGCCTGACTAGCTTGGTCTGCAAGGCTATGGAGCAAATCATCATGGAACTCATTAACAAATACATTGGGAACCTCCAAACACTGGACCCTACCCAGTTCGGCTTTGTTAAAGGCAGATCATGCTCCTAAACTTGGTGGACTTCTTTGAGACAGTTACCAAGGCTATAGATGAGGGAAAGGTGGTACAGACAGCCTACCTAGACCTTGCAAAGGCCTTTGACACCATTCCCCATTCTGGTATTATAGACAAGCTCACCAGCCTGAACATAAACCCCTACGTCACAAGATGGGTTGCCAACTGGCTCACGGACAGAACCCACATGGTGGGAGTTGTGGGAGCTAGGTCCGACTCTAAATCGGTTACAAGTGGAGTTCCCCAGGGCTCAGTCCTAGGACCCCTCCTATTCGGCATATACTTCTCAGAGGTACAGACAAGCACAGGAGGACTATGGCTGACCAAGTTCACAGATGACTGCAAACTAGGGGCTATAATTGACTCTCTGGCTGACACAGACATCCACCAAAAGGGCATCAATGAGACGGATACCTGATGTCAAAATCATGGCCTCAAGCTAAATGCCAAAAAGTGCATAGTCATCCCCTTTGCAAAAAACAAAGTACCCACAAACTACCACATAGGTGGTAGTCCCCTAAATACGGAAGACGTAATAAGGGATCTGGGGACCCAAGTAGATAGTAATCTCACCTTTGATAATCACATTGCCAAAGTGGTTAGAAAATCCTTCTACGTGGCCCACCTAATCACAAAAGGGTTCGCATCCAGATCAAAAGAGGTCATTGTACCCCTCTACTCATCACTCATCAGACCCATCATAGAGTACAACGCCCCATTTGGGATGTACCTTACAGGACACCTGCAATGGCTGGAAAGACCACAGAAGTACCTCACCAAGAGGATCACTGGCCTCAAACAGATGCCCTATGCAGCTCGACTGAAGAAATTACAGCTGTACTCGGTTAAATACCGCCTACTCAGAGGTGATCTCTGCCTGACATACAAGGCCATGTCCAACCCAGAATTGATGGACATGCTCCACCTAAAGAAAACCTTATCCCCGCTAGCCACATGCTCTAAGGATCTAAACCTCACCACAACAATAAATAGGATGTGCTGGAGGGATAGATTCCTGTCCCAGAGACTTCCCATGCTTTGGAACAAGATCCCAATCTACATTAGGCAGAACTCCTTGCTAACACTCTTCAAAAGAAATCTTGATGAGTGGATGGTAAACAGAAAGTTTTCCTCGGGGATCACTTCAGTGGCTCTGCTGGACAGAGGCACAGGGAACTAATCTAAGGGGGTGGCGAAAGCCAACACATTCTGGCTAGGCTTATAAATGCCTTCGGGCAGATAGTCTAGTACCTACCTATGAACCTATGTAATAAAGCAAATACTTAATAAGAATTGGTCCATCCTAAGACAAGATAAAGCTATTAGACCCTTGATTAATATAATTCAAACCATAGTTTATAAAAAAGGTAGGAACCTAAAAAATATATTTGAAGCAAAACAAAGTGGACTGAAGCACAAACTTGGATATATAAACAAATGTGGCATGTGCTACTTTTGTAAATACATTAAGGAAGGGGACACTTTTAACTTCAACAATATTAATTTTAAAATTCATCATAGATGTAGCTGTAACTCTGAAAAAGTGATTTATTGTGCTGTTTGTAATTAATGTTCCTGTTTTTATATTGGTAAAACTGACAGGAAACTAAAAAAATCGCATTTATAAGCACCTCTATGAGATCAAAACAAAAACTTTAACCAATGCTTTGAGCAAACACATATTGGACAATGAAGAACATATGTTTATTTTTTTTGTCATAGACAGTATAAGGACAGACATTAGAGGTGGAGCCTGGTCCATACTCTTAGAAAAGAGAGAGCTTTACTGGCAGTTACACTTTGGTGCAGGTAACTGGCCAGGATTAAATGAAAATATTTTAATCAGCTCCCTTTTAAAGCTCAAAGCATTAGACAGATAAATTACATGGTATTATACATTTTAAAAGGTATTATTTTTTGATAAAAGCTTTTTAATACTGTAATTTATACATTTTTAAATATTTATATTCCGCTTTAATAGTGAGCAAACTATTTTATATAGCATATTTATTACATACAACTGTTTTACTGCATTTTAATGTTATGTCTTTAAGGGGTGTGTCTTATTTCATTTCATGATTATGATGCCTTCCACATGTCTTTATAGGGGGGACTTTACAATTTTATTGTATCTGATGAAGTTCTACTGTTCTGGGAGGAAAGCGCTTATCTGTTTTATGTGGATTTAATAAAGCTGTGTTTTGCAATTGGATTACTTCTGGATCAATTTGTTTGGCTTGAATAAGCATTTTGCTACTTCAGGGAGGATTTTAGCTGCCGTGTTTTGCATTTGGACTACTCCTGGATCAATTTTTTAGCTTGAATAAGCATTCTGCAACTTCAGTGGGGATTTTAGCTACCCTGTTAAAAATCAGACAAATGAAAGCGCAAAAAAAGCATATAAAGACAAGGACTAGAAGACAAGGGAAGAAAACTGGATAGTCCACAGATACAGTGACACGTTTATACAGCTTCTGAAATACCTCATATTGGCTAATATTTGATGCAAAAATGCTTAAGGAGAGGTTACTTGAAACCAAAAGATGAAAGGATAGTAGTCAGCTAGTTGGTTTACAAAGACCATTGTAAATGTTGGAGAAACAGACAAATGCAGGTTGTGTAAAACAGAACTGGAAACTGTTACACATCATATCACTGGGTGTGATACAGTCATGGCTGAAGGTCTATATAGGAGCAAATTACATAGAAATAATTGGAATTTTTGTCCGCAATACCTGCAGAATAATGATCAGCAAGAGGAAGAGGAGAACTGGAAGTTAAGGGAAGCTGGAACTTGAGCATTTTTTGTAATGTTCGAGTGAGTGTTAATTGTTAAAAACAGAAATCATATGTTTACAATGGTTTGGTTTCCTTTAATACATGTGTATCCATGTCATTGTTCAATATGTGTGAATTTAATAAAGGTGTTATAAAAAACTATAAACATGTGAAATTGCAAAGATGTGAAATACAGCAAAAGGGACAAATAATATGAACAGGATAAATCATAGCATTATCATCAGTCTCACAGTTCCTAAGAAAATTACAGCTATGATCTGTTAGCAAGCTTCATTCTGTAGTGCAAGGTTCGATTCCCTTAGCCTTCATTTACCTACTGTGTGACAGACAGTGCTCATGGGCTGAGTCTTAAAAAGATCCATGTGGATTACTGCTCTTCCCCATTCAGCAAATACTAACAAATAAAAAAAGTAAATAAAAAAAAAATGAATAAGAGTTTATCATAAGTAAAGTGCATACAGGAATGTTAAAACTGTGTAATCAATAAAAGGTACTTGTATAATAAGGCAGTCATGCTGCTTAAAATCAGTGTCCAGCTGGTTAGAAGACACATCAATTAAGTGAACTTATTTTTTTAAGCTAGGTCTCTAAGCAATTCAACTGGTACAGAAATTAGAAATTCTAGATGATTGTTTCTCAGTGGAGTGAATTGATTAGTGGATCTAAATAAGGTGTAACAGAATTATGCTCCGTACTGGCCTCTCTACTCTCCATATTTTGGAGGGACATTCCTATTTTCAGGCTTGATTTAGGATGTCCTTATTTTTGGAGGTATGTCCCCATTTTCAGTATTAATTTACCTTTTCACACAATTTTCTGACCCCCCATGGCATTTGATTTTTGAAGCCATCTCATACACAGAAACTATACTACAAGAACAATGTACTAGTGGCACCAATAATTTAAAGAAAGAGGTCACACATCTTACAACTCCTTTTTTCAATAGCAAAAATAAATGACCGTATGGTAGAAATTTATGGTATAATTCATTAAAGTCTACAGATTTTACACTTTCTCTTTGATAATGTGCTTATATTTTTCCATCATTTCTGTCACACTTTTAAACATTTGTTTCTGAACAGTATCCCACCCTCCTACTGGAAGTGAGCAGAGCTACATGCTGTTTGGTATTCTAATTTTATGTTATTAGATGTCCAGATTTTTTCGCTGGATGTACTTAATTTTCAAAGGTCTTAGTTCTCATTTTCAGTGTCTGCAGGGTGAGAGGTACTGTTCTGTACTGCTGGGTTTGCTTTAGAGAAGGAACATGCACTGGTGACAACAAGGCAAATATGGTCAACTGCACCTTGTTTGAGATTTTAAAAAGTGTTGTTCTCTGTGTACTCTAAACTTCTTCTCTGGAAGTAAGCATTAAGAGATGTGAAAACAGTAATAATGAGGACAGAATTAAAACTGCTGTTTTTGTTATGGGCAATACCTTGATTTTATTAAGAGTAAGCCAGTGATGCTCTTTATTGTGTGTGTGTGTGTGTGTGTGTGTGTGTGTGTGTGTGTGTGTGTGTGTGTGTGTGTGTGTGTGTGTGAGTGTGTGTGTGTGTGAGTGTGTCTGTGTGTGAGTGCGTCTGTGTGTGAGTGCGTCTGTGTGTGAGTGCGTCTGTGTGTGAGTGTGTGAGTGTGTGTGTGTGTGTGTGTGTGTGTGTGTGTGTGTGTGTGTGTGTGTGTGTGTGTGTGTGTGTGAGAGAAAGAGGCATACAGTGTGGCATATCTTATTTGAAGCAGTACTCAACACAGCTGTATATGGTGGATGGGAAATAGGAAATTCACCCCGAGGATCACTTCTGTGGCTCTGCTTGACAGGGGCACAGGAAAATATTTTTCTTGGGTGGTGAAAGCCAGGGTACCTTTTTGGCTAGGCTTATATAGGTCCTAGGGCTAATAGCCTAGTGCCTACCTATGAACCTAAGTGGCACTAGGGAAGTCAGAATGGCATATTCATCTTTCGGATTCAAATAATTTTGCCAGGTTCAGAAATTGCTAAAGTTAGACCATCACTGAAGCTCAATATAGCTAATTTTATAAGGATGGTGAAGTCAGCAAGAAAGGTTAGTTAAGATCAACAAAAACTGTGCTTGCTAAAAATGTTTTGACCATGTTTGAAAAGATAGTATCTCTGTCTAGTAGGGAACAGTGCTTTTGTTTACCTGAAGCCTTACTGGGTGTGGCATTGTAATACATATTTGCTTTGCGCAGATTATTTTACATTTTGTACATTTGGTTAGCAAAGGGTTACAAATTAGAAATAGGAAGGACATCAGAAAGACTAGAAAAATGACTAGTTTTAGATACTGGGTTAATTACAGCATCTTTGCAAGAGACTGACACAACTGCAGAGATCAGGGAAATATAAAAGATGTGCTCTGGTGGCTTTGAAATGAATGGGGACAAGACATCCGAGGAAAGTAAAATGCTATCACAGAGTTTCTGATACGTTCTGTTCATGATGCCCTTAAACAGAAATTATGGATTTTTTCATGATATGAGGAAGCTTAGTCTAGGTGTAGTTTATATGATATTATACAATGACTGGCCATTGACATTCTAAAAACGAACATGCTGATTGGCCAGCCCAACCAGCATGCCTGTTGTAAATCTGAGAATATACCAACAGAAAAAGGTCCGGTCGCCTGAACTTTTTTCCATTGGTATATTCTTTAATTTTAACTTTTTTTTCAACAAAAATAAAAACAAAATTTGTAGTCCGGACTCCTGACATATGAGAGAGACACCAGTCAGAAAATACAAGGGAAATCAGGTACGTTGTTTAAAACTAGAGACACGTACCTGATTTCCCTTGTATTTCCTCCATTCTGTCTCTCTCTCCTACCCTAAACTTTCCAAGCATTTTTTTAATTAAAAAAAAAGAAAAGAAAAGTGGAGCAACGGAGCTCTTCTTTACTCCATTGCTTACTTTCCCGAGCTTTTTTCTTAGCAGCACTAAGGAAAATGAAGTCAGGGAAAGCAGCAGGCTCAGATGAGGTCACAGCAGATATGATAAAAATGCTGGGTGAGCTAGGGGAGAAATGGCTCCTGAGGGTTCTAATTGCAGTGTGGAGAGAAAGGCGTATTCCAGATGACTGGAGAATAAGCATACTCGTGCCAGTGTACAAGAACAAAGGGGACATCCACAACTGTGGACAATACAGAGGCATCAAACTCCTACCACATTGCATGAAAGTTCTGGAGAGGGTGATTAATAAATGGATATGCAGAATAGTAGAATGTAAGATGGGTGATGAACAGTTCAGATTCAGATCAGGATGCAGCACAATTGACCCGATGTTTGCATTGAGAGATACTTGAGAAGAAACTAGAGAAGAGAAGAGAGTCAAACTGAGCTTTCCTAGACTTGGAGAAAGCATATGACAAGGTCCCAAGAAAGCTGATCTGGGCAGTACTGCAGTGGTTTGAAGTCCCAGAAACATTGGTAGAATTAGTACAGGCTATGTACAAGGACCCAGTGACTCAAGTACAAACAGTGTTTGGCCTCACTGAGGGGTTCCCAGTGGGAGTGGGTGTACACCAGGGTTCAGCTCTGAGCCCACTGCTGTTCATACTGGTAATGGACTACATCAGCAAACAGATTGGATGGGACAGATCAACAAAGCTGCTGTATGCAGATGATGTGGCAGTACAGGCAGACTCTGAGCTAGAACTTCAGCAAAGGATAGGAGAATGGAATGCAAATCTGAGGGCACATGGGATGAAACTAAGCACAGATAAGACAGTGATAATGGCAGCAGATTGGGGAAATCAGAAGAAGCTGAGAATAGAGATAGATGGGAAGATAGTGGAACAGGTAAACAGCTTCAAGTATCTGGGAGGGGTGGTTGAGGAGAAGGGTAGTCTGAATGAAGAGGTCAAAGCTGGAATCAGAGGGGCTGCAGCCAACTGGCATAGAGTATCAGGTGTAGTCTATGACAGAAGAATGCCAAAGAAGCTGAAAAGTAAGGTGTACAAGACAGTGGTGCGACCAGTACTACTGTATGGTACAGAAACCTGGGCAGTAAAGGCAGAACAGTTGAAGAAGCTATAGGTGATGGAAATGAAGTGCCTGAGAAAAGTGGTAGGATGCACACTGCGGGACAGGTGAAGAAATGAGAACATAAGAGCAGAAGCCAAAGTAGCTCCAATTGCAGAAAAGATCAAAGAAAACAGATTACGATGGTATGGGCACATGTGTAGAAAAGCAGAAGACAATCTGGTGAGGAAGATTTGGGACAGACAGGAAGAAGGTAAGAGGAAGCGAGGGTGTCCAGCAAAGAGGTGGATGGATTGTGTGAAAGAAGATCTGCGACAGTCAGGCATGAGTGTTGAAGAAGGCAGGAGAGTGGCACTGAATCGAGAGAGTTGGCGACAGTTAATACGATACCCCGACTCCATGTAAATGGGGAAAAAGGGGATGATGATGATGATTTCTTTCCCGAGCACTGATCTACTGGGTATGCATGGAAATGCAAGTCCCATATGCATGTGCAGTACATCAATACAAGGTGAATTGAAATGTGAGAAATATTTCTTCTCTGCATCAAATCCTATGTCTCAAGGTTGAGATGCTTGGAAGGAAAGAAGAAAATTTAACTAACGTACATACCCAGTGTAGTCACTTTACTGCTATGCACATTCATAGTCATGGGTGCACTCTCCTATGCATGGGTTGTGCACTGTGGGAATGGTCCACCATGATGGCAAGAGTATCAGTAATACTGATTCTTCAGCATCCATTTCCAGAACATGCACAGACAGACAGATAGACACACACACACACACACACACACACACACACACACACACACACACACACACACACACACACACTACTCCTATATCATCCAACTCCAACACATGAGCAGATAGAGAGACAGAGAGACAGAGAGACTCACACACACACTCACACACACACACGCACACACACACACACACACACACACACACACACACACACACACACACACACACACACACACACACACACATAGAACTCCTATAGCATCCACCCTAAAACACGAGTGCATGCAAACACACACAAACATACACATAGTACTCCTACAGCATCCACTTTGAGCACACACACACACACACACACACACACACACACACACACACACACACACACACACACACTCATAAACACAAACACACATAGAATTCCTATAGCATCCACCCTAAAACACGAGTGCATGCAAACACACACAAACATACACATAGTACTCCTACAGCATCCACTTTGAGCACACACACACACACACACACACACACACACACACACACACACACACACACACACACACACACACACCTCAATAGCTATAAACTTGAAAGTATGATGCACTTTCTATCTGTTTTACCAACATAGTATGTACCACAGGGTGTTCTTACTGTAGATCCAGCCATCCGACAGATTGTTGGAGATATCCCACATTTTGTCTATAGGAGTAAATGTAATTTAAAAAGGATGTTATGCTATCCTAGAAGTTTACCTAATCCGTCCACTGGAAGAACATCATTGTTGCACCACTCCATGTAATGAATACAACTACTGTGGTTATATCGATAGTAGTGGCTCCTTTTTGCACCCTGTCACCAACTATCAGTATAGATTTCATTGTGTTTTGATCTGCTGAATGGAGCACATAGTATACATGGCTTATTGTGAAGCCTGTGGTACATACTATGCTAGTAAAACTGACAGGAAGTTTAAGGATAGGATTAGGGAGCACCTGTACCATATTAGAATTAAGTCCAACAACAGTAATGCCCTTGCAGAGCATGTAATGAGCACTGACGTGCATCATACTTTCAGGTTTATGGCTACTGCGGTGATCTTTCCTAATCCACGAGGTGGGGATATTAGGAATTACACAGAAGGACGAGAGATCAGGTGGATTATTAGACTCAGGGCAAATTGGTGGCCCGGGTTAAATGGCAAGGTCCCCCTAAGACAAGTCTAGAGGTTTAAAAGTGAAGTAAATGACTAATGATGAATGGTTTTACAAGTATATTAAATTTTACATGATTGTTTTATTTTTTTAATTATTACAATTTTTTATTTTTATCTTATTGTTCTTGTCTTTTATATGTTTTAGTTGATGTTACACTGCTGTGGGTTTTGGTAGTACCACTCTAAATCTTGTGCTAATTTACTAGTTGATTGTTATTCAGGAAGTAGAAATTCAGCCTTGATTATTTCAGTCTGTAAATGGTCTGAAGAAGCCCTCTGGGGTGAAAGCACTTAACTGACTGTTCCTGTTTTGTGAATGAACATTTGATTTTATTCCAGTGCTGCATGTGGGATTTGTTTTCCAGCCTTGGTCTGCTTTACTGCTTATACTGTGCTTGTGGCCCTATATACCTGAATAAGGGCCCCTCATAAAATTCTTTATGAGACACTGCATGTTCAGATATTTTAGTCTTTCATAATAAATTTTATTTTCACATCCATGGATACCCTTGGTATATTTCCGCTGTGCTCTTTTCAATTTACTCATGCTTGTTTTCATATAAGCTTTCCATACTGTTATTCCATGCTCTAGTTTGGGTCTATTGTAACTTACAATGATTTATACACTTTTTGATTTCTTAGACTTTATACATCTTTTTATATAACCTATAGTTCTATAACTGTCATTAAACAACTGGTTGATATGATTAGAAAACTCAAAGCTGGATCTACCCATATACCCAGGTCCTTAAAAAAATCTATAGTTTCAATCACTGTGTGCTGTATTAAATATTAATCTTTCAGTTTATGTATCTCAAATCTCATATGCTTAGATGCTTAGTTTTTGATGTATTTATAGGTTCATAGGTTCATAGAAGGTTACTAGACTAACAGCCCTAGAGCCGTTACAAGCCTAGCCATATTTATCCCAAGGTGCCCCAATTGTTGGTGGTTATATGAGTAAAGTTCACAGAGGTAAGGGTCTACGGTAGTTGATACTGACTTCCTCTGTCCAGTAGGGACATGGGTGCCACCCCAGGAGTGAATTTGCAGTCACCCATCCATTGATCTAGGTTGTGTTTGCAGAAGGTCAGGAAGAATTTTTGTTTCACATGAATTGGAAGCTTGTTTCAGAGAAATGGAAGTCTCTGGGAAATATATTTATCTCTCCAACATGGCCTGTTCATGTCAGAGGTTAGGTTAAGATCCCTGGAGTGAGTGACCCTCATGCAGTTTGATTTGCGAATGTGTGGGATTTCCATTAGGGCTGGGTCAGAGACTGCCCTGTAAGCCAGGCATAGGTCACCCCTTAGTAACCTGTAGCAGACAGAATACAGTGACAGGGCTTTCAGTTTTTCTGCATAAGACTTGTTTTGTGTACCCTGTAATTTCTTGGTGAGAAACCTCTGTGATTTCTCCAATTGTTGCAGGTGTCTGGTGAGGTACATGCAAAAGGGAGCATTGTACTCAATTATTGATCTGAAGAGGGCCAAGTATAATGGAATTATAACATCCTTATATTTAGATGCAATACCTTTACTTGTAAGATGTGCCACATAGAAGGATGTATTTACTACTGTGGATATGTGATGGTCAAAGTTCAAATTGCTATCAACCTGAGTCCCCAGATCACATACTACTGGGTGTACTCTTAGGGGGAAGTGCTGTCTATAATGTAATTAGCAGGGATGTCAGCTTTCCCAAATGGAATAATAATGCATTTTTTGCATTTAGTTTTAATCCGTGGCTTTGGTACTAATAATTTGTCTGCATTAAACATGCCTGCAGTATATTAACATCATTGGGGGACTCAATGATTGCTCCCAATTTACAATTGTGAGTTGTGAGTGAGCTTGGTCAGCCGCAGGCCATCCAAGTTTTCCTAGACTCTGAGAAATAAATTCTGAACAGTGAGGGGCCCAGCACAGAACCCTGTAGTAAGCCACTGGTGACTGGCCAAGTTTGCCTAGACTCTGAGAAATAAATTCTGAACAGTGAGGGGCCCAGCACACAACCATGTAGTAAGCCACTGGTGACTGGTCTTTTGCTGGCAGTGAAGTCACACACTTTGACAGCATGTGTCCTGTCAGTGAGCCAGTTGGCTACTCATCAGATAATATAGGGGATAATTCCCAAATGGGAGAGTTTCTCTATAATACCTGAATGGGACTTTGTGTCAAATGCCTTGGCAAGGTCAGAATAGGTGGTATGCACTGTCTTTCCCTCGTCCAGGGTCTTTGTGACCTTCTTGAAGAGCTCAACCATGTTTAATGAAGTTGAACTGGTCTGGATCTGAGTTTGGAGATTACCTATATCCTTGTTAATAAGGTCTCTTCCTTTTTTAATTTCTTCAAGTCTTTTGAGTTTCTAATACCATGACGGGAATAACTCACATTCTTAAGTAGAAGTCGAATTAAAGTTCATGAAATTAGTATTGCTTCAATCTTTAATGTTAGCCAGAAGTGCTCTTCTCAGCACCCGTAGTGTGCCCAGTAATGACTCCTGCAATTCATATGGAGTTACGTGTATTGGTAACATATCTAAGTATGACTGTAAACTCTTTTTTGTAAGACCCATTGCTCCTGCTACTACTGGAAGTGTCTGGTTATCTTTCTTGCACACTGTCCAAGTTACTGCCTGCAAATCCTGGCATTTTATGACTTTGTGTCTCTCTGTACATAAGACACTTTAGTCACTGGGTGTGGCAATTTCAATGATCAATGCTACTTTTGTCTTCTTTTCATGGACTACTATATCTGTTTTTTGCATTTATTTTTGAACTGTTGATAGTGGGTGATCCCATGTGATGTAAACTTCATCATTTTCTATGATGCTATGTGGCTCATGTTTCCATTGTTTTTCAGCTACTTTCAGTACCATACTGTTTGCATAAGCCCCAATGCAACAGTCTTGCCACATAATTATGCCTTTCAGTATACAGTCCTTCTGACATTAGTATATCACAATCAGCAAAAAGATGTGATGATTTCCAATTCTGTTTTACAAAACCTACATTTGGCTGTTTCTCCCAGATGTTCAATGGACTGTGTAAACCAACGTGTATGTAGTCCACTGTCTTGGACCACCAGTATTAACCTTTCATCTTTTGGTTTAAATTCACCTTTCCTGCATTCGATTCTGATCAACATGAGGTTGTTCCAAGAGTTTTATATACATGCAACTATATTCATAGGTTCATAGTTCATAGTTTAGTACTTAGCTAACTGCCCTTGCGAGCCATTTTAAGACTAGCCAATTATCCCTTGTGAGACTCAAACCCTGCACCGTGTGTTTGTAAGGCAAACATCTTAACCATTAAGCCACCCTCCCAACCCTTTTTCCACATTTCTTGCCTTCTCATCTGATCCTTCACCTTATATTCTTTTGTTTTTGGTACATTCAGTTGCTGCCTGATTTTTATCTACTTCTGGTTTGGTTTCCATTTCCACTTGATGCCAACATGCTTCTGTTAAACTAAGCAGAGAAGTCATCTTAGACTTATTCTCCTAATGTGAAAAAACTTTCACTACATTTGGGTCTTGTGAGGTCAATATGGAGTCCCATAATTGCAGACCTATACATGTAATCAATTTTGAGGAGGCCTATACCTTCTTTAGAACAGGGAATATATAATCTTGGCATGCACCGATTTTTATAAATCATTTGATGAGCATGAAACATTCTTCTTGTTTTTTTGTCCAACGTATCCAACACCATTTGGGGCCAGTCACTCACGCCAAAATTGTAAGTTAGGACAAGAAGAGCAAATTGGGTTATTGCCTGGACTTTGTTCCTAGATGTCAAAGCTGATTTCAGTATTAATTTTAGTCTTTTAAAATATTCCTTACTAAGTTTTATTCATATTTGTTCGTTTTATTGTTGATTCGTCATCAATTCCCAAATATTTATACACTCCCTCTTACTGAAGTTCTTTTATATCACGCTCCTCTCCCAAACTGATGTTTTCTTGGTGCTGCAGCTTTCCTGCATTAAAGGTTGCTTTTGCACATTTGTCAAGACCAAATAACATTCTTAGTATCATCTGAAAAAGTTTTGACCACTTGCAGTTGTGCTTTCAGTTCCTCATCTGATAAACTATACAGCTTTAAATCATCCACAGAAAGATCCCTTGAGTAATAATTTGTCCTTTATCATGGCTTAACTGCAAAGTGGTTTGCACTCTTTCATGGTTGCTATAATGTAATTGATCATTGTAGGGTGTATCTCATACATTTTTAAGCACTATTTTATCCATGAATGTGGAATACTGTCAAATGCTTTTTTGTAGTCGATCCATGCCATACTTAGATTCTTTCCCTTTTTACAGTTCTCTATTATGACTTCATTTAACAACAAATGATTCTTTGTTCCAAGACTTTCTTTTATTATCCTTTTGTTTTATTGTCATGATTGAGTTTTCTTCTAAATGACTATAAATTCTGTTGACATCAATTTCAGTGTATAGTTTATGCGTTGTCAGAAAGCAAGTTATTGGCCTATAGTTTTTAGGATAGCTTGCAGGTTCCTTTATATTTATCTACATATCTTCTAAGATTTCTGCCTGTGGCGATATTTTTAGTTTATTATTTGTGATAGTGCACAATAGATCTTGATCTCTTCTGATACTCAGCATTGCTTTTATCACCTCTAAATTTCTGAGTATTTTTATTGATCTGTTCTCCCTCTATACTCTTCTAACAGTGACACTTCTTGTCTTAATTGCTTTATAGTTTTCTCTGTTCAATACTTCCATGATGGCATTCAATTTCTCCCCTTCCTTTCCCTTACTATCCCATATTTTTGTAGTAAGACTTTATCTGTTATTAATTTAGCTGCACAGTAATATATCCTATTTATTCTGTTATATCACATGAATCTCTCTGGACAGTAATAATAACCTTTTGGATTTTATTGACTTTCTGTAGATTGTTTCTTTCATTGATCTTAATATGTCTGTCCATTTCTATTAAATCAAGCAACTCTTCTCTTAGATCATTTTCTTCTAAACTGATGGCACATTCTTTGTTCTCCATTTCCTGCAGGCATTCTATAGAAAGTTACAGAGCATCTTCCTGTGCCACACTCTCTTCAGTTTCATCCTGTGTCACCCATTGCTCTTTCTTATCGGAGGTCACTGGCCTATCACTCCACAACACTGACTGCATCAGAGATGACACATTTTCTTGTTCCTTCTCTTACTGTGCAACTTCAACTGAACATTTTACTGGTTTCCTGTGAAAAGCTCCAAAGTAAGGTCCATAATGATTCTTTCCATGGCCTTGCAGATGAGGCTAGTCAAGCTTATAGGCCTATAATTCCTAGGATCTGTTGATGGTCCCCCCTTTGTGCAGAGGGATTACTATTGCTGTCCTCCATTCTGCTGGAACATAGCCAGTTTGCAGGCAGTGGTAAAAGAGGGATCCAAGTGGGTCTGCTAGGTCATGTTTTAAGTTGTTTAAAAGGCAACCTGGGATGTTGTCTGTTCCTACTGGTGCTGTGTTTTTGGCCCTGGACAGCTCAGAGTTGACCTGCTCTCCTGAGATAATAGGCTGAGGATTGGTGGCAGATATACTTTAGGGGATGACTGGAGGGGACTGGGAGGGTGAAGTTTGCTCCAAATCTCTTAGCTAGCAGGTTGGCTGTTACATCTGGTTAAGTTCAGTATGGATGGTGCCATCCACACCCAGTTCAGTGCATAGTTGGGTATTACTTTTTAGATTTTGGACATAGTTAAAGAATGCCTTGTGATTATCTTTAGCTAGGAAGACTATTTTTACTTTGTAATTAGCTTTGAAAGACTTGACAAGATCTCTAATTTGTTTGTTTATGCTAGAGAGGGATTTCTTCCTCTGCTGCGCCAGTTCCCTCTTGTTCTTGGACATTAGTTTCTTTGTCTTGTTGTACAGCCTGTTTATACTAGGGGTGCACCAGGTTGTCTTGTTTTTTCAACAACACCTGATTTTAATCTGGTCAGGTATAGACTATTCTATACAACTGCTTAAGTGGTTATACAGGGCATTGTTGTACACTTCTGCATAGGAGTCCACACTATCTGCATTTGAGGAGACTTTGAAACTCCTAATACCACCATTTAGTAAGAAGTAATTTGTCTTTGAAAAATTCATAAGCACTTTTGAGCTTGATGGGGTATCTGATCTTATAATTACATCAAACAAAACTAATTTATGGTCTAATCTTACCAGAGAGGACATCACATGGGGGGGGGGGGTGTAATGCTCTCCCACATTAGTGAGTACTATGTCCAAGACATTTCAGCCTCTTATTGGTGTGCTGACTAGCTGTTCCAGAGCATATGCATTGACAATGTCCAAGAATCTCTGAGTCAGTATGTATGTGGTCATATATGTTTCCCAGTTGATGGTAGGATAATTAAAATCACCCATGAGTTAGGTGTTGAGCTATATGGCAAGTGACTCTAACATGTCCAGGTATGCAGTAGGATGTAGTAGGGGGCTTTGCCTATAGTTAATTGGACATGAAGTAGCTCAGGAGAGTCATACTGTTTAACCAGTCTAGAGGTGTAGTTATCCTTAATGAAGATGGATGTACCTCCTCCTTTGGTTCTTTCATACTCTGTTTGTGGTCTGCACTTATGGAAGGCATTGTAGCCATGCATGGCCAGGGTGCTTTCCACTCCTTTGAACCATGTCTCAATGACTGCACAGACATCGGCATCTTCCAAAGTAAGGGGTGCTTCCAGAAAGTGCAGCTTCTTGTCTAGAATCCTAGCATTAAGCAGCAGTACCTTGAGTTTATCTAGAGAGGATTTCTTTATGTTGGGAGGTCGGTTATTTTGATACTGCCTAAAAAAGCCACAATAGGGGTGCCTAATGCCTTTGCTTGTATCCAAAAGCCTAGAGTAGATAGGTGCAGACCATCTCTGGCAAAGCAGCATGGCCTGTTGATCATGTCTTCCCAGGCTGACAGATAGTGGCTTCCCTTGGACTGACATCAGAAGCTAAGTCAATAGTTTTGTTTGTATTGTGATATCATTCTTGGAGAAGGTAGAATGCTGCTTAAGGCTAGACTTATGGATGTGACACATAATCTCATGTCTCTCTTCATATAGTCCTTTGAGGTACGTCTCAAGTTATTCACTGCCACATGGACTATGATGGAGTCATATCAGTGTTTGTGGTTGAATGACTTGAGTGCTTGAGTGACTTGATGGATCCTGGCACCTGACTGGCAGCTAACTGTAACCTGCTCCTTATCCAGCCTGCTGAGGGGAACATCCATGTGTCTCACAATGGAGTCATCTATGACCAATACATTAGGTTTTGTGGTGTTATGCCTTATGGGCTTATTTGTTGAGGTTGGTTTGTGTGTTATTATGTGTTGATTTTGCATTGTTATGTGTGTATGTGGTTTCTGTTTTGGAGCCCTTCTGATCTTTTGGTAAGTTACTAATGAGTACCTCTGCATATGTGGGTTTTATGTGTCATGTCCTTATTTACTGTGGGAAGTTTGTGTGTGCTGACAACCTGTTTGGCATTTGAGTTGTCCTCATGTGAGAGTCTTGCCTCCAATTTCATAGTGTAACTATGTTTCTCACATAAAGTATTGTTTGTTTCAGGATTAACTGGTTGTCAGGATGCCCATGTCTATCAGGCTGGCTAGAAAGATGATGGGGAACTGGCCATCCATGATAGCAGGCTCTTACTGTATGTTTTAGTAGGGAAGAGACTGGGTTAATTTGGCAGGACTGTGCATGTAGTGCTGAGGCTATAAAAGGAACCTATATTTTGTGTAGGCTAAGGATGATTAATAAGGCAATACTGCTTAGTGTGTGACTGAGTTCCTACTAGAACAGAAGAAAACTTGGAAGGTTTTCACTGACGGCTATTTAGGGAAAAACTGTGCTTCTAGGCTTTTGGATCTGTACAGGTTGCTGCTAATTGCCTCTGCATGAAGAGCAGTAGCTAACAAATGTGAGGCTTAAATATGAGCAAAGAGAAGCTCTCTACCAATCAGGAAAGCACACAATAAGCCTTCCACCAGTAATTCCCCACTCAGACAGGTTAGATCAGCAAACTTCTGCCATAAGGGTGCAGAAAAGCACCTTCTTAATGTAGAATAGCTACTGTGAAGCCCAAGTGTAACAAGACCACACAAGCTACCTACAACAGTCTTACAGCTAACAGATACAATATAATACAATGTAATACACTGCAATTAACTACTTAAAGCAGCAGCAGACAGTACAGGATTTATGTTCTGAAACTGCTAAAGTACAGTCACAGTATATAAGAGCAGAACAAAGAGAAAGGCTGAAGGCACTAAAGGTCCATATCAATAAAATCCAGAAGTAATGCCAACAAAGAACCACAGACCACCAGGCTAAAAGCGATAAACTTTAATCCAAAAATGGTAAATCACATTAGTGGAAAAACAATTAGCTTTTATCTTAGGGGAATATTGTATGTGTCTTACTGGATGAATAATCATGTTGTTACTACAAATAAATCTGCATGCCTTACAACGCATGCAAGGATAGGTACCAAACTTGCCTGTTGTCCTAAGATTATTCTGGTCCTTATCACATAAAATATTTTTCAAATTCTGATTACATTTAAATATAAAATTTGGTTTGTCGCCAACCTGTCCCCTTATACCATTGTCAGTCAATAAAATTTTCCAATTATTCTGTATTTTATTACAAATGCCATTTATATCACTACTATACTTGATATATAACTGAAGATTATTCTTTTGCTTAGTGCGATTATTTAAATGTGTAGCTCTATTGTCTACACCATATCTAGAGTACCATGGGGCTGCCCCGGTCCCTCTGTAATGCAAACTATCATTAATCAGGTCATCCACTTCACCAGGATGATATCCTCTAGTAGTTAATTGTGAAGTCAAATCACTTATCTTAGACTGAAGTTGTCTGGCATTAGTACACAATCTAGATGTCCTAAACATCTGACCTTTGATAATGTTATGAAAAATAAACCTAGGGTGCATACTATCCTTAGCTAATAGACTATTCCTCCAACATGCTTTTTTAAAAACAGATGCATTAATTCTGTTAAAAGTATCACATTCTAATTTCACATCTAGGAAATCAATCTCAGTATATGAATATTGTAACATAAAATTTAAAAAACAAGTCATAGTCTCTAAATAAAAAACAAAGTCCCTCAATGCTTCTACTGTTCCTGTCCATAGCAGAAAGACATCATCCACAAACCGAAAATAAAACACAAAACATTCTTTCCATTCATGGTCAGTTTTAAATAAAACTTCCTTTTCCCATTGAGCTAAAACTAAGCTGGTGTATGAATTAGCACAGTGGGTGGCCATGGCTACCCTCCCCCATCATTGCCAATAATGTTGCTGTTTGAAGAGAAACACATTATTCTCTAAAATAACTTTTAATAATGATGTTATCTGTAACACCGTCTTCCTATCCAAAGAACTATGCGCTCGTAAAAGCTGCTTAATGGCTTGTAAACTGTAGTCACTGGGAATAACAGTAAACAAATTCTGTACATCTAAAGTAACCAACAGCAAATGTTCATCAAAAGTCCTATCAGTAAGAAACGCATACAAAGAAGTCAAAAAATGAGCACTATCCTTCAAAATATTCAATACCGAAGATACTATAGATCTTAATTTAGATTCAATCCAAAAAGAACAAAGTTCAGTGATCCAACCCCTATCCAATGCTATGGGTCATAAGAGAGCAACAGATGAATTCTTATGTATCTTAGGTAAAGCTTTACGTATTGGTAAAACTGGATGTTCTACAAAAATAAAATTATAGATCTCATCAGATATAACATCACAGTCCTTCAATTCTATGAATACATTATTGACTCGTGTAATGATTTCCTTCACTTCTGATGGCATAATATGAACATAAGTATTTTCTTGTTAAAGCATGAATTTAATCTTATTTGTATAATGGATGGCATCCATTAACACAATTGCCCCACTCTTGTCTGCAGGTCTAATCACTATTTCTGTATTGTCTGTTAAATCTTTTAAAGCTTCCCTTTCTTCCAAGGTTAAATTGTGAAATCATTTGTTCTTGCTGGAACTTTAAAATGTCTGATCTCATCCTCACAGGTCTTTATAAATGTATCTATCACTGGGTTAATAGGTGGAACAAATGTACTAGGTTTTCTCAAGTTACCCATGTTAACATTCCTAGTATTACCAAACATTTGTTTAAGTTGTAAATTCCTACCAAACTGTTTCAAGTCTAACACAATGATTGTATATCTCGATGGCTCTGCCAGAACAAAGTTCAATTTCTTATTAAGTAAACAAAGTTGCAGAGAAGATAAACTAACACTAGACAAGTTGTAAACCAATTCATTAGTACCTGTAGTCCAATGGATATTTTTCTCTGTTTCTGCTCCCTGTTTTCTGTGTGTGGACTCTGTTCATTCAGCAGTGAATCCAAATTCTTCCCTTTCTTCTTCTTTACTGGTACTGGTAATTGCAGAAAAAAAAACAGTCTGGAATATAAAGTCTTGGATATGGCTCCTAACCCAAAATCTATTGAATTGTCAGGTTGATGACAAACCAAAATTTTATATTTAAATGTAATCAGAATTTGAAACAGATTTTATGTGATAAGGACCAGAATAATGTTAGGGCAATAGGCAGGTTTGCTACCTATCCTTGCATGTGTTGTAAAGCATGTAGATTTATTTGTAGTAACAACATGTTTATTCATCCAGTACGTCACATGCAATATTCTCCTAAGATAAAAGCTAGTTGCTTTTCCACTGACGTGATTTACCATTTTTGGATTAAAGTTTATCGTTTTTAGCCTGGTGCTCTGTGGTTCTTTACTGCCTTTACAGTATATAAGAGAAGTGAAAAAAAAATACTTTGAGACCTGTTGTGTGCTTCCTAGCTCAGATAGGCCAGGTAAACACCTATTGCCACTAGATGAATAATCCCAGTCTTCCTAATGTAAAAGCACAGTAAAGGATTGTCCAGAGTGAAATGCTACCACAAACAAACTTAAAAGGTATGAAATGCTAACGCAAATAGACGTAAAGATACAAATATAGCAGTGTACTTTAAACAACTTATAAAAGTGTGATTATTCAATAAAAGTACTTTGCTTTGTTTAAATGAGCCAAGAGCCACTCGACTGTACAGAATTTATAAATGCACTAAAAATGAGATAAGCTGATTAATGAGCCCTCCAGCCAATAAAACTACATGCAGAAATCTCAAGTGTTTCTCCAACCTGAACAGACCAGTCTACCTCCTAGTGCACTAGCTGACCTCTTGATGTAAAAACAAGTGCTTGCTAGAGTGTAAAAATATACTACTTTATCAACAGCTAACTAGATAATGAATTCAGAGCAAGTAAATCAGTAGAACAGACAGTGATGAGGCAAAATGCACTTTTTCGATATTAGCCTAAGGAAAGGCAAATAAATAATTCAAGATATCAACAGCAGTGTAGAAAGAGAGGAGTGTATTAAGCCCAGTTTACAGTAGGGGTGGGCAGCTTAAAATCACAATGTTTAAAAATCAAAGCAACAAACAGGAGGGTGGCTGGGAAAAAAACAGCAGTGCTTTAGTTTATGCTTTTTAGAAAAGACAAAGGCCTAGAAACTCACTGTGTATTTAAGTATCACTCAAGAGACAATTTAACCAATGAAAAAACTTGAAATGTGCAGCCTAGATAATTTAAGTGTCACCCTCTAATATAGAACAAAATCACCTGGCCAAGCAGATATCTTACAACAGAAAATAAAATGGAGGAGGTAAAAGAAAAAGCAACTCTATCAGCAAGCCATAGACAAAAAATATAGGTTTACTTAGCATATTATTCACTTGTGCCCAAATGTTCAATGTAGTCAAGTTATTTTTGCAGACATGCCCTGTCTGTAACACATGTAAGCAGTTTGCCTATTTTCAAGTCATCTGCATACAGACTATAAAACACCACAGATAAAAAAGATAGATCTGAAAGATACAACTAAACAAGTATGGACCCAAGATAGAGTCCTGTGAGACACGCTAACTGTAACCTAGCAATTCAACTGTCCAGTTGTTGTATCATACTTGCCATTTCCTATCTGTAAGCCATGTAGCTCTCCAGCTTATCAGGACTACATCAATCACCCGTTGTTCTAATTCATTGATCAGTGTTTTGTATATGACCTTACCAAATCTTGAAGTGAAGTCTTTATAAATTTTATCACAGCACAATTTTTCATTTATAGTCGATATGATTTTGTTATAGAACATGATGTCCTTCCTTATCACTGTTGCAGTGTTCCTTATCAAAGGGTTATCCTGCTGAGGATAGCTGTACATCTGGGCAGTGTAATAAAGCCTTAGACCCTTCCAGGTGCTGTACATCAGATGCACATTCTATGTCTAAGACATAAGGCACATAAGTGATGTATGAGTGCCTAATCCTCAGAACTTCTTAGCCATCAGTCCAAATTCTACTGTTTTGAATTTAGTCTGTGAGTTGTTTATCGCATTATCTCAACTATCATGCCTATGACAGATAAGTACCTCACCAGGGACTTTTTCTTCCTTCATTTTTGTTGGGTTACTATTTTACATGTTTTTCAGAAAGGAGAAATATGAGTGTGGGAGGCAGATTCCCCATAAATATAGACATGACAAGTGCCTTTTCTGCTTAAGTACACACCTCAACCATACTCGGTGTGAGATTTTCCAGGCATTTGTACCCTAGACCCCCTATAGCCATTTGTCATATCTTTTGGTGTATTTAGAGAGCCAGCATCTGAAGTTTTTAATAATGTCTATTGCTAACAATTACAAGGTGTTGCTATGGGAGCGGCAGTTGCTCCTTCCTTTGCAAACCTTGTTTTAGGATGGTAAGAATGAGAAATTCTTTCTCATCTGAAACAATGCAAAGATGTTAAAAATAATGTAAGGTTTATAGATGATTTGCTTTTTTTTTGTAGTAAATGGTTCTGGTTCTACTGACTTCTGTGAGTCATTTTTGGAAAAAAAAATGAATACTACTACTACCTTTTTAACATTCATAAAGAGTGGATATGGGTTGGAAGTCCATTTTTAGATATTTATGTCAGTATTAACATTCAAACACATTCTTTATATAGTTCTGTTTATAGAAAGGATACAACTACTAATAATTATTTTTCTAATGATATTAATCAGCCATATCACATTCAAAATAATATTCAAAAGCTTCCAGACACTACTGATGATAATTTATAGTCTGATAATTTTTTTAAGATTAAAGAAGATTTGTTAGAAAAGAGTTACAAGGCTCATATTTTGGGTTATAATATTTGTGAAAGGGGTGGGAGGTTGGCATAATGGTTAAGGTGTTTACTTTACAGACATAGGGTGCAGGGTTTTATTCTCACATGGGCTAATTGGCTAGCTTAAAATGGCCCACAAAGCCAATTAGCCTAGTACTTATCTATGAACCTATGTTTTAGAAAAAAAAGAGATGGTAATTATGCACCATTTTTAAAGATAGGGATTTCTTAAATAACCTGTCATAAATCAGAGGATATCTTATCACAAGCTAGTCCTTGTGTTTGTGATGTGTCATTAGGTAATGCTTTTTTGAAATCTGTTTTGGTTAATAAGTGTAGTGCTAGAAACATGCTTCTTGCCTCTTATTTGCACTTTGTCTTTGTATTTTATATGTTCACCTCATGTAGCTTACAAAATTTACTGCTTTGAATTGTATAGTTGTTTACTGTGGATAATCTTAGTGTGTTGCTGCCAGTTCTTGTTATTACCTGAATTTATACATACTACTTAGTTTAAATGTATGTTTTACTAACTTTTCATGCTTGTAACTGTAATGGTTATTCACTTAACTACTTTTGTATATATATTATTGTATCTTACTGCTTTCATGTTATTTTTCTTATGTTTTACTGTGGAGCTTTTCTCCCCAGGTCTATGCTGAAAAAGGGTTTTTGCTCAGACTATCCCGGTCAACAAATGTCAAATAAATAAATAAATAATATTAGTGGTAAGCCTGAATTACTTAAGATAGTTGGAGAAAGATGTAAGGTAGTATTTAATAAGAATAACACCTTAAAGAATATTTTGGATAGGGACATTTTTTGTATTGCTGGTAGTGGCTGTGGAACTTGGAGGGCATGTCACTTTGTAAGTAGCACCAAGTTTATTTTTTTGAACACTTAGATCTTGCTATTTATGCCAATATGAGATGTACTTGTTCCACAGAAGGTTTTGTTTATGCTTCCACCTATCAATGATGTGGTGCTTTTTATATAGGAATGACATCTAGAAAATGGTATAAATGCATTCTGCAACATAATTATGATATTAAGAATGCCAAGATTGATAATGTTTTATATAAACATTTAGCTTTAATTCCTGAACATAAGAGATTAATATTTCATGGACTACAGATTGTTAGTAAAAGTAGTAGAGGGGGTGATTATAAAAATATTATAGAACAAAAAGAAAGTTTATAGCAAATGAAGTTGGGGCAGATAAATTTCCAGGTGTGAATAAAGTCATTAATGTTAAGGGTTTCCTTAAAGGTAGAAGACTTAGAAAATTATAATAAAATATGGGCTTGTATCTTATTATCTAATTATTTTTATAATTCAATTATATGTGTTCATTGATGGTTGTATTAATAACCTTTGTTTCATTGTTTTTGTTAACTCTGATGAAGTCCTTGTTTTAAGGATGAAAGTGCTTAGAAAATAATATATATATATATATATATATATATATATATATATATATATATTTTTTTTTTTTTTCATTTGTTTTAGTTCTAAAAAAGGATTTGCCTTGGCCACCCTGGCTTTCAGGGCCATCGATTACCAGACATTTATGACCAGTTATGTGCTGGATCTTATCTCTAAAGTTTGAAGTGTTTTGGCTGATGTGCTAACACTGAAGCTTAAGACTTCTGCCATTTCCTTACTGAGCTCTGCTTCTCAGGTGGCTCATCACTCTATCAAATGCAGCTATGATGCTACTGATGACTCTTCTAGGACAGCTGCATCAGGGTGTGTTATACAACAGTACTCCTGGGTTATGTTGCAATCTCTTTCTGAAGATGTAAAGCTCAAGCTGCTGGATTTCTCCTTGGATACTCAGAATCTGTTTCACACTGCACAGCTTTCTAAAATCTTACAGGATAAAGGGAAGGTTATGCAGGACCTCAGATATATATTTCTTTCACCTATCCCTAAGTTTCAAAGGCATTATCCTTTTTACACTTCATTTGTGTGTAGGCAGCAGACTTCTAATATGATGTTTTCTGACAAACCTATTTAGGATTCTAGTGGTCAGAAGTCCTCTTTCTGTGATAAGTCTGCCTCTGTTTAGCATCCATCCTTCCCTGCCCCTTGTCCAGATTCCTTTTTACTAAGGTTGACTTTGTCTTTCCTCAACTGGCAGCAGATTACCACATATTCCTGGGCTCTTTCCATAATTCAAAAGGATTGCTTCATCGTTTGGAAATCCCTTCCTCCCTTCTCAGGGATTCCTTATTCTTCACATTACCAACTTCCTCACTTCTCTCCTGTTCTTCAGGATCTTTTAGTCTGGGGGACTATTCAACCCATTCCTCCCACCCTGAAAGGCAGAGTTTTATTCTATAATGTTCTTTGTTCCCAGGAAGGAGGGCTCTTGGAGGCCCATTCTGGATCTTTCATTTCTCAATTCCTTTCTACAAGTCTTCTCATTCAAAATGTTGTCTCTCCAGTCTCCATTTGTCTTAATCCTTCATCAAGCCTACCTCCTTTCTCTGGACCTAAAAAAATGCTTATCTCCACATTCATATTCACCCACTCTTCATGAAGTATTTATGGTTCATGGTTTATTCCTTACATTGTCAGTTCTCTGCTTTGCTTTTGGCCTTTCTACAGCACCAAAAGTCTTTACCAAATATCTAACTTTTGTCAAAGCCTACTGCAAACTCAATGGTGTCCAGTGTTTTTATAACTGGATGACCTTCTCAGCAGATTCTTCTACAGCATTTCAGAGTTAACATTTTTCTGCTTCACTGTGTGGGGTTCACCGTCAAACAAAAAAAAAATGTTCTAACCCCATCATAGGATCAAGTGGTCCCAGGGTGCAGGATTTAGACTCTGCCTGTGATGGCTTTTCTTCCTCCTCCCAAGCTTATTTTTCTGAGATACTTTGGAGTCTCTTCTTCCTTTACAAGTGTTGTCTGCAAAAGAGTTTTGTGAGCCCTGGGGTACATGGCTTCCACCATTCCTATGGTTCTTTACATCAGACTCCATAGGAGGAAGTTTTAGTGATATCTCAAGACAATTTGACTACAGCATTGTCCTCCTCTGGACATTCCCATTCCTCTTTTGCCTTGTCTCACTCATTAGTTTATTTTGTGGATTCATCGGATTTCTCTGAATGCATGACTGACTTTCCAAGCTCCTTCCCACACTCAGGAGTCTGTATAATGCTATTGAATAGACTAAATAGCGAATGCTATTTAGTCGATCCGATACTGTCCAAACGGCAAAATAGCAAAGTCACGGAACATCAAATCTTTTCCCAGGGAAAAATGTTGGTGGGCCATCTTCTGGACTTTGCCATTTCCTCCACTATTATGCAATCTCAGAGTTGGTATATTTAAGTAGGGGGTGTAGGGAGGCACATCCCCCAACATGGGGGGTGTGGGGGGAGCCCCCCCATTTAAATTTGTGTTTAAGTTTATTTTCTTTTTTACGGAGCAGCAAATTTTTCCCTGGGAAAAAATTTGCTGCTCTGTTTGTTCGATATTTTGTTGTTTTGATATTATCAGTACAATGAAATAGCATTCCCTATTTACATCTTACGATAATATGATATAGATGCACAGCAGCTGTATACAGATGCTTCAGATCTGGGTTGGGGAGCATCTTCTAACAACATCAGGGTCCAGGGGGTTCATAAAGTGAATAACCATATCAACATCAAAGAGGTGAGAGTTCTACTTTTAGCTCTTTAAGCTCTGCAGTCTTTCTTGGGTACTGGGTCCTCTCAAGGTTTTCACAGATGACACCTCATGTGGTACATAAGCAAGCAAGGGAAGCACAAAGTCACGCCTTTTTTTCATACTAGCTCTTTTTGTATGGGACTTTTCTGTAAGCCATCATTTCATCTTTCAGTCATTTACATTCCCTCAGAACACAGTCTAGGGGAGACAGTCCGGGCAGGAGCAGGGCAGATCCTCAAGAATAAATGCTACAGGCTACATGGGTTCTGAGTAGCAGCAGAATTTACTAGCTCCACTTAATAATTTCTATTTATACTGGAAACTTTGATCATTTTTTACATAATTATATAGTTTTCAACTTCATCTACAAGAATATCTACAAAAACATATTTTGAAGACATAATTTCCAGACATTTATGTTGAAAATATCTTCTCATCTGACTAGTTTTTATCATGTCCTTAAACAAGACTGCCAGTCAAGATGCCAGTCTCAGAAGAGAACTACAAACTCTTGTGTCTAGCATACAGGATTTATCTACCAAGAGAGATAAAATTGATTGTAAAATAAACAATTTTAAAGAGAAAGCTACTAAACAAATGGAATTACTACATGAAGATCTGAAACAGCAAAAAAATCCAAATAACTGGCATTGAGGAATCTTTGAATGACATGAATGGCAGGATAAAGAAAAATGAACACAACACTGAATTCTTGCTTAAACAAAACACCCAGCTGCAGAAAAAACTTGATGACATCGAAAACATATCTTGCAGAAATAATCTAAGGATCTTTTGTTTGCCAGAAAATGTAGAAGGAAATAATATGACATCTTTTCTCAACACCTGGATACCTACTATCTTATACCTACCAGAGGCTATGCCTTTTGACATTGAGAGAGCACACCAGTCATTAGCTGCTGTAAATATTTCTACCAGAAAGCAACCTAGGTCAGTTATTGTTAAATTTGTCTCTTCTTCAGATAAAGAGCTAGTTTTAAAAACTGCTTGGTCTAGATCTCCTCTGAAATATAATGACTCTATTATTCACTTTGACAATGACTTCTCTTCACTAGTCATAAATAAGAGGAATGTTTTTGTGCCACTGATCAAAGAACTGAAAAAGATACAAATCAAAACATACCTTTTGTTTCCTGTGAAGTTGAAGATTTTCCTTCCAGAGGGATCTAAAATATTTGAAGACCTGGATTCAGCTCTTTTTTTATGTTAAAAACCATAGAGTTCTAGAGAAAATAGAAGAAATGGAGTGGACAAACCCTTCACTTAAAAGAATTGCTTCAAACTCTACATGGAAATCTGCTGAAAAACAAAAGAGACTAAAGAACAAATAAACAAATACAACTATATTCTTTCTTTTCATTTCTTTTTGATCTATGCTGTTATTGGATAATTCTATATTGTTGTGATTTTCTTGCAAGGTAAAATCTTCTCATTAAAAAAAAAAAAACACTTAATAAAAGTTACCTATAGCCCATTAAATATAAAAACATTATTATTACAGTTAATTACTTATAATCACTTATTAATAATTCTAATAAATACATAACACCTATTATTCAAGTGGGTATACTTGTAATTATAAGCTGCACTTGCTGTCTTATACTAATACAGACTCTCTTATTTATCTGCAACATATTATTATAAATGTTAATAACTATGAAAGGGGTAGAGAGCTTTATGTAATGACTAAATAAGGGAATATAAATCACTTAATAAAAATGAGAAGATAATAATAAAAGACAAAGGGAAATGTTAACATATAATGTCTCCTTCATTATACATTATTAAGCTGCATATATGCTCTTTTGTCTCTTACAACAAATAAAATTGAAGGAGATACTCTCTTAATCTTCTTATTAACAAGATGTTAACTACCTATAAATCAATCAGTAACATATCTCAACAGTATGGTACCCAGGACTATGCTTTATATTTCCCTGAATAGTTCAGGACATGTGCTACCTTACTTTGTTTTAGTTAAATCCTTTACTTTGTTCCATTTTAAAAGTCATTTAATTAAAACCAGAGACTATATACTACCCAGAGATGCTTTCATTCATAAAAGTTATGTGTATATACTGAAAAAATGCTATGATACAAATCTTAGGGATTTTAACAATAACAATGATGATAATAGAGTAGTCAGTAGGTATTTGCTTGAGGAGGCTGTTTTTTCTCTTATTGTTGTTGTTTATTCTTTTATATATGTTTAGCACTGTTCTTAATAGTGATTTGTGCACTGTTGTTTCTGCTGTGACTGATCGCAGATTGTAGGATCATTCACAATCTAGAGAACATTACAGGTTTCAACAGCTAAGTTTAAATTACAAAGAAAAAGCTTTCCGAACCTTTTTTCCCACATTTTGTCTCATTTTTAACCAAGAGAGACAACTTTGGATCAACGAGAGCTCATGGGGAATTGTCCGTGAGTCTGTACTTTCTCATTTCAGTCTTTTTATCCTGGAAAGGCAAGAACAGCTTCTACTTCGCATATGTAGTCCTACGAAGCTCTCTGGTGACATCATCACTACTGGACAAGCTGTTCCAGGAACTATAGCTTTGTTTTTTGCCAAAAAACGGCCTCTTTGTTATAATTTTTTTCTTACAGAGTATTTTAAAAAAAAAAGCGAACGAGTCATGCAGTTTAAATCTATGTGGATCAACAAATACTATGCAGTTACATATCAGACTACAAGCGCAAGTCAAGAAAATGAGTGCCTGACACTGATTTTGACTATAGGTAGGCAGTTCTTACATTAAATTGAAAAATTGTCAACTTATTAAATATAACATAATATTTGAAATATATTCCATGTGACAAAGATTTTATAATGGCTAATCTCAAAGAAGAGGCGAAGCTTGAAGCTTGGCTAGAGGTTTACTGCTTTAGAATGGTAGATATATGCAACTACCGGGTACAGATAAATTTGAACATATAATCAGTTGTATATAGTGTGACTTGTGGTCACCTGCTGAGACCATGTTTTGTGAACATTTGGATTTATTGACAATTCTCTGATGGATGCTTTGTTTTGCCAAAGCTGCACTCTTTTAACAAAAGGATATATGCTTTTGCAATTTATATACATCAGTTAATGAGATTGTTTGCTCAAGTTAATTTTGAAGTGGTGCATTATCCCCTCTGTTACTGAAGCCGAGTTACCTAGTGCATTAAAAAAAATATACTGAAGATTTTTACATATAACAGGGTTGGTGAAGTTGTGCAGTCTCCTTGTTTTATTTATGGTACTGTTGAAATAACTGCACAGGATTTGCAATGTTATTTTCCCTGATAATTTCTGATAAACCTCACAAATTTAACATAATTCATAAGTAATAAACTCCTGTATTTTAATGACAATGTATAAAAAAAACAGACCTACTATGATAGATAAAATATAACCTTTCCTGTACTATGGATGCCTACAGTTGTAGTAACACTGACTCAACCTGTTGTATGCACATCATTGATGCAAAAGACCTTTTACAATTTATTCACTTTTGTTTGGTAGAATACATATACATTGTTACTGTGTTATACCAGGAGATACAAACATTACTGAGACACATTATAAATAAATGATGCTATTTAGTAAATGCATTATCTAATCTAAACATTATACTGAAGAAATTGTTCTTTATGTATATATTTGATAAATGAATATCTCCCCATACAGTATCATTGCATATGTTTAATATATTTATGTACCCTTAACAGACAGTACAGGTTCCTACCATATTACATGACCTTAAGGTGTCAGAATGCTATATGTCTAATCAATGCAAAATTATAAATGCTTTTGTAAATATTTACAAGAAATACATTATAGGCTAAGATCATTTCTAAATACTATTTTCATTTAACAAAGTGTTCAATATTTATGTTTTAAAAATATTAACTTTTATTCTATATATCTGACTGTTATTTGGTTTAGAGAAGCTTACCTATAAGTTATCTTTGATAATACAAGAAGAATGGTTATATTGACCTCCAATAACAAATTATAGATCATGCATCTTCTTAACTAAACAAATATCTTTTGTATTTATAGTTATTCAAATTATTTTCATTTATCTTCATTAGATTTGTAAACAAACATTAAGATAAAATGTCGATTCTGTCTTTAAAGTCATACATACAACTCACTTACACCTAAACATTCACTTTCTTATATATAGTCATCATAGTCTAATCTTGTTGTAGATCAGTAAGTGTCCTTTATAATCTTTATAATATTCTCTTAGACGTCTCTGTTAAATAAGGATATATTCATAGATTCCTTAACATTTAGAATAAATAAGCAATCCAGTTGAGACACATGTAATAAATCTTGATAAGTTTTAAAATGTTTTTCTTTTCTATTATCCAGTATAACTTTCAATTGATGTTATATAATATATATAACACATGGTAGCTTTATTCTGCTGTTACCACTTAAAGGTTTGATCTGAGTGGTTGATGCCATTGAGACCAGGAGTTTCTAACTCCAGGTGGGGAGCTGTTTTTGTTTTTTTCTTACAACAACATGTAACAAAGATTGCTAATACATTTCTTTTGACATCCTTCATTATTCACATATATAACATCCTAAATTATATTGTTTATGAAATAATTATTACCCACATCGATAAGTTAATGTTTATTATATTTAATTTGAACTCACAATATAAAAGAGAGAGAGATACAGAAATTACTTAATGATATTGACATGTCACAAAACATATCTTTTTTAAGACTTGTTTAATATGACCACATTAAGAAGTATTTCAATTAATGTCAATGGTCTTAATAATTCCATAAAAAGAGGCAGTATGTTCATATATCTAGCTTTACATAAGCCCAATATAATTTTTACAAGAAACCCATTTATTAGAATATAGTATCAAATACTTAAACACAAATAAATATATAGTTATTGCAAGTTTTGAACATACAAAAAAGAAGAGAGGTGTTGCTATTCTTTGGGATAAATCTCTTCCTCTACCAAGAATAATTAACACATATAAAGATAGCAAAGGTTTGTTATGTTTAGCCATAATTGAAATAAACAAAAAAAAATACTTTAATAAATAACTGCTGGCTACCAGGTATAGGCACCAACACAATTAGGCAGTATTTAAATCAGATAGTATCTTATTCTACAGGAAATATAGTCATGGCAGGAGATTTTAATTGTATCCTAAACTCAAAAGACTCAACAAACTTGGAGAAGAGAAAATTACTCCACAAGCTAAACAGCTAATACATTTAATGAATGCTTATCAACTAAAGGATATCTATGACTTTGCAGATTCTAGCACACTACAATACATGTTTTACTCTAACAGACACAAGTCATATTCTGGAATAGGCAGAATATTACTTTCCACTCAAATATTACATGACCTAACATACAGTAAAATCATTTCATGCCCAATATTGGATCATAATGCAATTTTATTTGAGTTCAAAATAAATATTTTCCCAATATACAAATAAAAAAATACCAGCATACCTTACACAATTAAAAGAATTTCAAACGTTTATAAAAGAAAAAATACAAACTTTTATTAACTTAAATACAGAATTCAGTACTCATGATACCTATATATGGGATGCTTTAAAAGCCTAACTTTATGGACAAATTAACAAATGGTACCATAATAAAAGAAAAAACTGGGACAAAGATCTAAACACTATTCAGAACAACCTTGACTCATTGTATTTTAAAAACAAAGATAAACTCGCATCCAGTAATATTAAAGATAAAATAAATAAACTTAATGAAGAATACATAAAAATACTTCACCATAAAATTATGATTACTTTAGAAAAATATAAATTTCTAGCATATTCTTTAAACCCTAAACACTTAACTAATCTTAAGAATAAAACTAAAAGGTTAAACAAACAGAATCATATCAAAGAAATATAGTCTTTGAAGAAAAAGAAGGAAGTATAAAATATACAGGATAGAATAGAACAATTTAGAAGTTACTTTCAAACAATCAATCAGTCTTTGTTTACACAACTAGAATGCATGAATTTCTCAAATAATTTCATAAACTTACTAAATAATCTATATAATGGAGCTTTAGCCTATATAAAAATAGGTACATATACTTCAAACAAAATTCCCTTATAAAAGATACTAAACAGGGCTGTCCTCTTTCACCAGTTGTTGTTCACTCTAATAATGGAACCATGGGCAAATGCTATAAGATATGACAAGAATACTGAAGGACTAAATATAGCATATGTGAAAATACAACACCAAAAATACAGTTATTCGCTGATGATGTCCTTATAACTACAAAAGGTAATGACTCTTCAATATCTACTTTATTAAATTTTATCAAAACATTTCAAACTATCTCGAGAGTGTCTTTCAATGAAGATAAAAAAATATCACCCATATATTCAAATAAGAATAACAGAATTATATATAATACTCATAAATCACTTATCTCAGACCAAATCACTTATTTGGGAATTATCCTTGCTAAAGATATTAAAACAATTATACGACTTAACTATGACAAATGTTTTAGTAATATTCAAAATATAATCTCAAAATGGAAAATAATAACACTCACTACAGAAGATAGGTTAACTATCATAAAAATGATTATCTTGCCTAAAATATTATACATTATACAATCTATCCTAATTCTTCGTTCTAAAAAATTTATTTACAAAATAAACTCTCTGATATTAAACTTCTTATGGTATCCAAATAAGTCAAGAATATCTCTTAATCAACACCTACATAGCTGGAGTAATGGAGGGATTGCTTTTCCCGATCTAATTCTCTAGTCCATTTCTTCTATAATTAAAGTGATTACTCAGCTCTTAGACATTACCTACTTAGCTAAATGGAAGTTATTATGGGAGTCATCCGCCATGCAATTAATACTGAAACGTTCTACTCGTAAGTTAGAAATAATAAATAAATCCATTTTTATGGATTCTAAAATATTATTTTACTTTACAAACAATATTTCCCTACACAACTTATTACATTCACAACATCTTAGTAACTTTTAGGAATTTAATATATAAACATATCAGATATAAGGAGTGCTTCACTCTATTATTCCCCATAGCTTTTACTCAAGACATATTAATAACCTCAGATTTAAATACAATTTCTTTCTTAAATCAAAAAGAACTTAAGTTTTGGTTTCAGTTGATATCTTACTTTAAGACTAAAAGTGTTGAAAGTATATTACATGAACTTTAATTAGATAAATCCATGTGGCTAAATGTACAAACACTTAGACTATTCATAGACAACAAATTACAAATGATTATGTCAACTACAAAAGAAGATACCTCTATCTTAATACATTGTTTTCAACTAATTCTTTAACAGAAACAAACATACTGCAATAAACTTTCATTTTTTAAACTATAAGAGCAGAAACATACTCTTGCCAGAGAATCATTGGAATTGTTATTACACTATTAATAATAGCTATCCTAGTGATCAAGACAAAGAAAATATTTTAAAATCAGCTGGGAAAACAACATTATCTCTTAAATGGAGATTATACATGTGAAGGTTTATGAACAGATTGTTTTATACTCCACAATTAATGAATAAAATAAACAAAAAGCGGAACATATGCAACAAATGTAAATCAGATACAGATATAGGCTAGGTCCATATGTTCTATGATTACCCTGCTCTTGTTTTGTTTTGGAAGAACATAAATGATTTTCTACAGATATTATTTTCAGATAACTTTACTCTTACCAAATCTCTGGTGATCTTTAATACACATGTTCCACATTGTGTCAAAAAATAAAATATTCTCTACTCTGGACACTACTAGCAGTGGCTAGAAAAATAATAACAAGAAATTGGACTTCAGAATCTCCTCCTACATTATCTGAATTCACTAATTTGTTAAATGATGTTTGTCAATTACAATTAAAAAACATAAATCCTAGAACTACTAGAAAGACGCACGGTCTTCAAATGTGGGTTAATTTACAAAGTTTATTGAAAAACAATTACTTGTTTTAGTATCTAATGTTGATTAATTTCTTCCTTATTGTTGATGTACAACATAAAACAGTAGAAATTGCCATGTTAAATTGAATCTACAGGATGTATTTGTAAATACTTTAGTTAACCATTTTATTATTTTGCTTATAAATTATTTGACATATATATGTTGTAACTTTTATTTGACAAATTTCAGATGAATATCTATGATTGTTTGTAAGTTTGTTTTAATCAAAAATCAATAAAAAATATTAAACAAAAAGAATGTATGCTACACAAGGAGGTCTTTCTGGACATTATCCATTAATGAGTTACTCCTCTAGCAGATCTTTTCACCTACTCTCTGAACAGACAACTGCCCAGGTTCTGTTGCAGAGTGCCAAGTCATCTGGCTTGAAAAGCAGATGCCATGTCTTTTTTCCTAGAAAGGGATGTTCTTGTATGTTTATCAACCTGCTTTTCTGTTACCAAACGTCCTACACAAGATCATGTAGGACAAGTCAAAAATCTTGTTGGGAAATCCTTCAGACTCAGACAGCATTGTTACCCCCTTCTGTTTCATCTGGCCAGGGGCAATCATCACAAGTTTCCACACAGGATGAATCTCTTCACACAGGAAAAGTGTTCTCTCAATCAGTCTCATCTGCTTACCCTACATTTGACTCTTTGTGCGATAGGGTTTTGATTCCTTTTAGACACCATTTTTCTGTGGACATGCTTTGGGTTTTGCAGAAGGCCAGAAAATCCACTACTAGAAAATCTTATGTTGCTAAGTGGAAGAGAGTTTCTGTTTGGTGTTAGAAACATAAACAGGACTCTCATTTAGTGGTTATTCCTACTGTTTTTCTTGTTTTTGTGAGTAACTCAATTCTGGCCTGAAATACTCATCTGTTAAAGCTCATTTGTCAGCCATATATACTTGTCTGCCTTTGGATCCACCATTTTCCTACAGATTTGAAGTTAAACAATTTTTGAAAGGTGTATTTCATATTTAGCCTCCAAAGAAAGCACATTCTGCCTTCTTGGGATCTGAATTTTGCTTGGGAAAAAATGAGTCAGCCTCCCTTTGAACCTGCAGTTTTTTTTTTTCTACTCTGCACTTTTGTACTTGGAAAACTGTTTTGGCTCTTACTTCTGCCAAGAGTGTCTCTGAATGTCAGGCCCTATTGACAATTCACCCTTTTTTTTCACAAAGATAGAGTTTCTCTTTGCACCAGTCCTTCTTTTATGCCCATAGTGGTCAATGGGTTGTTCTTAAATCAGTCGATTTATCTTCCTACCTTTTACTTTCATCTCCGAATAGTGGTGAGAGGATTCTGTATACTTCAGATTTGCATAGACAAATATCAAAGATATAAGAAAATCTGAGCAACTTTTTATTTTCTTTCAAGCCAAGAAACTGGGTTTGGCTGTTCATAAGCAAATGTCTCCTCTTGGGTTTCTAAGGCCATTTCTTTTTGTTATTCTTTTCACGGTAAGCAGCTTTCATCTCCAGTTCATGCTCATTTTACCAGGATAGTAGACTGTTCTGGGGCTTTTTTCAAGGGTCTGAATGCCGGATCCATTTTGAAAGTTGTTACTTGGTCTTCTGTACATACTTTTACTAAACACAACAAGTTAGAGTTCTTAGGGCAAAAGCTGGATTTGCCAGGGCCATCCTACATGTTTTTTGGAGGGTTCTTGTATTGCTTCCTCCTCCAGTGATTATCAGTAGCTTTTGTATTCTCCCTTTGTTAGGAATACAACACTGATAAGGAAAGACATAGTACAGTTGTATAAGAGCTTAATATAACATAAGATGTCCTACCTTTCACTGTTGTAGTATTCTGCCCCTCCCTCTGCCCCCATTCTGTTCTGTTTCCTTGCCCTCTGGCCAAGGGGTTCTTCTTTCTCCCCTTTCTGGATGCACATGTCCTCACCTTCCGTTCCTCTTGGATTGCTCCGGTTCTCCTGGGGCAATTCAGTTCTGAGTATTAGGCGCTCATATGTCACTTCTGCAGCTTATGTACCTTATGTCTTAGACATAGGATATCAGTCTGATGTACAGTGCTTGGAAAGACCTATGGCTTTGGTATGCTGGCTAGATGTATGGCTATCCTCTGTTTCTGTTATCAAGTGATTACAGTGAAAAAGATCATAGTTTTATTATATACTCATCTATTTCCATGTAGTCACCAGGATTTCTCTTACTCTTCATTGCTGAAGAAGCATCTCAGACTAGATTCAATGACTGAGTGTGGAAATAACAGTAACATTCGATATTTTCAAAATATCCTAAACTGAGTTTTAGGAAAAGAGCAACATGACATTAATGCATAGTGTGGGCATTCTTATAATGCAACATATTGGTTGACAACAGTTTACGCTGGAAGTTTCTATTTTATTTTTAATCATAACAGACTGTATACATTGGTATGAAACAAACAGATGAAAAAAGGGAATACAGGGCCTCAGTATGAACTAAACAGTTAACTACCTAGTAGAGTATAATTCCAGATGTGTTTTAGGTACTCCAACAAGGCAAAGCAAAACTGAATAATGTTAAAGTATAATGCAAGTGGTTTCATATACCAGAAGCATTTACAACAGATATTTATTATATTGATCATTGCTGCAGTAGTCTTAGCTATATGGGTTGCCAAGGATATAGCATCAGGCCAGCTTTCAAAGCTTCAGAGCACCTTCCATGTGCCCAAACTGTTAGTCAACTCAAGCTGAGCTGTCTCAATCACAAGTTTGGGTGCAAAGCCCTTCAGAGCTTTACTGTTGCCAAAGATTATGCTCCTCTGAGGCTTTCCAGGATCAACGGTTGGCTTGTGCTTTCTTGTGCTGGGCACGTAAGTTTCCTTTGGGGGAAAAAAAACTTCCACTCTCTTAATTTCCAGCTTATGTCCAACTTATTTTTTCCATTTTGTTTATGATTGCATTTTCTCATGTTTCTATATTTTTATTATAATTGTAATTTCTTAAGTTTGTATTTTTTCATGCTATGTATTCTTTGTAACTTGTGGGACTTTTCCTCGAGGTCCTCCTCTGAAAATGGGTTTTCCACCCAGTCGAACTATCCTAGTAAACAAACAATTTTTTTGTTATTTTATTCCACCCAGTCAAACTATCCTGGTAAACAAACAATTGTTTTGCTATTTTATCGCTGTCTTTTTCAGGAATTTTATTTGAAATCAAATCTAGGAGTGTTGCATTTTAATGGACTGCCTTGACACTGAAATTAAACAGAGTGTTTGTTTTTTTTTTCTTCTGTCAGTTAAAAGTATTGCAAAGTAACTGAAAACACTTCTTTATGTGAAGAAATTGTTCGTTTTACATTTTGTGAAGATGGCATAGTGTTTTAAAGTGCATTTTACTGTTTTTCTGTCAGAAAAGTAATTTTAGTGGACTAGTAGTGTTTACTGGCAATTACTGCTTGTCTTCCCCAGGAAAGAGGGATCATTTTTCGATTAACTGTGGAACAGACTACTAGTCCCAGTCTTCTTCCAGCCACAAAAAAAAAATATTAAGCAAATAACCTTTGCCTTCATAAAAGGCTAGCAATTTACCTCTGCTTCAGGTGGATGACTCTACTGTGGTCATTTGTTGTACTTCAGGTGGATGACTCTACTGTGGTCATTTGTTGTACTTCAGGTGGATGACTCTACTGTGGTCATTTGTTGTACTTCAGACCACTCATCTTTTACCCCGGATCCTTCTGGTGTAGCACCTATATCCATTATGGACTGGAAGTTAGCCACATCATCTGCACCTGCTGGGGTCCCCTCAGTGGGCAAGTGACAGCCACCCTTATCAGTCCTGGGAGAGAGGAAAAAAAGATTTCTCTGCGGAGTCAGAAAGCTGTGCCCATCCCTGTAGAACCTGCTGCTACCATTAGTAACACAGCCGGCTCCATGTTTCCTGTCAAAAAGAAACAGAAAATCAAGCATGTATCTACTCCTCCTCAATTAGCTGGCTCTGGCTAAGGGTTTAATACAGGATACTGATCCTTCTTGTAAAGTGGTTTCTGGTGAAAAAAAGATGGATTCCTCTTTTCCTGAAGAGATTCAAGATTCTGAATCTGAACAGGATGATTTCTGATTCAGACTCAGAGGAGAGCTCAGATTCTGATTCTTTCTGTTGGGGGTTCTCTTTCTCTTAAAGTAGTGATTGAATGTGCCAGCATTTTTATTGGTTGATCAGTCCCTCAGAAATACTATGAGTTGTAACAGAAGGATTTTCCAGATGATACACCCATTCCTCCTGTTCTGTCTGTTTTAGAGGATGTGTGTATTGCTGCCTTCAGTTTTCCTGATAGTCAGCCAGCTGTCCCTAAGAAGGCAGATAGAATGTCTAACATTCTTCAATCTTTTAAAATGTTATACACTGCTTGCAAAACCTGACCCAGTAGTAATAGCTCCAGTTGATCCCTCTGTTACTAAACACCTAGTCAATTCCAACCCTACTCTTTCTGATAAAGATGGGAAAAGTATGGATACGTATGAGAAAAAAAATGATATTTTTGCAACTTTGAGTTTCAGAATTTTGAATTGTCGGCTTGTATGTTAAAGTTTGTTCTGACAAATTGTGAAAGTATGTGGAAGGTTTATCTGCAGATTCTTCTTGTGAAGAAAAATCTGCTTTAAATAACTTAGTTTCTTCAGTTCCATAGGTCTCAACTCATTGTTTACAGTGTGTGCATGACTGTTGATACTTCGTCTAGGGTTATGTTTTGAGGAGGTTTGTATGGCTGCATTCTCAGAGTCTCCCAAATAATACTAAAAATTAGATTTTAAATTCTCCCTTGGATAGAGATTTACTGTTTTGCCCCTTCTACTGCAGACATGATCAAAAAGTGTGATGAGAGGGGCAAGCTAATCCAGGGAATCTCTTAAGATTTTTCAGCCTTCCTTTTCCAATTTTTCCAAGGAATTTTCTATCTCCTCATCGAGTTTTGGCAAAAAGCAGAATAAACAATCTCAACAAAAAACATGTAAACAAATGTTTAAGGAGAAATGACAAGGGGATTCCAAAAAGACATATCGAACCTCCCAAAGCCAAGGCCAGCCTTACCTCAGGCTTTTTCCCTAATGAATGGTACACTGCTACAGTCATCCCTCTCCATAAAGAGGGAGCAACTACAGACCCTGGCAACTATCACCCCATTAGCCTGACAAGTCTGGTATGCAAAGCTATGGAGCGCATCATCATGGACTTGGTTAACAAAGATATAGGCAATCTCCAAACTCTTAACACCACACAGTTTGGCTTTGTCAAGGGGAGATCCTGCCTGCTGAACCTGGTTGACTTCTTTGAGGCAGTCACCAAGGCTGTGGATGAGGGTAAGGCAGTGCATACAGCCTACCTTGACCTGGCCAAGGCCTTTGATACCATTCCCCACTTGGGTATCATTGATAAACTCACCAGACTAGGCATCAATCATTATATCACTTGGTGGGTTCAAACTGGCTCAGACAGGACCCACAGAGTGAAAGTTGTGGATTCCAAGTCAGACTGTCAACTAGTCATGAGTGGAGTCCCACAGGGTTTGGTCCTGGGCCCTCTCCTGTTTGGAATCTACTTCTCAGAAGTCCAGGCCAACACAGAGGGACTCTGGCTGATCAAGTTCACTGATGACTGCAAGCTAGGGGTCATTATCAACTCCTCAAGTGATGCAGACATCCTACAAAAGGGCCTCACTGAGACCAATGACTGGTGTTGGAACCATGGCCTCAAGGTTAATGCCAAAAAATGCATTATTATTCCATTTGGAAGAACTCCGTGCCCAGTAATTACCATGTCAATGGGAGCCAACTAAACACCGAAGAGGCCATAAGAGATCTGGGCATCCAGGTCGACAGCCACCTCACTTTCGACTACCACATTGCCACTGTGGTCAGAAAGTCCTTCTACATGGCACATTTTATAACCAAAGGTTTCACATCCAGGAAGACAAAGAGGTTATCATCCCTCTCTACTCATCCCTCATTAGACCAATCATCGAATATAATGCCCGGTTTGGCATGTACCTGACCAGACACCTACAACAGCTGGAGAGGCCACAAAAGTACCTCACAAAAAGGAACTTAGGCCTTAAACACATGTCCTACATGGACAGACTTAAGAAACTTCAGCTGTTCTCAGTCTCTTATCATCTACTTAGAGGTGATCTCTGCTTGACTTACAAAGCCATGTCCGAACCAGCCCTACTTGAAATGCTACACCAAAAGAAATTCCAATCCCCCCACGCCACACGCTCCAGAGATCACAACCTCATTACCACGATCAACAGAACATGCTGGAGGGACAGGTTCATCTCCCAAGGACTGCCTATACTCTGGAATAAACTTCCCATTCATGTGAAGCAGAGCACCTCGCTGGCCTTCTTCAAGAGAAATCTCCACGAGTAGATGGGCAACAGAAAGTTCACCCCAGGGATCACTCCAGTTGCGATATTGGATAGAGGCACTGTGAACTAACATTGGGTGTCATGGCACCAGGGCAATTTTGGCAGGCTAGGCTTGGTAAAGGCTCCAAAGCCATTAGCCTAGTAGACAGATATGAATCTATGAACCTATGAAGTCTAAATAACTATTCAAGAGACCTTTTGAACTTCTCCCACCCTGACCCCTTTTTTCTTCCTGAATGTCTGAATCTCCATTTTGCTCTTTGGCAACAGATAATTTCAGACAAATGGGTTCTGAAAATCATTCATCCAGGTTACAGATAGCAGTGGCAGGAAATTCCTCCTTTCCAGGGGTCATTCTTCATCCTCCAGATCAGACTCTTTTGTTTCCACTCGTTCTTCATCAAATACTGTCCCAAGGTGGGATAGAACCAGTTCCTTTTTCCCAGGTGTGGAAGAGTTTCTCATCAGGGATGTTCTTGGTTCCAAAGAAAGAAAATTATTGGAGACCAGTTGTGCATATTTCTTTCCTAAACTGATTTGCTATAGTGCACAAATTCAAAATCATGTCACTTCACGGCCTGTTACCTCTTCTTCCTCATTCAAGTTTCCTGGTAACACTAGACTTACAAAATGCTTATGATCACATACCTATTCATCCAGATTTCAGGTGTTTCTTAGGTTTTGTGTGTCTGGATCACATTAGCAGTTCTCTGTATTACCCTTTGGACTATCCACTGCACCGAGTGTTCACAATGTGTCTAACTCCAGTTATAGTGCAGGCTACAGGATATCCACATTTTTCCACAATTAGATGACTTGGTTATCTTTGAAGAGAATTTTTCAAAGTATCATTAATCTCTCTTGGGTGACACATCTCATACACAAACTAAATTCCACGAGAACATTCAAAAGTCTTTCTTGGTTCCATCACACAGGACTGAGTTCCTGGGATAGATCTGTTTCTAAGGTTTTCTACTCGGTCACTGAGAGGTAGTACCTCAGGATTTTAGGTTTCATGGCATCTATGATTCTCATGATACCCCTGGCAAGACTCTACATGAGAAAGATACAGTGGTATCTGGAATCCCTTTGGTCCCAATATCAACATCCTTTATCTTTTTGAATCTGAATGCCGGGGTTTGTCAGAAGAGAAATGTTTTGGTGGAGACAACAGCTATACATAAATCCAGGTCTCCCCTTCCCCCTGCCTGCTCAAAAGCAGTCAGTTACCACAGATGCCTTGGACTTTTCTTGGGGAGCAGTTTCAGAAAGAATAAAAGTGCAATGGGTGTGGGACATCAAGGAGAAATGCAAGCACATAAATATCAAGGAGCTGCCTGCCCTGACCAAGGCACTCAACTCTCTGAACCATCTTTGGTTCTCTGGACCTCTTCAAGAGGTTATAGACAATACCACAGTTATGTGGTACATCAACAAGCAAGGGAGAACCAGGTCATACCCCTCTTTGCAGACTACCCATTTTAGCTTGGGATATAGCTTCACAGCACAATCTCACTGTACAGGTATCCTGCATTCTATCACAGTAAAATTATGTGGCAGACAAGCTGAGCAGGACCAGGCTAGACCCTCACAAATAGAAACTAGATCAGGGGGGGTCTTCTAAGAATTGATTCATCTGTGGGAATTTCCTCAAGTAGGCCATTCTGCTCATCTCTGAGCAATCAACTGAGAAGATTCTGTTCCTGGACTCCATGCAAGAAAGCCTGGAAGATAGATGCCTTTTCTTTTCCTTGTACAGAAATGTTCCTGTATACTTTTCCGCCCTTTCTCTTAATATCCAGAGTACTTCTGAAGATTCAAAAGGAATCCCCCAAGGTAATCATGGTAACTCCATTCTATCCCAGGCAATCATGGTTTTCCCTTATTTTGAAAATGGCCAGAGGAATTACCGCAAGCTTCTTCACAGACTGGGTCTACTCACATAAGAATAGGGATGACATCACTCAACTTCAGTTGACTGCCTAGATGACAGCATCTTAATTCCTTTTAGGCACCTGTTTACTTAGGACATGTCACAGGTACTAATGGATGCAAGAAAACCTGTTACAAGAAAATTGTATATTACCAAATAAAACAAGTTTTTTTTAGCAGGTGCCAACAACATACCCAGCACCCATTCAGGGCTAGTTGTTTTCTAGTTTTCATAGATTCATAGATTGTTACTAGGCTAATGACCCAGGAGTCCTTTCTAAGCCTAGACAAATTTTACCAAATGAATAATGATGTCTTGTATCTGAATAGGACATTGAGTGCCAGGCATTTATAAGCTACCTCTGTCCATTTGGGACATCGGTATCAGGCCTGGTGTAAATTTCCTAGTATTCCCCATCCATTGATCTAGGTTGTGTTTAAACTGGCTAATAGATGAACTCAGGTTCACATGGATGGGAAGCCTGTTCCATAGGAGGGGCAATCTCTGGGACAAATATTTGTCTCTTCAGCAGGTTCTGTTTAAGTCACAAAGAAAGTTCAGGTCCCTAGACCTTGTATTTCTGGTTCTGTTTGACTTGCGAATATGTAGGAAATTCATAAGTGTGGGGTTTGCAGATGCCTTGTAAGCCAGGCATAGATCACTCCTCAGCAATCTTTAGGAGACTGAGTAGAGGGAAAAGGCTTTAAAGAATTCTACATAAGGCAAGTTTGTTATACCTCACATTCTTTTTGTAAGGAACCTCTGAGCCGAGGTAACTCTAGTTGCTGCATATGCCTGGTCAGGTACATACTGAAGGGAGCTTTGTACTCTATGATTGGTATGATAAGGGTGGACTACAGTGGGATTATGACCTTTTTGAACCTAGAGGCCATGCACTTACTTATAAGTTGCTCAACATAGAAACATTTCCTAGCTACTGACTACATGTGTACTCAGATCCTTGGCCACTGGGCCGACTCTTTGGGGCATATTATCAACATGGTAATTAGCAGGGATGGTTGACTTCTCAAAGGATACAATTATACATTTTGTAGCATTGAGTTTAAGACCATGGCTTGGCACCACTTGTTAGTCATAGCTAGGCCTTCTTGAAGAATGATAGTGTCTGCAGGGGAGCCGGTAATAACCCCCAGCTTACAATCATCTGCAGACTTAGTCAGCCATAAACCTTCAGCATTTGCTTCCATTTCAAAGAACTAGATACCAACAAGGAGTGGGCCCAGTATGGAGTACTGGGAGACTTTCCTAGTGACTGACCTCTTGGTGGAGGTAGCTTCACCTATTTTCGCCTCCTGGGTCCTATAAGTGAGCCTATCCAGCAGGTGACAAAAGGGTTTATACCTAAATTAGTGAGTCTATAATGCTTGAGTGAAGTACCATATCAAATGCCTTGTCCAGATCAAGGTAAGCTGTGTGCACATTCTTGCCTTCATCCATTGCTTTGGTGACCCTCACAAAAAAGTCCACCAGATTTAATAGGCATGACCTTCCTTTAACAAAGCCAAACTGTCCAGTATTTGCAGGTTACCTGATGGGCCTGTAGTTACCTGGATCAGTGGTTGCACCTCCTTTGGGCATGGGAATGACTGTAGCCATCTTCCATTTCTTTGGCACAAAACCTGACTGTATGCTCCAGTTGAAAAGTAATTCAAGTATGCCAGAGAGGTCACACTTCATGCTATTTATTAAGCATCTTGGGAAGTTATCAAGGCCCACTGATAGCATACAATATTTGTGTGAGTTACTATTCTGTGGACTCTTATTCCTCTGTCAAGGTTCATTTATCAGTCATTTCAGCATGGCTGCACATGGATCCTTCTCTTTCAGTGCAGTCTCATGTCAAAATGTTGTTGAAAGAGGTTTTGCATAAGAGACTAATAAACCAGTGCTCCCTTCTTGGGATCTTAATTTTGTGTTACAGAAGCTAATACTTGCTCTGTTTGAACCAGCTAATCTGGCTGGCTTGAGGTTCTTATCACGGAAAAATATTTAACTGGCTACTCTGACCTCTGCAAGAAGGGTATCTGAGTTGCTAGCTCTTACAGTGAGTCAACCTTATCTCATTTTTCATAGGGATGGGGTCTCTTTGAGAACTAATCCTTATTTTATCTCTAAAGTGGAATCTAAGTTTACTTTAAGCTAAACTATCCATTTTCCCATTTTCTTTCCTTAACCTCAAAATGAGGGTGAAAGGATACTCCATACCCTGGATGTCCACAGACAACTCAAGTACTAAAATCTTTCAGGTCTTTGTATCAGTTGTTCATTTATTGTAAAGGTAAAAAAGGACAACCTATGTCAAAACAGAATATTTACAAATGGCTGCTTAAAGTTATTACCTTTTGTTATACTCACCATCACAAAATTATGACAGGCACTCTACCAGGGCCATGGCTTCATCCATGGCTTTTTGGAAAGGATTGGATTCTAGAAGTATTCTAGAAGATGCTGCTTGGTTCTCTGTACATACTTTTGCAAAGCACTATAAGCTTAATTCCTTCTCTAAGTCATCATCAAGCTTTGCTAGGACCATTATCCAGAGGCTCCTAGACTGTTCTCCTTCCACCTCACAAATATAGTTAGCTAAAGTAATCTTCCTTGCAGCTAAGGCTACTGCAGCAGTGATCAGTATGATGAATGTAATACAGTTGTTTAAGTAAAGTTACTATAACAGTAGATGTTTTATTGATCACTGATGCAGTAGCTGCTCCTTCCTTCTGCCCCCTTGGTTTTTAGTGGGTTTTTTTATGCAGGGGTGTGGACATTAATTTGTTGTTGTCCTTTTCACAGCTCAGCCTCCCTCTGTCTGCAGTCAGGAAAGTTCTGAAGGGCTTTGCACCAAAACTTATCTTTTTGTCAGCTTAGCTTGAGCTGCCCAACAGTTTGGGCATGCAGAAGGTGCCCTGAAGCTTTGGAACAGAAGCCTGCTGTTATATTCTTGATAGGATATAACCCACATAAGTACGACTACTGCAGCAGTGATTACTCAAACATGTACAGTTATTGTAAGTTTACTTGCACAACTGTACTTCTCTTTTTTATAGTTATAGAGAGTTGTGGAATAACCTTTTCAAAAGCATAGACACAATTGATTGATGTCTAACTGGTTGACTTTTCTGTCTCTGACCTCATTTCTCCATATTGTCAGTTTCACTGTGAGACTCTAGTTTCTGCATCTATAATTTGACTTTGGACAGTGTTCTTCCTTTTTTCCATGATCATGTGACTGTAGAATAGGTGTATATAAATAAGGAAGATATGTGGGGCAAAGTCCTCTCAGATGTGGGTACAGGATGGCTTTGTTGTTTTAGCTTAGTTGTTTGGTCAAGTTAGCCTCTTTGTAACCTCAAGGATTTTATAACAGCAGGTTTGAAAGATAACATCTGCTTTCTTAGATTTTTGCCCCTTATTACTTTAGTAATACTGTTTGTGTATCTTAGCTTCTGCTTTCCCCTTCTTTCACCCCTTTGCCTTCAGTATTTCCCATCATCAGGAACTTCCTTACTGAATCCTGTCTTCACATTATGTGGCAAATGTATTTGAGCTTCAGTTTTACTATCAGACCTCCTGGTGAACCATTGGGGTTTAAGCATTTTCTAATTTGATTTTCTTCAACTGGTTTAAACTTAATGAGTTGGGAGATGAATTAATAGTTGAACCTTCTGACCTGCAAGCAACTAAAAACAGGTGTGTTTAGTTATACTGTAAACTATGCCACAAACTGGAGCCTCATAGCTTTGTTGGAGTTTTTTTTTTTTTTTACTTGTATCTTACAGAAGAGCTATTTTTTGATACATCACAGATATGAGCACTAAGAGAATGACTTTTGCATCTTCTGGTTTTAATTCTGCAAAACAGCTGTGCTGAGGTTCTGTACTCCTTCTCCTCCTACTACTAATAGTAATAATAATCCATCATCAACATCAGACAATCAAATACACATTACAATATTTTGTTGTCTGTATATTATACACTGATTTTTAGAGAGAATCTACAGTTATACACAGTAAATCCATTTTTGTATATATTGTGCCTGTCAAAATAAAAGGCTTATGCTTTTACAGGAAGTTCACCACATGCCTACATTTGTGAGTCATACTGAGAGGGTTAAGAATTTTAAAGGTATCAACTTATGGAGAACATTTTCCTGAACTTCTTGCCAAATGGCAGCAGCTGAACCCTGAGATTAGTTTCAATAATTTGAAACTCTTGATAGAGCTTTTCAAACCAGAGGAAGAGCAGTTGGTAGAAACCATGAAGAGACAGCAGAGCTTGCTATATGATATGTTTCCAGTAACCATTGTGGGCAATGCATTCAATGAGATGATCGATACTATAAATGTCTATGAGAAGAGACTTATAATTCAGAAGTAGAAGAAATCTGATAGAGACTCTACTGACTTTAAGAATGGTTATGCTTTTTCATGGCCTAGAGCAGGTACAACCAATGCCAAGACAGGTGATTTGTCTACAGGACTACAGTTCAGCAACAGTCCTGATGATCCATTATATAAAATGAATCATTCAGAAATACCTAACCCTCCAGTATCAGACATAGTTAATTTGGTGAATTCTCAAGTGAATCTTTCATGTCCTGTAATATAAACTGATGTGAGGAAGAAGACGACTAATAATCTGAATGCCTCTAAGTTTATACAGGTTTTTCCTGCTCTACCCCTTCCCATAGGTTGAGAGGGAGGGGTATCAATTGGTCAAGGAACAGCAGATACCCCAAAAGAAAGCAAATATCAGCAACCATCGCACTTGTGGCAACCAATGGAAACTCTTTAGTCTGGAACATCTCCATGAGAATTATTTCTGAGATAAAGTTTTCTGTACTTAGTAAAGGTTTATCCTATATTCCAAACCAAAGGGCTGATTTGATAGACACCATTCTTGATTTAAAGTTATTTATCAGGAATCTGATGCTCAAAATGAGCTTTCTGGCTGACAAACAACATAATGTGAATATTTTTGGGAAGCAGAGTTTGTATACCCCTATCAATCACCCTCTACTTGAGGCATTCAGTAAACTTTGTGAGAATGATTTGTTTCAAGTTTTGAATGAAGACCGTGTTGGTAACATGCTTAATAATCTAACTATAGCCAAGAGGGAAGAATTATATCAATTGCACCGGAACAATACTATAGTAATTCAACCTGGAGCTAAAGTGGGTCCGACTCTTATAATGGATAGCGATTACTATTATGAGACTATTAATTCAGTGCTCAGTGATGCCTCCACTTATGTGAGGGTAGAAATAGAGAATATTGGAAAAATGAAATATAGGTTATATAATGTGATATGTGATTGTTTGCTTAGTAGACTCATTATTTTTGATTTATCTAACTATTTGAAGATTGATGATCCCTTGGTTCCAACAATGTAGGAACTTCCTAAAATACATAAAAACCCTTGGCAACTACTTTTTCATCCTAATGTTACTGGCAAAGTTTGGTGTATAGAGCCATTTTCTATTTATGTGGAGAAGCATTTCCAACCTGTGTTAAATAGAAATGCATTTCTGTTAACAGATTCTAAACATTTTTACAGGATTTATTTGCTTTTGCCAAACAGTCCAGTACCATTGATACATATCTTCTAGTTACACTAAATGTACAATCATTATTTACGGTTATCCCGAATATTTTTGGGATAGAATCTGTTAAAATTATTTAGAGAGAGACATAGTGACTATAACAAGAAATTGATTGATCTGCTCTGTCTATTTATGGAAGTAGTACTTGAAAATAATGTAACATAAACTGAGAAAAGGGCAAACACTACTAATAAATAAAAGCAAGCATAGGCAAGGACTGACTACACAAGAATTTAATAAAATTAGCGCTTTCATAAAGTTTGATGACAATATTTCTTCACCCTTGAAAATAATGTATTTGTCTTTGACAAGAGGTATTACTTGCAGATTGATGGCATAGCTATGGTCACTTCCTGTGCCAGTAGTCAATTCATATGGTTTTATTGACATTTCATCTATGACATTTTTATCATTTGGATGGGTTCTGTTCAGGATTTGCAGGCCTTTGTTGACTATTTACACATTATAACTTCTTTTTTTTTTAATTCTCTCTGAATTATTCAACCAGGACCATTGAATTTCTAAATATTCATGTCACTAGATTACCAGATAGATTACCAGATGGTAAATTCAATATAGAGTTGTTTAGAAAGGAATGTTATAGGAATACTTTGTTGCATAGATAGAGCATGCATCCAAGGTATATATATTTAACAACGTGGTAAAAGGACAAAATATTCATATTTTTAGGCTCAGTGCTAATGATGATGGTGGCCTGCTTAAAAGGAATTTTAAAGAAAGAAGCTATAGAGATTCAGAAGTGAATCAGATACTTTCACAAGTTCCATCCCTTAGGGGGAATAGAGTCAAACCATATTTTTCTTCTAGTGATAGCAGAAATAGTAATAATGATGCAGTTATTGTTAATCAGCATAGGAAATGTGTTACCATACCTGTATTGTACACTAATAATGTGAACCAGGTCGCTGATATGTATTGTAAACATTGGCCTGTGTTAATGATAGATGAGAGAATTAAGAGTTTGGTAGGACATGTACCCCACTTCTGTTTTAAAAGTAGAAAATTGATCAGAAGACTTTTATGCTACCTGAAGAATAAATATGGTTTAGAGATGTATGATGAAGATGTTGGTAATCACCCATGCTTAAAATGCAATTTATGTGATTATATTGACACTAGTAACTGTTTTATACATACAGATTTAGGGCAAAGGTTTGTGTTCAAAGTGAGCGCCAATTGTGAAACTCATCATATAGTGTATTTAGCCTACTGTACAACATGTATGTCATTCTATGTAGGCAAAACTAATAGAAGTTTTAAAGAACAGATCATGGAATATTTATATAATATTAGAACTTCTAATACTATGAATACATTAGGGAAATGTAGTCTCTACCAATTGTCTGCACACTTTCATGTTCCTTGTGACTGAAAATCTCTGTGGGAGTATTCAGATAGGTGACATCAAGTATATTACAGAGAAATCCCCCCAAATTTTGGAAACATGTAAATCAGCTACTAAAACCCACCCAAAAGGCTACCCTCAAACCAAATGCCCCTGACACTAAAGTTCCCATCGAAACACAATTCAACTCCCACTTTGTGAACTCAATTCTATCCTTAGTATCACAGGACAGTTCCTTCCTCACTATCCACCCCCCCAACACAAATAACTCTAATACTAGCTTTACCCTCAAAACAGTTTCCACCACTTCAATCAAAAGCATGCTCTCCAAACTAAAAACCTCATCAACAGCAGCCGACCTACTCCCCAGCTATTTCTTGAAACTCACAGCAGATGCTATTGCTATCCCAGTCTCCACTCTCATAAACAGATCAATTGTTGAAAAACTATGTGCCCAAACTCTGGAAAATATCTTATGTTACACCCATACATAAAGGTGGGACCTCCACTGAACTTAATAACTACAGACCCATTGCTTTACTCTCCCCCATGGCCATAATCATAGAAAAATGCATCCATACCCAGATGCTAAAATATCTCCTAGACAGCAACATACTGTCACCTACTCAGCATGGTTTCAGACCTGCCCATAGTACCACTACAGCCATCCTCTGCTTCACAGACACAGTAAACTGTCTCAAAAATAAAGGCCTGCAGGTGTCAACTCTTTTTTTTGGATATGTCCAAAGCATTTGACACAGTCTCACACCAAATCTTGCTAAACAAATGAAACCAATATCACCTATCAAATGCCATTCTTACCTGGTTCCAAAGCTACTTAACTGACAGGTACCAAGCTGTGAAATGGGAAAATTCTCTCTCTCCTCAGCTGTCCATAACTATAGGAGTCCCACAGGGTTCTATCTTAGGACCACTACTATTCACAATGTTCACAAATGACCTCCATACCTCCACACAGCATGCATCTATCATTCAGTATGCAGATGACACTACCTTAATCTGTGCTGCACAAAACATTCCCACCCTCCTGCAAACAACTCAGCTAGCATTTTCTGATGTTGAAAACTACCTAACCAAAGCCCAACTTATCCTCAATGCAAAGAAAATTCAGCTTATGATTATAACCAGTTCTAACAAAAATACTGATAACAGTTCACTATCTACTCCACAAATGCTACTGCAATCACTCCAGTGGCACAGGCTAAGCTATTGGGAATAACCATAGACTCCCACCTAAAATTTGATAGTCATCTCAACTTAACTATTAAAAAAGTACATGCCAAACTGGGATCACTCTACTGTATCAAGCCATTTCTTACCAACAACACAAGATCAGCCATTGCTCGCTCCCAACCTCTATCCACCGTACTCTATGTATCTCCCATTCTGACTAATCTCAACAAAACTGAACTAAGCAAAATGGAAGCCTGCTATAACAGAATTGCTCACTTTGCTGCAAATTGCTCATATAGAACTCATCACTGTACTGCTTTGAGACAGCTCCACTGGCTTGAACTGCCCAACCTCCTAACCTACAATCAGCTCTGCCTCTGTCATTCTATCTATTACCTCCCCAATAAATGCCCTGCCCTCAAAAGCATAATACAACATCACTCAGCCACAAGGCCTCTTAGATCATCAAGCAAACTACTACTAGAAGTCACCAACAGCTACATTAGCTTTGGAGATGCACTATATAGTAGTTCAGTGGCTAAAAAAAGGAACTCTGTCCATCATCCAAATACTCCTTTAAAGACCTCATCAGGCAACATCTCAAGCAAAGTTAGCAGTGCCATGATTGCTCCCCAGGCTAGTGAAAGCAGATAAGGTACACATACTAAACCTAGAGTACTTGATTAAGATTGAAAACTATTCTCACAAACACTGGCTAATCTACAATGTATGTACTGTACCTGTGTACTATGTATGTATTTTGCCTATGTTCCAAATTTCAGCTGTACACCACAAATCTATTAAGTACCTTTATTTTTAAATTAATATTTTTTTGTTTGTTCTCTCCACTGTAACTGTTGATGTTCTGCATACCACTGTAAAAACATGTCTTTTGTAATTTGGGTGTATACCGATCATGTCTAAATGTGTCTGTAATTTTTGTATGTGGAGCTTTTCTCCCCGGGCCTCTGCTGATAAAGGGCCTTTTTGGCTCAGTCAGACACCCCCCGTTAACAAATGTAAAATAAAAATAAAATAAATCAGAACTTCATTGGATAATTAGGCTGAGACCAGATAGGAGGATTGGCTTGAATGGTAATGTGTCACTCAAACCCATTTTGAAGGCATATGGCTTGCCTAGGTGATTTAGTTGCATGAAGATGACACATGATCTCTATGGTCACTTTTATATATTCTAGTTAATAGGATATGTTATGCTTGATGGCTGATAGTATGCATTTAGACAGGAATGTGCTGTTTTTTATTTGTTTTTATATGTATTTTTATGGTAATGTAAATTAAGTTTATGTTTAAATAATTTTAATATTACTAAGCATTGCCAGTTTGCATGATACTTTGTATCTTGCTGGATGTGAGAAGTGCTATTTGACTGGCTGATTTTGATAGGCCATTTTCTTTTAAAATGTATTTTGTGTTTTCTGATATTAATGGTCTGAAGAAGTGGTTGTAAAGATTGTGAAAGTTCTTACCCTACAGTAAAATTTAATCTGAAGATTCAGCTGTGTGTCAGTTTACCCTCTTCTGTTGTGTTTTAGTTACTTATTCTTTGGAGGGTAAACTGTTTATCCTTGGCCCTGTTTCTGCTTGGATACTATATAGATTAGTTACAACATTTATAAAATCTAGGGAAAATTCATATTGCCAACATTGACTGCAGTCCTTGCAGTAAAGTACCAGTAACCATGAAGAACCACACGCTGTCCAGGTCAAGAGTGTGTTCCAACTCTTTATTAGAAAAACAACAAGTTACACACTTTTGTCCCCTCATGGACTTCATGAGAACCTGATGCCATATAAAATCACATGACCTATATACAACTTAAAACATACATCACCCAATCACATTACATCCTCATGTCAGTTCCTTGACCCTTTAGTGTCCATCATATGTCACCATCAGTGAAAACAAAGTCACTGTCTGAAACTTAACCAATATGATAGAAGCATGGTAAAAACCTAATAACAAACAAAATCTTCCCATATTATTTCTGACCAAACATACATAAATATACCCACATTTCAACATGTGCCTATTATACAAAAATTATATTTACAATTATATTTAAAATGCATATATTCTATTAAAATAAGCACAATTAGTAAAAAATATTACAGTTTATTAGCTCTCATTTTAACTACAGGATTAATAGTGACATATTCATTTAAACCTGGTTTGTGCATTGCATCTAATCTAAATTGCCATAGTTGTTTTTCTTTCGGCTTTTCCCGGATAGGGATCGCCAAAGCGGAACTCCGGTCCGCTAATGATTGGCAGTCGATTTTTATGGTGCCGAGGTGCCAGCCTGATGCCCAAACTTCAATGAGGCCCACCCATTCACGCATGTCTTTCGAACACCACTCAACTGTGGGAAGGACATGCAGACTCCATACAGAAGGTGCTCCAGCCGAGAATCAAATGGGAGAATCTCTTGTCGTGAGGCGACAACGCTACCACTGCACCACCACATAATAGTTCCTTTTATTCTATTTTTGTTTCTCAAGCTCCTCTCTAGCTTCTAGTAGAACTACTTCTAAGATTCCAAAAACAAACTTCTTATGGTCCTCACATACACAGGTGTGTTTGTACAATGCATTGTTCTTATTGCATTTCCTTATGTTGTAAAAGTGTTCATAAATTCTTTTAGAAAGTTTCCTCACCATTTTCCCCACATAAAATGAACAACAAGAGTCACGGAGAGTTAAGTACACCACATCACTTGTATTGCAGTCTCCTCTTGTGAAAGTAATTTTATTGTTGAAACTGTTGTTCAGAACAATTTCCCCTTTGTTACATATGTGGTGGCAGCAACTATCTACCACATTTGGTTTTTCCGAATTTATGGGGGTTGGGGTCCCTCTCTAACACTTGTTTGATGCTCTTGTCAACCTTGTATGTGAATGTGGGTGTTTCTCATATGTGCTGGAACAACTCTTCATCAGTTTTAGAATGGCCCAGTTCCTTAGAATTATATTCTTTACGTCCCTGTTCCCCTCATTGAACTTGATCACCATAACATTTTGAAAACTCTTAGTATCAGTGTTTTTACTCTGTCCTATACTCTCTAGTAAATCCGGCTTCCCCATTACATATGCTACTGCTTCTTAATTTAAAACAATATTATTAACTATAACTATTTAGAGTGCACTCAAGTCATGTTAAAAGGAAAAGCAATATGAAGTATTAATTTGAGAAATAGTAATACTTAACACCATAGAAATATAGAGTTAGAAATGTTAATAATAAAGAATATGTATTTCTGAATATAGTAAAACTATGCCAGAAATAATGTATTTTAAATTTCTCTATTTGATCAAAACATTTTATATAGTCATTTCCTCTTATTAATTCTACTATAGAAAATACTATAAATAGCCTAGTATTTAAGCATTTATATGGAGAAAATAAATAAAACTGACAACACCTATAACACATTAACCTATAGACATCATAAAACCAATACGTATCAAGATCACGCATTATAAAATGTTTAAAACTCATTTAATTACATAGAAGAGAAGGTGAAAGTAATAGTCAAAATATGGAAGCATAATTAAAAGGTGCTACAATTTAAAATGATATATTTGTGTATATTGTATGTGCTTATAGATGCATAATATATTTACATGGATGCACATACATATAGCTGTGTATATGTGTTTGTAAATTATGAGTAGGTACTTGATATGTATATTAACAGTTGAGTGAACATGTTCTATGTATCTATGCATGACAGTAAATATACAAATGAGTGAGTGTTTTAAGTGAATGTTTGTATTATGAATATATGCATGTTACTATCGATACCTCTTGTATGTGGCATATACATTTAGCATCTAACTTTAGTACAGGAAGTATTATTTTATGATTATATTTTAAGTATCATGTACTTAAAATTTGCTTATTGTACTTTTCATTGCCATATTCTGAAAAGCATGGATCAAATTTTTGTATTCATCATGCCAATGTAAGATGAGAAATGCTTCAAATTATTTAAAAGTCAGTTTAGTATAAAATAAAATTACATATTTCACTAACAAATGTAGAACATTTCCAAGGGTTAAATCTGCTCATTAGTATTATTTTCCAATAATTAGTGAAGTAATTCTGAATAATTAAGGTAAAGGATGTTGAACAGACTGAGGTGTTTTAAGCATCTTCTCCTCTAAACTGTTTCATATAGCACAGAAGACAACTTACATTAAAGTATAAGTACAGTAATGTATAGGAAATGATGTTATGTGCAAATTAATATCTATAGAGAAGTCAAATACATATATTTCTCTCTCAACAAGTTTATAATCACTGGTAATAGTTTCCAGTCAAATGTCAGTAAAAATCATATTGTATAAAAACAATTTTATAGCAACCAGTGTGCAGAGGTGTGAACCGTATGTTATCCTATATAAGAAATGCTAGCTAACTGCATGTTTGTTTTCAACTGCATTTTAGTAATGAAGTGCTCTCTGTGTTTAACCTTTCAGTTTTGTTGCATTGCACAGCTCTTTTGGGCATCACATCAGATGTTAGATTTCACAATTGCTTTTCAAGGAAAGCCTTGGGACAGCTGTATACTGAAGTAATACCAAAAGGTTATGGGGTATTCAGTTTTTGTAGGCAGCTGGTAATACCTTGTGTAACTACATCTGTAAACCCCTTACTTATGAATGGACAAGTGTTGTCTGTGTAAATATGTATTTCAATTTGAGTGTGTTTTTGGATGTGGAAGTCCTTCTGTATATAGAATTGCAATGTAGCATCATTTACTTAAATATGGATGCTTAATCTGTATCAAACCAACTTTCAGATGATTAATAGCTCTCTATAACAATATTTAAAACACTGACAGATGTTATGTATGGCATATGTCATTCTCTGTTTATTTTCTTAATACTCACTGCAAGCTCCAGAAATGAACACAGTATTCTAGTTACAGACTAAATAAAATTAAGTATTGATTTAACAAAGCAGCAGACATAATCTTACAAATAAAGAGAGGGCTTTATTGAGCTTATTTTTGTTACTCTGTCATTATCAAAAACAGTATAATATTTTCTGTATGCTACAGCTTACAGGTTAAAAGTCTTTCTGACTGAAGTCATTACAAAATAAAATCCATTCATGGACTGAGTACTGCATTCCACATGTAGCCTGACCTCAGAGCTCTTAAGGTACAATACAATCTCCTTGCTTCCAGAATGAGTTTCCCTCAGGATACTACCTAGTACCTAACTGGACATGGCTATCACTTTCTCATCTTGCACATGATTTTCTTTTGTTACTACCACACCAAGGTCTATTTCCTAATCTGTGCTTGTTAGGATTTCTCTTTCCAGTTGGCATTCATCTTTTGGAAAAAGTGTTTCAGACTTGCATCGAAACATAGTTGTTACATCTTTGTTCACAGTGGCTGTCACCCCAGGTCCCTTTGAATGCTTATTGCAGACTAAGCCACCATACATGTTCCTTCATCTATAATAACTCTTCATAGCTCAGTGCTGATAAATGTGTGTATTTGGCATTTTCATCTTTTTAACCAGTGCTTGTGATGATTCTTTTTTCAATTTTTTGAAGGTTACATTTTCCTAGTAATGGCAGCCTTCAAATGTGTGTTGTTCTCACAGGTAGAAGAAGATGGTGGCTTTTACTCTTTTTTTATGGTAGAAGAAGATGGTGGCTTTTACTCTTTTCTTTTATGGCAGAAGATGGTGGTTTTTACTCTTTTTTTATGGTAGAAGAAGATGGTGGCTTTTACTCTTTTCTTTTATAGCAGAAGATGGTGGCTTTTACTCTTTTCTTTTATGGCAGAAGAAGATGGTGGCTTTTACTCTTTTCTTTTATGGCAGAAGAAGATGGTGGCTTTTACTCTTTTCTTTTATGGCAGAAGATGGTGGCTTTTACTCTTTTCTTTTATGGCAGAAGATGGTGGCTTTTACTCCTTTCTTTTATGGCAGAAGAAGATGGTGGCTTTTACTCTTTACTTGCAGAAGAAGATGGTGGCTTTTACTCTTTTCTTTTATGGCAGAAGAAGATGGTGGCTTTTACTCTTTTCTTGCAGAAGAAGATGGTGGCTTTTACTCTTTTCTTTTATGGCAGAAGAAGATGGTGGCTTTTACTCTTTTCTTGCAGAAGAAGATGGTGGCTTTTACTCTTTTCTTTTATGGCAGAAGATGGTGGCTTTTACTCTTTTTTTATGGTAGAAGAAGATGGTGGCTTTTACTCTTTTCTTTTATGGCAGAAGATGGTGGCTTTTACTCTTTTCTTGCAGAAGAAGATGGTGGCTTTTACTCTTTTCTTTTATGGCAGAAGATGGTGGCTTTTACTCTTTACTTGCAGAAGAAGATGGTGGCTTTTACTCTTTTCTTTTATGACAGAAGAAGATGGTGGCTTTTACTCTTTTCTTGCAGAAGAAGATGGTGGCTTTTACTCTTTTCTTTTATGGCAGAAGATGGTGGCTTTTACTCTTTTCTTGCAGAAGAAGATGGTGGCTTTTACTCTTTTCTTTTATGGCAGAAGATGGTGGCTTTTGCTCTTTTCTTTTATGGCAGAAGAAGATGGTGGCTTTTACTCTTTTCTTTTATGGCAGAAGAAGATGGTGGCTTTTACTCTTTTCTTTTATGGCAGAAGAAGATGGTGGCTTTTACTCTTTTCTTTTATGGCAGAAGAAGATGGTGGCTTTTACTCTTTTCTTGCAGAAGAAGATGGTGGCTTTTACTCTTTTCTTTTATGGCAGAAGATGGTGGCTTTTACTCTTTTCTTTTATGGCAGAAGAAGATGGTGGCTTTTACTCTTTTCTTGCAGAAGAAGATGGTGGCTTTTACTCTTTTCTTTTATGGCAGAAGAAGATGGTGGCTTTTATTCTTTTCTTTTATCCTTTTCACTTTTCTTTCTGTCAGGATTAAATATTTTAGGCTTATCAGGCTTGCCTGAAATGCAAGCTTCTATCTTTATGTGCCTCCTCATCTTTATCTGGCTTTATTTCACTCAGTTTACTTCCTTATTTTCCAGTATGTAAAGCATTTTCTGGAGAAAAACTCTTTTAAGCATTTACATTTGTTTTTAAGAAATATCTTACAGTTTTCACAGGTATCTGTGCCATATAAAGGTTAATTGTCATAATCAAGAAAGAATTTTGAATTCAGCATGCAAGTGAAGAGAGAAAGTTCATAGTGGTATTTGTACGGTGCCCTTCTGAGGGGAGCAAAACCGCACATAATCCTATACTAGGAGCTCTACCATCAGCCTTCAACTTACTATCACTGTCAACTTGAATACTGCTATATCCTGGGGTAAAGGAAACTTTCCCTGCATCAGTCTTGGTTGAATAGATTGCATTATTAGAGATGCTATAGATGGCCACAGAAGTGATAGTTATAGCCACTATTACCACATCACAATTTCACTGTGATTATTACTGTTGCATTTCTTGACTTCATCTTGCTTTCATTCTGTGTAGTAACACATGCTGCCTTATAAATAGTATCAACCATATTCCCAGTCTGAAGCCAGTTTTGTTATCACAGCATTTCTACTTTCTGTTATATTATAGAAAATGATATTGCAGTCAGTGTTTATCTGCTACATTTACTGCATAAGAGTTAGCACCTAAATTTGTGTTGAAAATCATTGTTGTTATGCGAATATAATTACACTGAAGAGTGAAGTTTGAGTGGCTATTATAATTCTGTGGGAATTACAAGAAAGGATAACTTGCTATCAACATAAATGTAACTCTTATTTCCAAAAGAGTACTTAGCAACCAATTAGAATTTAATTTGAATAGTACTTAAGCTAGGAACACACTTTTTGAGGTGACATTTCTTTTTATTGATTTCAACATTTTCAAGGGGCAAACATCAGAATAGCCTTTCTTAATGTGCAGATGTAACAAGGCAGAGAATATGATCAATTATATGCAAACAGAGAAACAAGGATATAGTGACAGAGTAACATGAAAGAAGTCAAGAAAAAAGTGTAATCTTTCCTAATTACGGAGTTTGTTTCGCTGTAAAAATGCAAGAGGTATATATATATATATATATATATATATATATATATATATATATATATATATATATATACATACATATTTGTCATTTCAGATAATTTGTAGAGATAAGTCATCTTATGAATTATGTTTTGTCAAAAGCCACTAGACTGGTGTGGGGGATGAATATTTATGACATCATACGTAGTATATCAGTTAAAGTGGCTTTTCTGAAATGACAGAGACATTGCATTAAGATTTCAAAATGTTTAGTGAACTTTAAATAGATAAACTGGAAAATAGGAATATCAAACTGTATTTATCACCAGTGGAAATTTGGTTAATATGTCCTGGTGTACAATTTTTCTTGTTTTAACAGCAGCAGCAGAAGCACTTGGAAGTTGTCTGGAAAGAAAGCACAATAGTTCAAGGAACTACTCAGGGCTGTAGCACCCTTAGAAAAGGAGGACATAGGTAGATTTGAAGAAGAATGGCAGCACCTCAAAACAGCATGTGTGAGGGTGACAGAACAGATATGTGGCCAAGCCAGATATGGAAATAATGTATATAAGAAAAGCTGGTGGTGGAATGTAGAAGTCTGGGAAGTCATCAAAAGAAAGGAGTGCAGGAAAAAGTGGGAGATAGAAAAGACCGACCAAGCTAGGAAGGACTACTGGTTGGCTAACAAAGAAGCTAAAAAAAGGAGTTCAATAGCAAAAAATAGGGCATCGGAGGCACTCTACCAACTTCTGGAAAGTGAGGCAGTAGTTGGCACAACGACACTGTATCAGGATGCAAGGCAAAGACAGAAGGATTAAGAAAATAGTCAGACACCCTTCATAAGGGATGACAACAACCTCCTCACCAGTCTACGGGATATCAAAGGCAGATGGAAGGAGTACTTCCAACAGCTTCTGAATGAAGAAAACACCACAGAAGCTGTACTGCCCCAGACACAACCTACAATGAGAGAGGAAGAGGAGCCCACCTTAGAAGAAGTAAGAACAGCACTAAGGAAAATGAAGTCAGGGAAAGCATCAGGATCAGATGAGGTCACAGCAGATATGATAAAGATTTTGGGTGACATAGGGAGAAATGCCTCCTGAGGGTACTAATAGCAATGTGGAGAGAAAGGTGCATCCCAGATGACTGGAGAATAAGCATACTCATTCCAGTGTACAAGAACAACGGGGACATACGCAACTGTAGGCAGTTCAGTAGCATCAAACTCCTATCACATTGCATGAAAGTTCTGGAGAGGGTGACTGATAAATGGATATGCAGAGTAGTGGAAAGTAAGGTGGGAGATCAGCAGTTCAGATTCAAATCAGGATGCAGCCAACTGACCGGATGTTTTCAGAGAGACAGATAGGTGAGAAGAAGCTAGCGATGAGAAAACAGTCCAACTGGGCATTCCTAGACTTGGGAAAGCATATGACAAGGTCCCAAGAAAGCTGATTTTGGCAATACTGCAGTGGTTTAAAGTTCCAGAAACACTGGCAGAATTAGTGCAGGCTATGTACAAGGACCCAATGACCCAAGTACAAACAGTGTTTGGCCTCACAGAGGGGTTCCTAGTGGGAGTGTGCGTGAACCAAGGTTCAGCTCTGAGCTCAATGCTATTCATACTGGTGATGAAGACATTAGCAGGTTGCAGGAGACAGACAAAGTTGTTGTATGCAGACAATATGGTATTACAGGCAGACTCTCAGGAAGAACTTCAGCAAAGGATAGGGGAATGGAATGTAAAACTGAAGGCACAGGGGATGAAATTAAGCACAGATAAGACAATGGTAATGGCAGCAAACTGCTGAAATCAGAAGAAGATGAGAATTGAGATAGAAGGGAAGATAGTGGAACATGTAAACAGCTTCAAGTATATGGGAGGGGTGGTTGAGGAGAAGGGAAGTCTGAATGAAGAGGTCAAAGCTAGAATCAGAGGGACTGCAGATAATTGGCATAGAGTCTCTGGTGTAGTGTATGACAGAAGAATACCAAAGAAGCTGATAAGAAAAGTGTATAAGATAGTGATGTGACCAGCACTATTGTATGGTACAGAAACCTGGGAAGTAAAGGCAGATCAGATGAGGAAGCTATAGGTGATGGAAATGAAGTGCCTGAGAAGGGTGGTAGGATGCACACTGTGGGACAGATGAAGAAATGAGGGCATAAGAGCAGAAGCCAAAGTATCTCCAATTGCAGAAAAGATCAAAGAGAACAGATTACAGTGGTTCAGACACGTGCAGAAAAGCAGAAGACAGTTTGGTGAAGAAGATCTGGAACACTCAGGAAGATGGTAAGAGGAAATGAGGACATCCAATAAAGAGGTGGATGGATTGTGTGAAAGAGGATCTGCGAAAGTCAGGCATGATTGTCAAAGAAGGCAGGAGTGTGGCACTGAATTGAGAGAGATGACGACAGTTAACATGATACCCTGACCCCACGTAGAAAATGGGAAAAAGGGGGCTGCTGCTACTGCTGCTTCTGATGAGGATGAAGAACAGAAGCACTTCATTTAGGCTAGATCAGGGTATGATACCAAATTATCCCAAAATGAAAATGAGATAAAATGAGTACAATAGAAGGAAAATTTTCAAGATTAGAGATCATCCACAAAATGTAATGAATGTGCCCAGAGATTTCAACCTTTTACTTCCACAGTTAAACACAAAGTCAAAATTAATTAGGGAAAAGGTCGCAAGTTAGGGATTGTTTTATATATACAGAAATTATTTCTTTATAACTCTTAAAAAAATCCAGTATTAGGAGGTACAAAGCAAACTTTTGAGCAACACTTTGTGGTATCCCATCAAATTAGTGAGAATTGAGAAGCATGACATGCACCTTTGTAAATAGAATCATAGGGGTTCTATGGGCCAGTGAGGTTTACGCATACCAGTGAGGTTTACGCATGCCAGTGAGGTTTACGCATGCCAGTGAGGTTTACGCATACCATACGTTTATTAATGAACAGAGAAATATGGTGATTGACTTACTGCAGATGATATCACCACATTAAATGGTAGTATAGAGTCAATGTCTGAAAATGCACTCTGGCAGAGATTGCAGCAAGGACAAATACCACTTTTTCCTATGGTGCAGCAACCTTGGAGATGATTAAATTAGTACAAGAGTACAAGGGTAAATCTTCTGCTTGGATTCCAATCTAAACAGGACATGTTGAAAGTACAGGTATGTGTCTCAGACAATTTTCCTTCTCTGGAATAGGCTTCCCATCCATGTGAAGCAGAGATCTTCCCTAACCCTGTACAAGAGATTCCTGGAATAGCGGATGGGAAACTGGAAAAAAAAACTTGGATTTAGCACTTAGCACTTATGTCTCTAATGACAGAAGAAGGCCATAAATTTTGCCCTAGCTTGTATATGCCCTTTAAAATAACATCTAAAGCACCTAAACTTGTGAGATGCATTTGGGATACTTGACTAAGCTTAAAAACGCGCAAGTGGTCATTGTTTGATTCTATTTCGGATGGCATGATTCATGCATGAGTGGATGTGCTCGTACAGTGCCTTAGTGTAGGATTCAGCAGTCAAACTTTCAGCTCCCGTCTGCATGGGTGTCAAGAAGTTTGTCACTTCTGACTTGAGTAGCATGAAGTTGGCTTTGGAGAACTTTTTTACGGAGGTTTCCTTACTGGGGAGTGGGGGTGAGATGTGGATGTCAAGAGTGATTTGCTTATGGTCAGACTTGACCAATGAGGGGGTGACCACTGGTGTGGAGCATCTATCTCCCATGTTGGTAATGACCAGGTCTAGGATATGGGAGCCCCTGGTGGGACTATGCATTAAGTGATCCAGGGTGTTGGAATTTATGAATTCCAAGAACCGTTGGGAAAATGTGTTGGTGCCCGAGTAGTTTTCCCAGTTAATGGCAGTTGAAATCACTCAGTATTATGGTGTTTGGTTGTATCTTAATATTTTCCGGTATGTTTAGAAAGGTGTAGTGAGAATCTTGGGGCATGGTGGGGGATCTGTAGCAAGCTACAATTTGGATTGCAGTCTTACCTAGTGTTAATTGCACCTGGAGAATTTCAGATGCATTTGTGTTGGGCAACTAGCCTGGAGGTGTGAATATCCTTGGTGAATATGGACACTCCTCCACCTTTAGTGTTTTGGTCTTGGTTTGGTGGCTGAAAAGTGTGGTACGAGTTGTAGCCTGGTATTGCAGGGGTGCTCTGTGGAGCCTTGAACAGGACTCATTTACTGCACAGATATTGATGTTCTCCATTTTTAGGAGTGCCTTGAGAGAGTGCATTTTGAGGTTTAGACTTCTAGCATTGAGTAGCATTACCTTCAGATTTTGCATGCTTGTATCTGTTACGGTGGTGGTTTTGTCCTTTGAACCTTGCCTAAAAAAGGCACTATAGGGGTGGCAAGAGCTTTAGCCAGTAACCTGAATCCCAGAGATGACATCTCTGGCAAAGCATCGTGGTTTGTCAATCATGTCGTCCCAGGCAGACAGATACTGGATCCCCTTTGAATGACACCAGAAGCTTAGCCAATTGTTGAAGTCAGTCATTTTTGTCCTTATACTGTGGTATCAGACTGGACAAAGGCAGGATGCTACTCATGGCTAGGGTCATACCTGCCTAAGCCACTTGATTCGAGAGCTCTTCCATGTCTCTTTTCATGCAGTCCAGGAAGGTACATCTCAAGTCATTCACTCCAACATGGAAAATGACAGAGTTGTATTTGTACTTGTTGTGGAGTGACTTGAGTGCATGCATTATGTGGCAGATCCTGGCACCTGACAGGCAGCTGACTGTAATTTTCTCCTTGCTCAGCCTGATGAGTGGGACATCAGTGTACCTGACTATAGAGTCACCTATGACTAAAGTGTTGGGTACGTTGTCTTGCCTTAGGGGCTGTTAGGCTCGATACATGCTTTTCTTGTCTGCACTGCTTTTAGAAGTGAAGACTGTGGACTAGTCATAACATGAATGATGTTTAAGTAAAGGATGACTTTTACTTTTGACATGTACAAGACTTGAAAACATTACATTTTCATTCTTTATCCTATTCGATGGTTTTACAGTTAAGCTACTTCACTTGGCACTCCCTGTATTATAACCTTCTTGTACTGGAGAATTTAGAAGATAAATGTATAAACCGATGAATAAGACAGTAAGTGCCTATAAAACAGACACTTTTTATAACAATATTTAATATTGCTAAGAAATGTTGGTAGAACACCTCAGCATTCTCCATGGAGAATCACTTTCTTAAGGCTTTAAACTGGATCTGGCAAGCCACCATACGATTTATGAGATGGGGCAACACTGCTCAAGTTTTCCTTTTTTTCAGAAAAAGGTGGATAAATGCCATTGTTGACTTATGACATTGTCAGGTGATACAGAGAACTCGATAAGGAGCTCCTGAATTTGGTGGACATGCTCACTTAACTCAACTCAGGGGATATTTCTTCCTTTATATAGATGACATTACTATAACAATTAAACATTTTCACAGCAGTAAGCCCATTGAAGGGGTAGATATCTAGCCAACAGTGCTGAAGGTGATGGATATTGCTAGCATGCCATGGTTAGTATACTTAATTTCTCTATACTGGCAGAGTGGAGTTCCCATTTTCAAAGAAGTGCTTATTAGAGTGTGCTTCAGCTACTTGGGGATCACACTCTTTATCTTCTGTGAGGAAGCCAAAGCTATTTGCCTGTTTCTAATTCTGATTCTGTTCTGGCCATGTAGCCCTTGATAAACTCTTTGTGTTGCATGGTTATTAGAGCATGCCACATTGCTTACACATACGTTGTGTACTTGAAAAAGCACATGATCTGAAGTTGGCTTAAATGAGGTAATGTAGCAATACAGGGTCCTGGGACCAACAATATATGCTATTTGTCCCCTCTTATTTATAAAGCGAGGCTTGTTTCTACATTCTTAGTGTTTAGTCCCCTCCATTTGTGAAGTAACACTTGCATCTTCTGCTAGTCAGGTACAGTGGAAGTGGGCATAGACTTCCAGAAATTATGTGTTTCCCTCCTATCTGATTTTCATGAGAATGTCAAGGCTCAGCATACATGTAGAGAGCATAGCCTACTGATTGCTGCATGAGAAACTTCTGGAATGAAAATTATCACCTCAAAATCAGAGGTCATAGCTGAGTTCCAGAAAAGAGTTGATTGCAACTGCTACAGTTGGAGGAGTTAGCAAATCTTGGTGTTGTTAATTATTAATGAGTTAGAGAAGAAGGAACTGGCAGGTAGGACCATGGGATAGATGAAGCAGTGGCAGTACTACAGGCATTTACCAAAAGGCAAAGCTCTCACTTTGCCATTCATTTTATGTCCCCTTATTTATCTATGCTAATGAACTTTGCATGATGCAAAAAAGCTGAGGTCACACTAAAGTTGTGGAAATGATCTCACTTTCTAAGGTATAGTAAGAAGCTCAGCACCCTTCAGATGCCATGATCTCTGATATTACAAGGGTAAATATTGCTATCACATAGTGGAGGTGCATGTGGGAATGAATGACCTGGGATACAAAACTCTATGGGAAAAAGAGAGACATGTGAGAACTTTCCACACACATGACAAACGCAAGTAGAACTATAGTCTTGATGGGAGTCCTTCCTTCACTAAGAAAGATGCCTAGAAAGAAAGAGAAGCTAATTGGCTGAATAACTGGTGTCATTCTAGGAGGGACCTAGTTGGTGTCAGCATAGCATGAGATCACTGATAGTAATGGCATTCCAGTGTAGCCAGTTCATTAAACCCACTATGGAACACATTAATATGGCTCTTGTCACCAACAGAACTCTCAATAGCAAATTGCCTGTTGTTAAGCCATTCCTGCATCTGTAACATTTCCATGTTTGTTTAATTACTGACAGATGTTTTAAATGTAAAGAAAGACAAACTGCATACCTGAATTTTCACCTACCATTCATTCTTGCCCAATGGTAACTGCAGTAACATCTCCATATTTGTCAAGGATCATATCACCTCCACAGAGATTCCCAGAGACCCACAATCAGAACTTGTAGAACTCCAGCTCATCATAAATAAGTAAGACAAGCTCCAACTTACACCCTGCTACAGGATAGCCTCCATATCCCCAGATAACCATGCTAGATTCATGAAAGTATTAGAACTCTGTATCAATAAGAAGCCCATCATTTTGGGAGATATGAACTACTACACCATTTACCAAAGCACCTATACCTCCAGTGCAGATTACGTAAAGCCATTCTTGGACTTAATTAACAAAAGTTTCCTGGAACAGATAAATGATAAACCCAACAGAGGACATAATATTTGATATCTGGTCTTCATGAATATTATCTCTACATTCTCTGTGCTCTCCTTCCCCAGTTAACCATAAACTTGCAACATTTACCTTCAAAATCTCCAAAGCCCAGCTTGAAATCAACACCTCTGAATGGAAGTACTTTATATGGGCGAACCTCATACAACTATATGATGAAATCTCAAAATTCACCTGTGACAGCACCATCTTGGATGCTGTCACAGCAATCAGATTCACAAAGGAGTCCTACACCCACTTAGGCAAATGCATAGAATTAGCAAAGCCAACCAAGGCAAAATAAAATGGGAAATTCAAAAACACAACTGCACTGCTGGTCCATCAACATAAACAAAATTTACAAAACAAAATCTTAAATAATACAGTAGAGCTGAAACCCTTCATAGTAAGGATAGTATTGTAAAAAGAGAAAATTTTACCTTAGAACTGAAAAATATGATTGGGACTCATAAAACAGCCCATGAACTTAAGTTAGCTTGTGAAGCTAATGATATCGACTAGTCCTTCTTTAGCTCTGTTAGAAAACTAAGGAACAATGGTGGAAATTGAAAAAGGGTAATTGTGAGGTGGAGTTCAGGGAAGAGTTAAGACAGGCACTGGGTGGCAGTGAAGAGTTACCAAATAGCTGGGTAACTACAGCAGAGCTAGAAATGGAGACGGCTAGAAAGGTGCTTGGTATCACATCTGAACAGAAGAAGGATGACAAGGAGACATGGTGGTGGAATGAGGAAGTACAGAAGAGTATACAGAGAAAGAGTTTGGCAAAGAAGAAGTGGGATTGTCAGAGAGATGAAGAAAGTAGACAGGAGTATAAGGAGATAAGGTACATGGCAAAGAGAGAGGTGGCGAAGGCTAAGGATAAGGCATATGAAGAGTTGTATGAAAGGTTGGACTCTAAGGAGGGAGAAAAGGACCTGTACCGATTGTCTAGACAGAGGGACCGAGCTAAGAAAGATGTGCAGGTAAAGGTGATAAAGGATAATGAGGGAAACACACTTACAAGCAAGGAGAGTGTGTTGAGCAGATGGAAAGAGTACTTTGAGGGGCTGATGAATAAAGAGAATGAGAGGGAGAGAGAGTTGGATGATGTGGGATTAGTGAATCATGAATTGCAATGGATTAGCAAGGAGGAAGTAAGGATAGCTATGAAGAGGATGAAGAAAGGAAAGGCTGTTGGTCCAGATGACATACCTGTGGAAGCATAGAGGTGTTTAGGTGAAATGGCAGTGGAGTTTTTAACCAGATTGTTTAATGAAATTTTGGAAAGTGAGATGATGCCTGAGGAATAGAGAAAAAGTGTTTTGGTACCGATTTTTAAGAATAAGGGTGATGTGCAGAGCTTTAGTAACTATAGAGGGATTAAATTGATCAGTCACAGCATGAAGTTATGGGAAAGAGTAGTGAAAGCTAGGTTAATAAGGGAGGTGATTATTAGTAATCAGCAGTATGGTTTCATGCTGGGAAAGAGCACTACAGATGTGATGTTTGCTCTGAGGGTGTTGATGGAGAAGTAGAGAGGGTCAGAAGGAGTTGCATTGTGTTTTTGTAGACTTAGAGAAAGCATATGACAGGGTGCCTAGAAAGGAGTTGGGGTATTGTATGAGGAAGTTGGGAGTGTCAGAGAAGTATGTAAGAGTGTTACAAGATATGTACAAGGGTAGTGTGACAATGATGAGGTCTGCGGTGGGAGTGACGGATGCATTTAAGGTGGAGGTGGGATTACATCAAGGATCAGCTCTGAGCCCTTTCTTATTTGCAATGATGATGGACAGGTTAACAGACGAGATCAGATAGGAGTCCCCGTGGACTATGATGTTTGCAGATGACATTGTGATCTGCAGTGAGAGTAAGGAACAGGTGGAGGAGACCCTGGAGAGATGGAGATATGCTCTAGAGAGAAGAGGAATGAAGGTCAGCAGGACTAAGAAAGAATATATGTGTGTGAATGAGAGGGAGGATAGAGGAATGGTAAGGATGCAAGGAGTAGAGGTGGCGAAGGTGGATGAGTTTAAATACTTGGGATCAACAGTTCAGAGTAATGGTGAGTGTGGAAGACAGGTCAAGAAGAGAGTACAGGCAGGATGGAGTGGGTGGAGAAGAGTGTCAGGAGTGATTTGTGACAGACGAGTACCAGTAAGAGTGAAAGGTAAGGTCTACAAGAGGGTAGTGAGACCAGCTATGTTATATGGTTTTGAGACAGTGGCATTGACAAAAAAGCAGGAGTTAGAGCTGGATGTGGCAGAGTTAAAGATGTTAAAATTTGCACTGGGTATGATGAGGGTGGATAAGATTAGGAATAAGTATATTAGAGGGTCAGCCCAGGTTGGAAGGTTTGGAGACAAAGCCAGAGAGGTAAGGTTACATTGGTTTGGACATGTGCTGAGGAGGGATGATGAGTATATTGGGAAAAAGATGCTAAGGATGAAGCTACCAGGTAACAGGAAAAAAGGAAGGCCTAAGATAAGGTTTATGGATGTGGTGAGAGAGGACATGCAGGTGGTTGGTGTGACAGAGCAAGATGCAGAGGACAGGAAGAAATGGAAACAGGTGATCCGCTGTGGCGACCCCTAATGGGTACAGCTGACAGAAGATGATGAGAAAACTAAGGAACAATTCCCAGTAATGCTCAGAATGTATCTTAAATGGCTCCACCTATTGTGACCTAGTAAACAAGTTTAATGCAAACTTCTTCCCCAAAACATCTAGCTAAACTCCACATATCCCCAAATACCTTACAAACCCTATTATTAACAAGGAACATGTTCTAAAGGTGATATCAAAGACCAAAAATATTTCCTACATAGCACCTAAGAACATACCTGAATGTTTAATAAATAGTGTCAAACATGCCTTTGACAAACCTCTCCTCAAATTACTTAACCTAAGCTTAGTCACAGCATTTGTTGTTCCTGAATTATGCAGAACTGTAGTAATGATGCCTCTCCACAAGGTTGGCCTCCCCGTAGTCTCTGGAAATTATAGACATATTAATTTTATGAGTCTGGTCTGCAAAACTACGCCATGTGTCACCTAACTGAACTCATCAGTTATGATGTCAAAAATCAAAATAAGCTAGACCCTCTACAGTTTGTCTTCATTAAAAATGGAGATCCTGTTTATCAAATCGAGTTAACTTCTTCAAGAGGGGCACACAGACTTTTGACAATGGTCATGTTGTTCACACATACTATATTGACCAAGCCAAAGTGCTTTGACACTATACCCCATGCTGACATTGTAAGTACCTAAATGCTTTATATATATATATATATATATATATATATATATATATATATATATATATATATATATATATATATAGATCCTTACATGATAAGATGGATTGCAAACTGCTAAAAGACCAAATCAACATCTTTCATGTGGCAGGTGCTTCATCTGAAATTATAAAGGTAATCAGTGGAGTGAAGTCACCTAGGGTTATGTACTGGGACACCTCCTTTTAAGCATTTACTTCTCTGATCTCTGAATTGAGAACCAGTATTCCTGGTTAATTAAGTTTGCAGATGACTGCAAACTGGGTGTTAATAAAAAGATCCCCCTCTTATACCTTTAGCCTTCAGGAGAAAAAAGTTACCCTTGTTAATATCTGGTGTACTGACAGTGACTTCAAATTAAGTGTGAAAAAGTGAAGTATAAGTTTGTTTACTAGACAATCCCTACCATCAATGTGCTCTAGGGACAATACACCTTGACTAAATGAAATGTAGTTCGAGAACCTAGCTACCTGGGTTGACACTTTCTTTTCTTTCATTCATTATGGGGCAACTGTAGCCGGAAAATCTTTTTACTTAGCACAAATAGCCAAGGCTACATCATTCAGATCTAAAGTTGTCAATGTTTACTTATAATCAACACTAATTAGATAAATAATACAGTATAATGCCCTGTTTGGAATGTGCCTCATTCAACATAACACACAACTTGATAATATCCTGGAGGTTTCTCACTAAGATGTTTTCAGGCTTAAAAAACCTTTAACAACCAAAGATGGTAAATGCTTTATCCCTTTATTCAGTATATCATGGACTCTTGACAGCTAATTTATGCCTTGACTACTACACCATTAGAGACCCTGTTACCCTTGATCTGTTAATCTCCAAACATCTAATAACTTGTCAGACACCAAAACCAGGGACCTAAATCTTCAAAAGCAAATAAACAGAACTCGATGGAAGGATAGATTGATTACGCAGCACATCCCCATGTCTGAAATAAACATTTCTTGCAGGTTAAGAAGTGCAATCCATTATAATCCTTCAAACAGAACCTAGATGACTGGCCTAGTCCTTTTTTGAGGACAGCTATTTATAAAGCATTGATGGTTGCAAGACTAATTTGCACTGAACTCCTATTATACAGAATTGACTCACCGATGCTCTAGGCTGAAATGACTCAGTTTACATGGTTTGGCTACTTAGCAAGGAAGACTCTTTACTGCTGGCTGCTGGAGGGTTACCAGATCTGCTCTATTGAGAGGATGCCAGGGCCAAACCCAGAGCAAGCTGGAAAGATTATATAGCTCAACTTGCCTGGTAATACTTGAGGATACCATAGAATGAGCAGGTGACTGCCACTGCAAAAGGGTGTCCAGTCTGCTCTATTCAAGTTACCATCATAATGACTCTGCCCTTCAGTACAGCTCTTTTGATTGTACACCTTTAACTCCTAGTGGGCGTGGCTTGAGTCTTTAAAAAATAAAGTTATCACCTTACAATTCTAACAAATACTCATTGACATAGGTCAAATATCAATACAATTGTGTTTGCCATCATGTATGCTTCAAGATAAAATATTCTGATACCTTGTATAGGGCATGGTTTTGGAATTATTAATACAAATATGAACAAGCAATATTTGACGCCTAGAGGAGCAGTAGGAGGTAACTGCAGATGCACCTGGAGGCGTCACTTGGATGTAATGAGTTAAGTTTGAGTTCCATGAGAGAAGTTTCTTTCTAAATTTGTTTTATTTTTTGTGAATAGGAACACTAGCCTTTGTGGAGCAGTTGAGCTAATAGAATAAACTTTGTGTATATTAATCAACATTGCTTGAGTGTCGGAGTGTCATTGATGGATGGGAGGCTGTTAAACTGTCTTGAGTCATTGAATACAAGGAAGTTGGCCATGATGAATCCTCTAAAGATGACAGATATGGATGTTGATCTGTACAGGGACTGGTATGGTGAATAAATCTGCAGTGGGTCAATTTGACGTGAGGGTGTGATGTGAGTGGACAGAGGACACAGGCTGTGTTCATGATGATATTGTTAAGCATGTCGGTGATTCTAGTCAGGGTGGGTATTGTTTGATTGAGGGAGTTAGTATTGAAAAGTCAAGGAAGCAATGAGCATATTTATTTGTAGCACTACAAATGTGCCAGTTTATGAATGGGTAGTTGAAGGTTCCTAGAAAGATGGTGTTTGGAATAATGGAGAGAGACTCTAGATTATTAAGGTATGTTTCATGATTTCAGGTGGCATGTTTTGGAATCTGCAATTTGAGGTCATTCTTCTGGTTGATTAGACTAGAGGTAATACTGTTTTAGATAAAGACAAGCATGCAGCCACAATCATTACTGCTGTCTAGATGTGAGGGCCTAAATGAGTGAAAGGCACTAGCACCAGGTAAGGACAGAGTTTTGTTTGTACACTGGAATCACATTTTAGTATACCATAAATATCCACATTTCTAGAGTTAGGAGAACCTTGATGAAGAGCATTTTCTTATTTGGACTCCTAGGATTCAGCATTGCTACACTGATGTTTGCCAGATTTAAATTTGTATTTACTACAATGGTAGCCTGTGCAGACTGACATTGCCTTGAAAAGACACTATAGGGGTGAAGCATGTCTTAGACAGTGAGGAAATAATGATGAGATAGGTGTAAGGCTCCCTGGTGAAACAGGTGCAGCACTTTTCCATCTTCCTCCAGGCTGACATACAACTGGGCCTCTTTAGTTTGACACCAGTAAGCTGATTATCAACGCCCATCTTCCTTTGCTTGTATTTTCATGTTATTGTTTGTGATGGTAGGAAGCTGCTCGAGATAACTTTCTATCCAGACTTGGAGACATACTCAGACGGCACCCTCATATCTCAGCTAATGCAGTCTAAGTGGCATCATCATAGGTTATTTGCACCCACACTACCAACGACAATGTCCTCCTCATAGTTGGGATGAAGGGAATTGAGTGCCCTGGAGATATGACATATCATTGTACCTGAGAAACAAACTTTAGTATATATAACATTACTGTACATAGAGCCACTGCCACCTTATGCAGCCAGGTGTAGGTGAATACTAGGATGCACTAGTCCAGGGAATATGGATTAAGGGGAATATGACAGTTACCAAGATGAGTAATCAGAGGAATCAGCAGGGATTACTTACTCACTCATAGACACATAGTTGATTGGATGAAAACCTGTCTCTCACTGCCACTTTGAACCAAGAGGCAATGCATTTCCTACTCCATTCCTTTTCCCACCACATTTTTTCAATGAAGATAGTAGGAGCGCAACTTTTCCCTAAGACCTAGTAATGATTCAACCATCTCACTATTGTCCCATAACAAAACATGTAGCGGCACGCAGATGGAAAGTGACTACTTTGTTTCAGATAACAGTTTTTATCAGGCAGACGTGCTGGGTAGTTGCTGCGGTGCATATTTCTTTCCATTGCATTTTACTGCAATATCTGTGCTGTACAATGTTGCACATATTGTTTATTTTCTCATTTTCTTTTTGATATAAACTTCATCATTCACTATACCACTTTGTGGTTTATGTCCCCAATGTTTCTCAGCTACTTTTATATTGTAGTGTTTGCACAATCCCCAGTGCAATAGTCTTGCCACCTCATTGTGCTTTTCAATATACAGGCCGTCTGCCATGAATGTATCACAGCCAGCAGCAAGATGTGTGACTGTTTCCAGTTCTTTTTTTTTTTTTTTTACAGAACCTGCATGTGTCTGTTTCTCTCACATGTTAAATGCACTTTGTAAACCAATGTCTACATAGTCCACTATCCTGCATCTCCATTATTTACCTTTTACATTTTGGTTTTAATTCACCCTCCTTAACCATTGCTACTTCAATTCTTGGTCAATGTGTGGTCATTCCAGGAGGTCTCTGCGCTTGCCACAATATCTGCGGACTTTCCATTTTTCCCTTCTCATCTGATCCTTTTCCTTATAGTCTTTCTTTTATTTTTTAACATACTCACTTGTTGCCCGTTTTTGTGTACTTGTGGTTTGGTCCCCTCCCATTCCCACTTTATTCCAAAATGCTTCTGCTAAACTAAGAGAAGAGGTCATCTTAGACTTCCTCTCCTCATGGTTTAAATCTTTCACTATGTTTGGATCTGAAAAGGCCAGCAGATTATTATTATTATACATGCAATCAATTTTGAGGAGGCCCATACCTCCTTCGGAGTGAGGAATATATAACTTGGGTGTGCACTTATTTTTATATATCATTTGATAAGCAATAGTTTTTGGAGCCAGTCACCTAAAAGCTGTAAGTTAGAACAGGAACAGTAGACTGATTTACAATTCTAGCTTTATTCCCTGATGTCAAGGCAGTTTTCAATATTAGTTTTAGTCTTCTGAAGTATTCCTTACTAAGCGTTATTCTCATTTGTTCACCTTTTATTGCCTAACCTTCTCTCTCAAACATTTGTGCACTCCCTCTTGCTCAAATTCCATTCTATCACATTCCTGCCCAAGTTTGATATTTTCTCAGTGTTGCAGCTTCCCTGTTTTTTAAATGTTGCTTTTGCACATTTATTTGTAGTGGCACTTTCAACTCCTCATCTGATGAATTGGTTTCTGGGACCCAAACTGTAACCATAGCCTGCTCTGTTAAGCAGTGACAGAGAATCACACTGGAATATCCTCATTTGAATTTTTATCCCTGGGATAATAATTTCTGGTTTGCCAGTCCAGCTCTAAAGTGGCTTACCATTTTTTTCATAGTCACACAATGTAATTTATCAATGTAGAACATATCTTATACATCGGTAATAATTCCATTATCCATGAGTGTGAGATATTGCCAAATGTTTTTTTTTTGTAATTTATCCATGCCTTACTTAGACTCTTCCCCTTTTTACGCCTCTCAATTATGATTTGTTTAACAGCAGACTATTATTTGTTCCATGTTACTTTATTACCTGTTTGTTCTATTGTCGCAATTTATTTATTTTTTCTTAATGACTATAAACTCTGTTATCATCAATTCTAGTATATAGTTTGAGTATTGTCAGAAGGCAGATTATCAGTCTCTAGTTTTTAGGGTGGCTTGGTAGTTCACTCAAACAGGAGTGTAATTGTTCCTATTGTTAACAAGCTTGGTGTGCATATAAGTAATTCTGGCTCAGGGCTAGATCTCTGTGTAAAGATGTTAATACATTTTTCCAGAAGTTAGGTACTGCATCTGAGCCTGGGGTTTTCCGTTTAGTTGTTTTTCTTAATTTTGTGTCAGTTTCTGTGGCTATTGCTTCTTGCCATTTCATATCCTTTATATTAAAGTTTCTTGCTGTTTCTTTTAATTCTTCTATCCATTCAGTATATTTTGTTACGTTCAACAGTGTCCACATAAATTCTTCTCTAAAATGTACCTCTTTCTTCTTCTTTGGTAGTGTTTCTATTCCTTTTGCTTTGTTTCCCACTTCTCTATAAAAATCTTCTTGGGTCACTAATGAATTTCTTATTTTATGATTTTCTTTATATTTATCAGCATACCTTCTAAGTTTTTCTGATTGTGCTGATATTTTCAGTTTATTATTGGAAACATCATATGATAAATCTTGGTTCATTTTGCTACTGTCTGTTGCTTTCACCTCACCTTTCTTTCCACGCATTTTAATGATCACCTCCTTTTTCTGTACTTTTCTATAAGTGACACTTCTTGTCTGAATTGCTTTAAAGCTTTTCTATTCATTGCTTCCATGGTAGCATTTTACTTGCCCCCTTTCTTTCCTTTCATTTCCTTTATTATTGTATGTTTTTGTGGCAAAGCTTTTTCTGTTATTAGTTTAGTTGCACAGTAGGATATCCTGTTTATTTCTGTTATAGGTTCATAGGTTGGTACTGGGCTATCTGCCCGAAGGCATATATTAGCCCAGCCATGTTGTGCGGTATTCACCACCCCATTAGTAGTTCCCTAGACCCTTGTACTAGCAGCTAGTACCCTTGGCCCCTATCTAGTAGTACTGTTGGTGTGATCCCCGGTGTGAACTTTCTGTTACTCATCCACTCATCAAGGTTCCTCTTGAAGAGTGATAGTGAGGGGCTCTGTCTTATGTAGATCGGGACCCTGTTCCATAGTAAGGGAAGTCTCTGCGAAGGGAATCTATCCCTCCAACATGTTCTATTCTTTGTTGTGTTGAGGTTTATATCCCTAGAGCATGTAGCTCGAGTAGATTTGGTTTTGCTAAGATGGAGCATGTTCAACAGTTCTCGGTTATATCACATGACTTTCTGGTTATAGTGCAGATTACTTTATTCATCTGTTTTATCAGTCTGCTATATTTGTGTGTCTAATTTACTTTCTGAAATCTATTTCTTTCATCTATCTTAATATGTCTAATTATCTGTATTAAATCAAGCAGCTCGTCCCTTAAATCATTTCCTTCTGAATTGAGAGCATCTCCTTTGCTCTCTGTTTTCTGCCAGTCTCCTACAGAAAGTTCCAGAAGATCTTCCTGTTGCATATCCTCTTCAGATGCATCCTGCTTCATCTGCTGTTCCTCCATATGGGGATCCATAGGCCCATATTTGCTGCAACTTTACCTGAATCAGAGTTGCCACTGTTTCCTGATCCTTCTCTTGCTGTGCAACTTCAACTGGACTTTCATTCAAGTCTCTTACAGGAGGCTACAAAACCATTACTCTGTAGCAAATTCCATTCTTATACATCTCACCCCACTGGCTGCCTCTTTGTCTGAAGTCCACCTGTTCCTCCATGTTGTGCAGGACTGGCCTTTGGTCAACTGGTGCCCTAGGCAAAAGTTTCCACACAACCCCCACCACCACCCTGTGCCCCCATTCTGGTCTACCTACACCATCCAGATTACTGGAAAAGCATTCCTGCTAAAGCAGCATCCTAGGCATCCAACTAGTTGGCCTATGCCTAAGGCCAGCTATGATTTTATGACGCTGCCTGTGTTGGAGTGGCACCAAGCCCCTAATATCACAGATGGTCCGTCACTTCAGTTTTTGATTTGTTTAATTTTTACCTCACTAATTCTGTTTTCCACATTCTCCCTGTCCATCACTTCAGTTTTTTTGCTTAATTTTTACCTCACTAGCTTTGTTTTCCACATTCTCCCTTTGTGGTCTTATTTTTTGTATTGTGAAATTTTCAATGTTCAGTTGCCTTTGCCTTTATTTCTCTTTAAATATTTTGGAACTGCGTTTTTGTACTGATTAGTTTGTTTTTCTCATTTGCATAAATAGTGTATCATAGCAGACACCCCCCCCCCCCCCCATACACACACATTACTTTTTTATACCTTTCAAAAACCTCTTGTGTTTTGTTCTTTATATTTTCTAACTTTTTCTGGTAGATCCAGGTATCCAAATGCTTCTTTGTCTATATAATGTTTTTCACTGACCTGTTTCATTAAGGAATGTACATTTTTATTTGTAGTTTTTGACAGTTTTTCCTCTGCAAGTATTTTTCTTTCCTCTAATTTCTCTCAAACTATTTCTAAATATCTCCTATCTGGAAATTCTGGGCTTCTTAAGTAATAGTAACAATACATAATTTCCTTATCCTCAGTAGTCCATTTTGTCATCTCTATCCTTCTTTCTTAGCCTGTCAGTTTTTATGTTTTTGTGGAGTATATCTTCCTACTGTCACAGGGCACCATCCTCCCTCTGATCCTGGTGTAACATTGTGTTAGTAATGGACCCATGTCCTGAGGCCTTTTTTGTGCCCTAACACCAGTACATACACAAGGCCACACCCAGTCTTTTTTTAACCTACCTTTCTCCATGGTATATAAAATTAAGTCTATAAATCAGCATTGTCTTGATTAAATCTTATAAAAACAGGGTCCACCACATGAAGGTACTCACCATGACTTGAGGATGAATTCATTTCCTATGCTACTCTCCTTTTCTTGGTGATTTATTCTCACCATTCAGACCCCCAAGTGATTCCTGTGAGTAGACTTTGAGATGAGTGTGGTATGTGCTGGTTCATCATGCTGCACAGGAATCTGAAGGTCAGGCTTTTGCCTCAGAGGCCTTTGAGGTTTAGAAAGAGACTTTATAAGTATTTCACCATAAGAAGGCCTGTTTTTTAAGTGAGTGTCATGCAAGTGTAACTTGGATGTAGACACTGACAATCTCAGGTTTGTTGTGGGAATATTTTGATGAGAAGCTAGGGAAAGTACATGTAAGTGGTTGAAAATGAACATTAAACAGGCACAACACTGTCTTAAGGTACTGAATGCTAATAATCTGGCAACATAGGTTGAGGCTGTAGTATAAAGTCCTATAATCTCAAAATAAGGTAGGTTGATACTGTGATGACATATATCGGTCCGACTAGAGAGAGTTTAACTAAATTATATTAACTTTATATCTAGAAGAGGGGTTAACAATATAAAGAAAATGATGAAGATTTATAGGTTATAACCTGGTCCCTACTTACATCAGTAAGCCCGTCATTGAATTGCCTATTTCAATTGGGGGTTACTATTCTGAAAGAAGAAGGGTAAAGAGCTGTTTGGCACAATGAAGTGGTCCTAGCTTGGTGGAGAAGGTTGTGCCTTGATACAATACATCACCCATTAACAGCTAGCTATGACACACTGAGCAATCATGCATTTCCTTGGGATTATGGGTAATGTGCAGGGGGAATAAAACAGGTACAGTAAGGCTGTAGTCACACGGTAATTCTATTGACTTATATCTGTGCTGTGTACTGTTCCCTGCCACTGCACAGTGCATAGGCCAGAGCAGTCTGGCCAAATGTAGCACAATGTCACAACAAATGGTGGAATTTAAAGAAAAAAAAAGTGAATTGAAAAGCAACTTATTACAAGAAACTAATAGTGATTAAACAACTAGAACTGCAGAAATGTTTCCTTCTATCACAAGGTACTACTACTTCAACAGTGCTCTGAATGACCATAAAGAACTATGTGTAGTAAGCTGTATCCAAAATTAGCAAAGCAGTATAACCAGTTCTTCAGATGAAAAACAACAAAATATGCATTTCTGTGTTCATGTAGGGACTAGTATTAAGTTAAATTCAGTGATATTATGTCACAAATGGTTGTAGCAATAGCTCAGTTTTGCAGCTCAGGGCAGCCTAGCCAAAGGGTGTGCAAAGGCATACAAAGCAGAACAATTAAAGCAAACAGAAAAAAAGCTAGTAGACAATCAGCTACTAACCTATTTATAAAGTTAGCAACAGTAATATTACATTCTGTCATAAGGTACAACTAAAGCCGCGTTTTGAAGTGTCCTATACACTAGGCCAAACAAGACGTATCCAGTGGTAGGAGGAGGTACTGCAGGGGCTGTCGAAAGGCATTTATTAAACTAAAAAAAAAAAAATGTAATGTTTAACCCCCGGATTTACTATTCTTCCATGCAGGGCTAGCTTAGTCCTGCACGGAAGCGGCTGTTTAGGAGTAGGATGGCAGTGTGCCATGCATATTAATGAAGGCACTCTGCTTGAGCTTCTAATCTTACACGGAGTGTGTACAAGTGCAGGGGGCGTATCTGAGAGCAGAGCTCTCAGAATATACACCCCCCCCCGCAATGAAGAATAGCAGAAAGGCCAAAGGAATGAGCGAGACCACCAATAGGTGTCCGCATATCCCCAGCAACATTCCCCCACGTGTACAACAGCAATAGTAAATACATATAAAATAAACAAACAATTTTTTTTTGTCTTTATGAACCCGATTAAAGCTAACCATAGTGCGTGGGTGTGCCCATCACTTAGCTACGGTTAATGCAGCTTAAATGGCTGAAGGGGATAACAAGGAAGATATATGCAAATGAAGCAGTATAGAAATAGTGTAGTGGTAAGAGCATTCGCCTTACAAGCAGGCTTTCCTGGTTCGAGTCCCACTGAAGCACATTACATTTTCCATGTGAAATCATTTTATGAACATTTTTTTTGCTGTATAACCTACTAAATAACATATAATTGTGAACTGGAGTACTGCATTAAATGCATATATGAGGTGTCAGTGTCATAATATTGCAAAGTCCCCAGATAAGCACATGTGCCCCATACAGTATATGTACACAGGAATCATGGATACAAATGGAAGGCAAAATGTGTAATGAATGACAACTCCATACAGCTTCCAAATCCTCCAGTTTCCCAAAACCATTAGATATTACTGTCTAAATCAGCGCAGTTGTAAATGGGAGTAAGCTCTAGTAAGCAAGTGTAAGCACCAATAAGCAGTAGTAAGCATATTTAAGCACTAGTAAGCATGTTTAAGCCCATTTGCATGGGGGTAAGCAATGCACACACAGGTTAAGCAATTTTGAAGCTAACTCTCTGTAAGCATAAGTAACCGGAGGTTAGCATTGCTTACCCTCGCAGAAACCAGCACAAACCCGCTTACAACTGCTTAAAAGTGCCTTAAATCACTCTGTATCCAATGTACCTTGTTCTGCCCAGCAACAAAATAAACAGCATTTGCAAGGCTCTAAGCCAGCACTCTGCACACCTTAGCCAAAGTGATTTACCACTAAGCCATGTCAGATATACATAACCCTGATGCTTTCACAAACATATCATCCAGCCCAGTTATTCAACTGTACAGGGAATGTATTCCAACATGCAGATGTATGTGTGTGTGTGTGTGTGTGTGTATATATATATATATATATATATATATATATATATATATATATATATATATATATATATATATTAATATCTAAATAGATATAACATCTCTTTCTCTCTCTCTCTCTCTCTCTCTCTATATATATATATATATATATATATATATATCAACATATATACATACATATGCATACATCTATAGATATGTCTACATCTATATGTCTATATATGTATATATGGGATCCAGACACATGCTCGACTAGCATTTGTCCGAATCACAAAACATCAAACACACATACATGAAAGCGCTTATCATCGACAAGTGCTTCCGTGCACGTGTGCCTGTTTCGTAGATCAGACTACAGTGCGGGTAAGGGAAAATTCCCTTTTCCCCACTGTAGTGCAATCTCGGAGTGAGAATAATAAAGTAGGGGGGGAGTGGGGGTGAAGGGGGTGAATCCCCCCTGCAGAAACGTCAATTTTTTTTTAACTACACATACACAGAAGCGCTTTTCGATGTTAAGCGCTTTTGTGTATGTGTGTTCGATGTTTTGTGATTTGGACATATGCTAGTCGAGCACGTGTCCTAGACCCATATACATATATCTACAGCAAGTTATATATATGTAAGCAGATATATATATATATCTATATAGGTATATACAGACATACAACTGTAGATAACACTGAGAACATAATAAAAACATATACGTCCACATGCACCAGTCATGGGGTTGAGAAGCCCCAAACAACATACGTCTAGTACGAATAGATATCCCCCCCACAGCCAAACACGTTTGCCTTGTAATACACTACCAACTGTTGCAGATCCCATAACCATGACCTGACATGACATGGGCACAAGATGTTAACAGTACTCCATCCCACCTGTATGATGTCATGCTGGTAGCAATAACATATCATGCATTACAGTCTGGCTCCCATACAGAATGTACAATGTGGAAGCAATCAACATCCCTAGAATACATATACACAGACACATATATGCAGATACAGATATACATATATATATATATATATATATAGATATATATATATATATATATAGATATATATGTAACTACACATACACACGCAGAGATATGTATAGTAAGATACATATGTAGAAGGTGCACACAATATGGAACAGCCACTAAGTCTACAGTTACCGCCTTACCGACTGGACACTGTATAAGCCACCCATACAAATGACAGTCGTTGCCTGCAACATATACCCACAGAGAGGTCAAAGGATATAACACCACAAACAGGATTGCATACATGGGAAAGCTTTTTTTGTGTACTATTACAGCTGTATATGCCATGTCATACAGCTGTTTAGACACTGACATCCATATAAACAGAGTAATGCAACTGTTTAACAGTTATAGTAATACAGTAGTCTGGAAAGGTTTACAAATGTTGCTGTTCAGGCCGAGGCCTTCAAGTAGTACAATAGTAAAGCTAGGCTGGGACACAGGATACCAAACAATCAACAGTAAGTAATGCGGATGCATAGTTTAGCAGCCTCTATCTACACTCTGTGCACAATCCCTAGGGGGTAAAGACCTTAGTTGACACAATGGGATGTAACTGCTAGATAACAAGGCATAACTGATACCATCACAAGCACACTGACAAACAGAACAGTCTGTATGTCAGGAGGCAGTAGGCCTGCATTTACCCAAGGTAGATTGTATGATAATGTACATCCAGATACCTTAAGGCAGCTTATCCCTGATACCCCCACATGTTGTAACAAGCTAGGTTAGTTATGGTGCAACCCCCCCTAGACTCAATAATACAGGGCCATATACCACTGTTACATACACAGGCCTCTAAGGACACACATGTATTGTGTAGGTGAAAGCCGCACATATATGGCCCCAACCCCACCGTATGTGGGGGGACACAACAGCAGTGGACTGATGGCAGGAATGGCAGCATGACATACTCACAGCCCACTACAAAACAACCCCTGACAGCATGTCATATGTACAAAGCCTGGTATGTAGGTGGAGAACAGAGGCTGAATCACAGGCTTATATGTAGAAAACAGTTGTCATACACTAAGCAAGTCTCTGGTGTTACAGGAAAGTCTGCAACATACCCTTAGTCAGGAATTTGAAGTTAGAAACAGAAATGGATTTAGCCATGTACTGATAGCACTCAAACATACACTGCCAGGGAAATATCTGACACAAGACCTGTGTGGTGGACAGACAAAACATAATAGGCACACCTCTGGTCATCAAGAGGATAAGCCCACAGTTGAGAGCTATGCAGACAGACTGCATTCCAAGTTAAACTAGTATGTACACACAAACCCTGTAACACCAGTACTATACAATGCATACAATAGCTCTACTCACACTCTGTCTGTAGTTCTGGAGCCTCCTACAAATATGTAGCTGGCCTGTGTGTACAGGTTCTCCTGTAAGAGGTATTGCTACCTGCTGTCTGTAACACTGATGCCCACACACAGGAAGGATGTCCATCACACAGGAATGGTAAAGGGACCAAGTCCACATGATGTAGGGATTTATAGTAGGTGGTTGCCATGACAGTGGTAATTGAAAGTACTACACAGTAAGCTGCATGCAGGTAGCAAATGGAGGACACTGACTGGTGCAGAGGCCATCACCTGATCATGTGCATCACCTACAAAACCCATGCTGCAATCTATTCAAAGCAGCTCAATCCATTTACTGGAGAGAGACCGATAGAGAGAGAGAGAGAGAGTGAAAGTAGAAGTGGAAGTGGAAGCAAAAGCCAAAGCCACAGCACAAATAAAAAAACATTACTTACATCCTGCAAACTATCCAGAACAGACATAATTCCCACAACAGGTATGTGAAATATATATATGCATGTAATTTAATGTAGTACTTGGTCCATAATAATGGGTTAGATGATGTGGAATGATTTATATGTTCCATCAGGTGTTGTTGCAATGATATTCAACTGAACGACTGCTATGGACAATAGTGTCTGTCCCTGTGGGTAGTGGGCCATAGCCATCAACTGTGCAGATCAGCACTGACTGACAAGATGTAAACCATCATAGTGTGCATTGTGTAATGGGAAGTATGTATATTATGTGGCCAATAGCTGGTGGTGGAAGTAATGCTATAATGATGGACACGTGGGAGCCACAGCCCATCCCTTGCAGGATACTCAGGTTAATCTGTGATGTAGCATGCAGGAATGTCATAGGTGTGTAATAGGGTTACCTGCAATCTGGTCCTACATATACCCCCTAATGTCAGGTTGTTTCCATATGTGGCACCTGTCTGTGTTGTAGCAAGGCAGAACAGTGCAGCTGTGCAGGAAGGTACTGTGGATTTGTGGACCTGATGTCTGCATGTACCCCACATATAGGTATGCATATGTGTACATATGTACACATATATAATATATGACCATATATATATGTATATATGTATATATATATATATATATATATTATATATATATATATATATATATATATATATACATATATATATATATATATATATATATATATATATATATTTATATGGGTTCACTTCAATTCACTGAACTTTCAATTCACTGACTTTCATTTCACTGACACCATTTCACTGAAATTCATTTCACTGAAACTTCATTTCACTGAAAGTTCATTTCACTGACAAGTATTATTACAAAGTAAATGGAATATGCCCCCTTCCCCACTGTAGTGCGACCCTGGAGTTAGAATATATAGTTAGGGGTGTGGGGCAGAGCCCCCCACATTGGGGGGTGGGGGTGCAGCCCCCCACTTACTTTTCTTTTACTAAGCAATATTATATCAAAACGTAAGAACATCATATGAAATGAAGTGGGGGGGCTGCGCCCCCCACAATCCCCCGATGTGGGGGACTCTGCCCCCCACACCCCCCTAACTATATATTCTAACTTCAGGGTCGCACTACAGTGGGGAAGGGGGAATATTCCATTTTATTGCTAATAATAGTTGTCAGTGAAATGAACTTTCAGAGAAATGAAGTTTCAGTGAAATGAATTTCAGTGAAATGGTGTCAGTGAAATGAAAGTCAGTGAATTGAAAGTTCAGTGAATTGAAGTGAACCCATATATATATATATATATATATATATATATATATATATATATATATATATATATACATACACATGTATGTCCACAAGTATACAGATACCCATTTGTAGACATATATGAGCACATATATACATCACATATATCTACACATATATAGATATATACCTTTATGCACATGTCTACATATATATAAACACACACACAAACATATATGTATGTAAATACATGTCCCCTATATTACTACCACAGTGATGCATGCTATGTGCAAGGAAACAGCACACATAGCAATACACACAGATATCTACAGCTGGCAGTGTGCAACATGGACAGGTATGTCACATGTTAACCCCTTGTTGGGACCACATTGCCCTTGTCTGTGAAGTATGGAGTGGGAATATGGGGAAGTATAGCAAGTATAGTTGTGGAGGTGGTCAGGGTTGGTAGATATAGAGGACAGTCTACATAGGTGGTATGTGACACATGTGGTGAGTAAACACCCTGGATGGTGTGTGTGGTCTGTGATGTGGATGCCCCATGGGCCTCATTATGGACACAATGGGAACAAGCCTTCCACCCACTGCTACTCACAACAGCAGTCCACGTCCTGACGTTGCCTGGCCTGGAAGCTGAGCAGAAGGAGCATGTCGGCCCTGTGAATGTGTACTGGGTGCCTCAGAGTGATATAGCACATCCCACATGTGTGTGTGTGGATCCAGTTATAGAACAGACCTTGGACCTGACCTCAGGGGACAGGAACATGTCTGTGTGTGCCCCCAGGGGGGACAACATCCCCTGGTTGGTTCCACCTGATGATATTGCTGGACCAGGACATGAGGAGGCCCCAGGGTGAGACACACATGTGATGTGGCCAGGTAACATGGGCAGATGGGTTTGGAGACATGGTTATTTTGAGCAATAGTGCATATACGTGTTATTGTGTCACTGTTATAGAACATATGTTAGTAGTAATAGTCTACACAATCCCGGAACATGTCCAACAGCATGCATAGATATCCCCAATAACACAGAATGTCAGATGTGCAGCAATCACAAAGCAGCCATACCACAGGCATATATGGAACCATAGTGGCCCTGGCAATGGCATGCAGGTGAATAGTATGTAGCAGGCCAGCAATGATAGTGTCTACACAGGGAACATGGCTACAATCAAATAGCAGAAAGTGTTGTACAATACAATATCTGTTCCACTGATAGGTAAGCTGCAGCCAAACCTAATGAGTTGTGTGTACAGTTTGTTGTAGCTGATATGGTGGGGGGGGTGACAGAGATGTGTATTAAGAACTATGGTAACTTTGCTCTATGAGTTGCTCAGACCTGTTTACATCTTTGTCTTTCAGCCAAGATGTCACATGCACATCTGCCAACATATTCAGCAGCCAAAAATGAAGTGCTGATCACGTATTTAATCCAGCACTACCCTGTGCTGTGTGGCAGGGCCACCTATGACCAGCAGGAGACTGCCCTGTGGAATGACCTAATCCACAGGATCAATGATGTCAGACTGCACAACTGCAGTTAGGAGTAGGTCCAGCATAATTGTACTGAGCTGCTTTGCAATGCCTGTTGGCATGCTCCTGCAGTCTGGGGGGATCACATCACCATGGGGGGCATGCCATCCATTCTCCCCCTGACACATGTGGAGGAGCTCCTGGCCAGCCTAGTTGCACCTGCCCATCCGGCCAGCCACCATCCGCCAAACACCTTTGTGGAGGTGAGTGCCACCCACACACCGGCTGAGGAACGTGCAGGTAAGGACACAGGGCACATCAGTAGACCTCTGTTGCATATACATCTGCATCGGTACAGGTAGATCATGCATATCTGACATGTCATAAATATATTGTGTTGCTGCATAGTAGTGATAAGCAGATGTCCAGATGTGGTAGTATTGTGGAAATATACCGTTGATGTATTGTAATACTGCACCCACCCTGTAGCACTGCCACAGGTGTGGCCACTGACATTGCATTTCTCACCCTCTTATGTAGGTCCCTCCAGGATACCACCAAGGCAGCAGCCTGTAGCTGGTAAGTATGGTTTATGTAGATGCTTGCCAACACACCGGGCATGTAATGGTGATGATATTCCATGCACACATCTAACACACCTACCCAGAATGCATGCTGTACATGTGCATATATTGTTGCTGGAAATGCATGGCATCACAGGGATGACCATGATGGGGTATTGGAAGGGTATGTCAGACACCTGCATGATAACTAACATCCTGTCATTGTGGAATGTGTCCACAAGGAATAACAAAATGGTGGGAGACACGGCCTACAGTAGGGACATGTTCGGAATAACACCCATATACAATGCAACACCAGTGTGTATATACCTGTAGGACAATGGCAACTGCTGCAAAGATACACTATGGTATAACACATTACAGTAGTCCACATTATCAGCTGGGACTAGGCTGTAACATGTGGTGTTCAGTGTATGGGACACTGCAAAGTGACACACGTGTAGGGCTTACTTGTCATGCATCTGCAAAAAGGCTGAAGGGGGGTGTCAGCATGGCACACCAGTGCACTACAGCAGGGATCCTAAGGATGCTGAGAATGGCTCTATCTGCACATAGTCAGGTTAAGGACCTGTGGCAGCCATAACCCTACCCCCACAGCAATAGTGATGGGAGTGTGTGAACACCATGGAATGTGCACTTGAGTAGACCTTGCAATTATGCAGAATAGGGGGACATGTGTAGGGCAGACTAAACATACACTAGCAAATGCAGATGGCCCACACTGGTATACCCCTGCCAGGAGTAGTGACTGCTGTAGTACACACAACAAGAGGTGTGATAAACTGTCATGATAAGGGTGTGCACATATATGCACACACGTTGTGTATTCATCGTGGTCAGCAGCCGCACACCTAACACAATTCGTACACACTGCATATGAAAGTACAGGACATTTGTCACATATCGGGCTCATGTACTTCTAAGATATGCGGTAATGTGGTCCCATGGCAGATCAAGGATGGGTGCGTCAAATCAATAAAGGTGTGTAAACCCCCCATAGCCACAGTATGCTCTGATGGTTGTCAGTGTAAGAGTACTGGATTGGTCATACATGATCCAGTGATGTTGAGTGCTGTGCATCAGACATCAGGCATTCACAAATGACATCTGTCCACATATCATACCATGTATGTGTTGCTGGAAAACATAGGGGCTGTGAGCATTGAAGCTGACATAACTGACACAGTAGTACACATTCAGCAATGGGCCATACACCTGTGAGGTGTGGTGCACAGTACATGGCAGGGTGCAGAACAGGTGCACAGATATTCCGTGTTCATGGGTGCAGTGGTATCCAGGGTAAGGGGCTTCACCTAGTGACACAACACATGCATCACACAAATGTATACTGTTGCCAGCATGGATTGACTATAGCTGCATTGGATGCTGTCGGGTACCACATTATGCATGTTGACAGAGGGGAATAAGAGGACTGTGTGTACTTTCATTGTGCAACCTCACCTGCATGTGTGTGTGTGTGTGTGTGTGTGTGTGTGTGTGTGTGTGTGTGTGTGTGTGTGTATCCTGGTGGGTAGTCAGTTTGTCTGTAGGGTAACTCTGGTGAATTGGAGGGAGGTTGATGCATGTAGGATGCTTGTGTGCATGTGTGTGCGTTTGTGTGGCTGGCCATGTATGCACATGTGTGATTGTGGGGTGTTCATACAGCAGTACCTCCCTCTGGAATCCTGCAGGACATGTACATGGACTGCCACATTACACAACAGGTATACCTGTCATGTGTGTAATCACAGGACAGCTGATAGTATAATATGGTATGTAGCATGGAACAGGCATCCAGAGGGAAGGTAGACACCAGGTAGACCCTTAATATCGCATTCAGCAGAGAGGTCACCTACAACCCATGTATGCAGCACTACAGATGCATTGGGGAAATACTAGTCAACACCAGGAAGTGTATTCAAATATTACAGGTGTCACATGATAGGCTGAAGGAGCAGCATATCTTACATACACATGACACATCAGTGCGTGAAATTATGGATAGAACATAGCAGCCCACACACATATAGGGGCCATGCTCATGATGTCTGGATGTACAGAGGGTGCATACCAAATGACAGCAGTGAGGCCATGTAAAACCACTACACACAGGTCAGGCAGGTAAAGTAGCAACAGGCCTTGTGTTGTGACCACTTGTGTAGGCATTTAGAGGACTGATATGTTACTGAGTGGTATCAATGTGTGTATCTTAACAAGTGTGATGCAGGATGGGGTACCACATGGACATATATGTTGGACTATCTGTAAAGCCATGGACAGGTAGGTATTACAGAGGTGTGTGTGTGTGTGTGTGTGTGTGTGTGTGTGTGTGTGTGTGTGTGTGTGTGTGTGTGTGTGTGTGTACTGTTAAGCAATGCTGTACAGGTTTTAAAGTGCGTTTATTGTTTTCCCACAAAGGTGGCAAGGTAGGCCAGGGGTCCTCCTCCTGCATGCAATCTGATGTTGGTGTCCATACAGACACCAAAGATGATGATAGTACTGTTAAGGCACAGGTGGGGTTGTCAGGGGTTGACACTGCACCAACATTTGACATCCCCCTTTTAGTCAACCCAACCCCGCACACATTTTCAGTGCCGATACACACCCCATCACCAGTGGCCATAGCGGACGGACAGCTGACGTGCAGTGGCAGTGCACAGGAAAGTGTGGTAAAAATGCCTACTGTGTCCGGTTGCAGCAGGCATAGCTGGATGTCCGGCAGGGCACCACATAGGCAGATGTCCCAGGGTAATCGTGGTAGGGCCATTTGATATCATGACCTACGCAGAGGTGACATAGCTGGTACCAGCAGGTGCATGTTTCAGGCTGTCATGGTGGTACAGGCACGTATAGAACATTACCACAGACAGAGCCTGAGGCTGCAGAGGGCTGCTCTCACATCTGCAAATGACAATGCCCATGAAGTGGCTGGTGCCATCTGTGGATTAACTGAGTGAAATGATGGCCCTCATCGACTGTGGTCTGTCCATGCTTGAATGTGTGGTGGGAGTGTGGTGATGGCCACAAGGACCTAGGCCAGCAATGCCAACAGCTGGTAGTCAATGTGGATGTGCTAGTACACCAAGGGGTTTCTGTAGTGGCAGTACCAGCCCCGGCACTGCAGGGTGGGGGGGCATTGTCCACACCACAGCAGGCCATGAGCCAGTGAGAGTGGGGAGTACTGAGCTGCCTGTTTGCCCTTAGAGGAGTGGTTTAAGGCAGTAACTTGTAGTCTATTGGCCATTTTGGGTCATTTCCTGTCTTTTCCAGCCCCCTGCTATAAAGCGCGTTTTAGCGCGCTTTAGCGCGAATTAGCGCGATTTAGCGTGGGGTTGCCACTGTTGCACACTAGGGCAGCACCGGTTAAGCAGGTTTAAACTATTCGGGCTACCTAAAGTCCACTCTTCAAATTTTCCCTTAAAACTACCTTCCTCGAACTATACTACTGATCTAATCAGCGTATCCTACAACTAAAAAGATCATCTCTACTTGACTCCAAGTAGATTATTCTCTATCTGTTAAACCTAGCACTTGCTCCTACAGTACTTATTACCTTGATACAGCACTCTTGTCATAGATAGTACCCCAAAAAGGCAAACCCCCATTTCTTGGTCACCCATATCCCCCGGAATCTCTTTTAAAGTTTTTTTGTCTACTCCTTCTAGCATGTCGAGGGATCAGTTGCTAGTGTCCTCTCCTGCTCAGCTGGTGAACCTGGGAATATTGAGGCAATGTTACAATTGCCTCATGTACACAGACAACCCTCTCCTTCTCCCACAAAACACAAATACATGCGAGAGATGCAACTATATGGCCAAACTGGAGGCTGAGCTCTCTCAACATAGGACTGGCAAGACCAGTCAGGAGGAGAAGGTTACCACACACACTATAGACCCAGTCTCACATAGTACCATCACAACCTCAAATCATACACATAAACACACAAAGACATACTCGGAGGCTCTGATCAAAAATCTACCAAAACAGCAGAGGCCACCAAAGCAGACACCCAAACAACCACCACCTCAGAACACAACACCTGATACACATAGACCTCACAGTCAGAGTGTCAAACAGTCACAGCCCTTAAGGCCAAACACAATGCCAGACACACTAGTCATTGGTGACTCCATAGTCAGACACACTGACGTCGCGCTCACCAGACTGAGTAAGGAGAGAGTTACAGTAAGCTGCCTGTCGGGCACTAGAATCCGCCACATAATGCAAGCACTCAGGTCTCTCAACAGCAGGTACAAATACGACTCAGTCATTGTCCATGCTGGTGTAAACGACCTGAGACGTACCTCCTTGGACTACATGAAAAGAGACATTGAGGAGCTCTCTGATTATGTAGCCCAGGCAGGTATGACCCTGACCTTGAGCAGTATCCTACCTTCACCAAGAATGATGCCACAATACAGAGATAAGATGATCAGCTTTAACAATTGGCTTAAACTCTGGTGTCATTCAAAGGGGATCCAATGTCTGTCTGCCTGGGTTGACATGCTGGACAAGCCACGCTTCGCAAGGACGGCTTGCACCTGTCACCCCTGGGATTCGAATATTGGCAAAGGCTCTTGCCACCCCATAGTGCCTTTTTTAGGCAAGGCTCAAATTCTAAACCTACCACCCTAGAACACAAAAAAGGAAAAACACTAAGGGTAATGCTGCTCAATGCCAGAAGTCTAAATCTCAAAATGCACGCACTCGAGGCCCTTCTCAGTATGGAGAACATCGATGTCTGTGCTGTGACAGAAACCTGGTTCAAGGCTCCTGAGAGCACCCCAGCACTATCAGGTTTTACCTCATATCATGCGTTCCGGCCCCAAAATCCAGACAATACCAAGAAAGGAGGGGGGTATCCATATTCATCAAGGACACCCACACCTCAAGACTGGTGGCAACGCATGATGCATCGGAGACCATCCAGGTGCAATTAACCATAGGCAAGACTGCTCTGCAAATTGTAGCATGTTACAGGCCACCCTCACAAACTCAGGAACCTCACATGGCCTTCCTGAAAACACTGGAAGGGATAAATGTATCACCAAACACCATCATACTAGGTGACTTCAATTACCCTAATATAGACTGGGAACACTACTCAAGCCCAAACACCCTAGCCCAAAAGTTCCTGGAATTCATAAACACAAATGCCATGGAACAACTAGTCACCATCCCCACAAGAGGAGAAAACATACTTGATCTCATCATCACGAACATGGGAGCACATTGTTCAACACCGGAAGTATACCCCTCACTGGTGAGATCAGATCACAAACTAATCTCTCTGGAGGTCCTCATCCCACCCCCACCTGAAATAAAAAAGACCACAATAAAGAACTTTTCGAAAGCTGACTTCACACTTCTAAAGACTAGTGTGGTCTCCTTTAAGGCCCCCGAGCTGGCGGAAAACAGTACTCAAGCCGCTGAATCACTTACAAATGCCTTCTACCAGCACCTGCAGGACTGCATGGATAAGGCAATCCCAAGCAAAACAAAGACTCTTTGTACCAAAGGCAAGTGTCCAGTCTGGTGGACCCCAGCCATAAACAAACTCTACAACAAAAGGAGGAAGCTACTACAAGATAGAGCAAAATCCTTAAAAGGTAAGACACATTTGATCACTATAAGTAAAAAAACTAAGAGCTCTCATAAAATCATCCAAAGCAAATTTTGAGAGAAAAATAGCTAAAGACTCAAAAGACAATCATAAGGCCTTCTTTAGCTATGTTAGAAACCTGGGAGGAAACACCCAGATATGCTCAGAACTAGTTCAAAATGATGTGAAGATTACTGATCCTACAGACATTGCCAACATACTGGCTGACAGGTTCAGTGCAAACTTCTCCCCCCCAAAAGGAGAGATATCTATACCAAACAATTGCAGCCCCCCAAACATCTCTAACGCCCAAGTGAGAACTGCTCTCTCCAAAGCAAAAAACATAGCATCCATGGGACCTGATGGTGTCCCCGGCTGTGTGCTCCACGAACTCAATGAGGAATTAAACCCACAGCTAGGACAGCTGTTCAATCATAGTCTCACCTCTGGATACGTACCCAGTGAGTGGCGCACTGCAACTGTGGTCCCACTTCACAAAGGCGGTGCCTCCACCGACCCTGGAAATTACCGGCCCATTAGCTTGACAAGCCTTATCTGCAAAGCCATGGAGAGGATCATAATGGACCTCATAAATAAAGACATAGGGAATTTGCAGACTTTGGATCCAACCCAGGTTGGCTTTGTCAAAGGCAGATCATGCCTTTTAAACTTGGTTGACTTTTTCGAAACAGTCACCAAAGCCATTGACGAGGGAAAGGCAGTTCATACAGCCTACCTCGATCTGGCGAAGGCCTTCGATACAATACCCCACTCGGGTATCATTGAAAAACTCATCAGCTTAAATGTTAACCCATACATCACAAGATGGGTTGCAAACTGGCTGAGTGACAGAACCCACAGGGTCAGAGTTGCTGGCGCCATGTCAGACTCAAAGCCTGTCACAAGTGGTGTCCCACAGGGCTCAGTCCTGGGCCCACTCTTGTTTGGCATCTACTTTTCCGAAGTACAAGCAAACACAGGAGGGTTATGGCTGACAAAGTTTGCAGATGACTGCAAACTGGGCGCCATAGTCGAAAACACATCTGACACAGATATCCTTCAGAAGGGTCTCACAGAAATGGATAACTGGTGCCAGAGCCATGGCCTAAAGTTAAATGCCAAAAAATGCATAGTCATACCCTTCGGGAAAAACAAGGTTACCCCTAGCTACCATATAGGTGGCAATCCACTGAGCACAGAAGAAGTTATCAGGGACCTGGGGACCCAGGTTGACAGTAGCCTATCATTCAACACCCATGTAGCTAAAGTAGTTAAGAAGACCTTCTACATTGCCCACCTTATCATGAAGGGATTCACATCTAGATCAAGGGAGGTCATAGTCTCCCTATACTCATCACTCATCAGACCAATGATTGAGTACAATGCCCCATTCGGAATGTATCTGACCCAACACTTGCAGCAGCTGGAGAGGCCACAAAAGTTCCTCACCAAAAGGATAAAGGGTCTCAAAAATCTGTCCTATGCTGCCCGACTGAAAGAACTCCAGCTCTATTCAGTCGCTACTTGCTCAGAGGTGACCTTTGCCTGACATACAAGGCCTTGTCGAACCCAGAGTGGATGAATATGCTTCACCTCAAAAAATCTAGATCAGTCAGAGCCACAAGGGCGGGAGACTTAAACCTCGACACGGCTATTAATAGGATGTGCTGGAGGGATAGATTCATCACCCAAAGACTCCCTATGCTGTGGAACAAAATCCCGGTATATGTGAGGCAGAGCACCTCGCTGGCCTTGTTCAAGAGAAATCTTGACCAATGGATGGGAGATCGCAGATATACCCCAGGGATTACCTCAGTGTCACTGCTCGACAGAGGCACAGCAAAATAATGGGTATAGTTCCCCATACTAAAGGGGTGGTGTAAGCCACAAAACTATGGGCTAGGCTTGTAAATGCCCTCGGGCAGATAGCCTAGTATGAACCTATGAACCTATGGTCCTGGCCAGTCCCAGGAGGGACCTGGTACCAGCGGACATTTATCATCATCAGGTGAGAGTAGCACATTGAGGCCTGTACCTGCATGTGCCTATGGAAGCACTGGCAGGCACAGTCCACGTGCTTGTGGCCAGAAGCAGTGAACTGCACACCCTGCCAGGTATAGTCTGCACCTGTCTATAAACACCAATGTAGGGCAGCCACATGACAGAACTGTGTGCATACATACCCACACACTATGCAGACACAACTAGGGCAATCCCATACCTACACACACCCCATCACCATGCCCAGCTCACCACAGTACACTCCTCACCCATACACATGGTGTCAAATGTATGGCCCACCCTCAGCCTCTGGCAAACCAACATCACACCCTGTGCATATGATGATACCTGTGCCACATCCCTGTCATCCATACCATCAATGCAGGGACAGGCTGATATGGTTCTGATGCACATGGTGACTGTACTACAGCGTACCACAGTACTGCAGTGTAACATGTTGTAGGCAGTAAAGTGTAATCCATAGATGGCAGTTAGTGTAGCCATCCAGCAATGATGCCTTATAGCTGTTAGTAACACTGGTTGGTTGTGGTCTATATAATGTTATCCATTTGTGTTGTAGGTGTACATGTGTCAGCACAAGGATGCCCTGTGCATAAGATGATACCTGTGCCACATCCCTGTCATCCATACAATAAATGCAGGAACAGGCTAATATGGTTCTGATGCACATGGTGACTGTACTACAGTGTACCACAGTACTGCAGTGTAACATGTTGTAAGGAGTAAAGTGTAATGCATATATGGCAGGTAGTGTAGCCATCCAGCAATGATGACTTATAGCTGTTAGTAACAGTGGTTGATTGCGTTCCCCATAATGTTATCCATTTGTGTTGTAGGTGTACATGTGTCAGCATGAGGATGGTCTGCAGTCATATTCTACAATGGGGTATGGCACTGTGGTGACACCATGGCTATGACATATCTTGGGTACAGTTGAACACATGTCACAGGTTACTAAAATGGTTATTGCCGGTGTCACATGGACAGGTGACCCGCTGAGGTATGTATACTCTGCAACCTGATGTAGACCCATTCACATACATGCACACTGTTACTTGGCAACACTGGGAATAGACCCCTACCTAGCTATGTAGTGATACTGAAGTATGTAGCTTACACTGCACACACCACAAAGCATTTAGGGTGAGTTTTGTCCCAGGTTACATGCAGAACATCCCCAGACATGTACAGTATGCTAATGGGGGATGTAATAGATGTATACGGAGAATATGTAGTGTGACATACCGTCATATACACATTAACAGACACATAACAGCCAGCCACACATCTGAGATACTAGGACCTTTCGCTGCTAACTAACTTGACCGTGTGTCCATTGTGTTACAGGTAGGCTGCACACAACACATGCATAACTGGCTTGGATTGTGGTATCAGTTACCTGTATGGCTGATGGTGACAATGGTAACAATAACATGGTACATGGGACATATACTGTGGTACCTTGGTGTAATGACAGTGTTACAAAGCACCCACATCACCCAGTGGATATTGTACTCCCTGAACCCCATGATGACACTGCCATACCCACCATCACACACTGGCTGTGACCGTGATACAACCCATAGTATACCCCAACAGTGGTGGTACTACAGGGATATGCATCTAATGCACATGCCACATGTGTAGTAGGGCGTTGCATTTTCATGCCTCACCTATGAGCAGCAACAACACTATCTGTACTACTGTGTGGCAGTGGGTATTTTAAAAGGAGTATGTGGCCTCAGAATGCTGTACCCTACAGATATATGGACATGCACAACTACACACACATGCCAGAACACAATGGGTATCCCATGCCTATCAACCCATTTGTAAAACACTGTTGTGCTGGTACTGCAAGGCTTGTGCAGCCGGTATGGGGGGAGCTTAACAGGGTACATGTAATGTCCCATACAGCAACAGCCACAACTGACTATGGCAATGGGTGGTGCATTGATTGTGAAGGCCCTCATGGAATTCCCAAGTACAGGTGTGCTAGCACACAGACACTGCTATACTCAGTCATGCACACATACACATGTGTCAGTACAGGGGTGCATCACTGCAGGTGGTCATAGCTGTGTACCTATTGTCCAAGGGGAGATGGGTTGTGTAGGGGTTGTGTGTACAGTGGTATCCTGCCACCTGCTAGGTGGCAGCAGGCAATCTATCGACCAACACTACTGTGGTGACCCTCAGGGTGAGATTGACATGCATCAGCCAATACTCCAGGTGCCTCTTTCACATGGCCACTGAGGTGATCAAGTTGACATGTATGCAACATGCATTACAACACATAGTGTCTGTGATGGAGACCTGTACCCAAGCATGTTCTGTTGACTGTGGTAGTGTAGTGGATGTACCCATGGCATGTGGTGCATACAGGGTGACATCTCCTATATGTGCCAGTTTCTACACAGCTGGGCAGACATGTCAGTGTCAGTCAAGCTTAGGTTGCCTGTACATATCCTAGCTGGATACCTGCCATCTGCTCCTCTGTACAGGGACTGACAGTCATCAGCTTGGCAAGTATCTATGCAGTAGCATGAGTGTGTTGACAGATAGACGTCTGACAACAATATGTATGCCATAACTACATGTCAGAAGCCCTCACAAACATGTGCTGTACAGACGGTAGTCTGCAGTTACATTCCACATGATGGATCATTACCCAGTCAGGGGTATATACTGTGACACAGCTCACACACCAGGGATACAACAGGGAGGTCTCAGTGTCCAGCTATGCTTGCTGTCAGTACTACATTTAGCACTCTGCTGCTGCCTGGGTTAGCACTGTCAGTGATACAATACATGCCAGTGTGACAGCACTTACCCTCGGCTACTACACCTGTATGTAACACATTCACAAGGATAACAGTGCTGTGCAGGCCTCATATATGTCTGTGTCCCACACATGACACTCACACCTCTTGCTACTGTAATGGCACATAGGCACATGTTTTATACATGGCATTACATACACTTATTATAGATTATCAGACTGGGTGGTGTGACCTGGTTACCAGGGCTAATCCATGCTTGGCAAGTATAAACATTGGTGCAATATAACAGCTGAGCTGATTTGCGCACTAGTAAGTGAAGCTTATACTGTGTAAGCGCCCCTACGCTTACCCATAGCTCAGCACTGCTTAGCTTTGCGCAAACCCACGCAAACGTGCTTAAAGCTGTTCAAAACTGCTTTACCATTCTGTATCCAACAGCCCTTGTTCTTCCCAGCAACAAAATGAACAGCCCTTGCAGGTCTTGAACCCAGGACCCTGTACACTGAAGTCACAACACTTAACCACTACGCCATGACCACTGTGAAGCCAGCTGTTGTTTTACCAATATAGCTGTCAATACACATATTGAGTAGTATTGAACAATTGTCTTTAGTTCTTAAATTGTGTAGCCCTTGTCATTAATATGACTGTTGCATCACATATGTTGTTTTATCATAATGTACACATAGCAGATACATACGGTGAGATACATCTGGGAGGGTATACACAACCGTGAGGTTTACTCATGACAGGAATATGGCTGCATACATATAATAGGTCTTTATATGTCTACATGTACATACACATGTATACCTATACCTATGTCTGTATACACACTTGTATAGTGCGACATATATATGGCCATGTGTACATCTCTTCGTATGTACATATATATATTTATATATATATCTTCTTCTTCTTCTTTTGGCTGCTCCCATTAGGGGTCACCACAGCAGATCAACTGTTTCCATTTCTTTCTGTCCTCTGCATCTTGCTCTGTCACACCAACGACCTGCATGTCCTCTCCCACCACATCTATAAACCTTATCTTAGGCCTCCCTCTTTTCCTGTTACCTTACCTGGCAGCTTCATCCTTAGCATCTTTTTTCACAATATACTTTGCATCCCTCCTCAGCACATGTCCAAACCAACATAATCTTGCCTCTCTGGCTTTGTCTCCAAACCTTCCAACCTGGGCTGACCCTCTAATATACTTATTCTTAATCCTGTCCATCCTCGTCACACCCAGTGCAAATCTTAACATCTTCAACTCTGCCACATCAAGCTCTGACTCCTGCCTTTTTGTCAATGGCACTGTCTCCAACCCATATAACATAGCTGGTCTCACTTCCCTTATTTATAATATATATATATATATATATATATATATATATATACGTATATGTATATATAGATATATGTATATATAGCTACATATGTATGCACATCCTGTGTTTACAAATATGCCTAGTTATGTAGGTATATATGTAGATATCTATAAATATATGTGCTTGCATATCTATTCTGATATACCTACTTCTGTCAATATATATATGTAGATATCCATACATATATGTGCATATGTATCTCTATCTGTATATGTGCAGACATATATTGCTCTGTATATGTATATATCTGAGTTTTATATGTATATCTATGTAGTTATACATATTCATCTATGTATGTTGATATGTATATGTATATATATCTATATAGATATCTGGAGAGCTGTATATACATATATGCTCACCATATATCTTGAACATGAAGTGGAGCCCTACCTCAGCCCCTATAGTCCCAACTTCATAGTTCAAGGGGATGTCAGGTATGTATTGCAGGTATATTTGTAGACTACTGCTACTGTAATAGGGATTGTCTTCACAGACATGGTGTGTGTGGGATGTCACATCTGCTTTTAACATGTGCACCATTGGCTACTGACAGACATCCTAAAGACATCATAGTACAGTACCACTACTAACACAGTAATCCTTCTGTGGACTACAGCAGAGATATTGCCCAATATATGCAGATAGTCTGACACACCCTGAACAGTCCAGAGGTATACACAGAACTCCTTAGTGCAAGACATATGGACCAAGCCTGACAATGTGGATGTTAGCCATGTAGATGGGTATAACATGTACCTACTGGTATACATTTGCCCACATAGGTTATGCATTCACACACCCCTGTCTGTCCTGGCACAAAACCACTGGTACAGAGGTGCCATGGCCACATAGTACCCACTAGTTATTGACATACATCTGTACTGCATCCCACTGCTTTGTCTGACATACATGACTGTTATAGTGGCTCGGCAGCAATACATCTGGCAAGTATCTGGACATGACATCTCACTGGGTAAGTGCACTAAACTGCTAGGCATGTAACAAAGCATTGTGCAGGCTACAGTCATACTGGCTGAACACTGGCCTACATTTCCTATGGGGGAACACACATGGACCTGCATATATAGCAGGCTCTACAGGCATGTCACAGCAGAGATTAACAGACACCTGTGTGAAAGTGCATAACCACAGCCAATGTGAACACAGCCACAGCCATATATGGTAAGCTACCAGAATATTACAGTATATGGACAACACCATCCTCATATGTGCCACTCACACACTAACCCTACATATACTGGCCTACTATACAGTGTGGTCCGATGCCTGTCTGTGGAATGGGACATGTGTGTGTTTGGCCCTACAAACATGTAAGCCAATAGGGTAACATACAGGGGAGCAGCATGTAACATCAGATAGATCAGGACCAAGAACAATGACATCTACCACAGTCTGTACACAGGCCAAGGTACATGTTAACAATACACACACTGTCGACAATCACCATAAGTACACAGACATCAGTACTGTACACACAACCACAGAATGTCCAGGTTATGTCATTAAATATAACTCTTACTATACTTAACATGTGTAGCAGTCTGATATCTCACTGGCTTGTTATCAGATATGATGTCACTAAATATGGTCTACAGCACATATGCACCTCTTACTGCATGACATATTTACAAAGGGTGACAGAGTTGTGGCTGGCGGCAAAAACACAGGGCCAGTATTGATATGTTGCTGTGATAAGCTCACACATTTACTGTTGTAACAGGGTTTTTTTGCAAAATATGTCCTATGAGGGATATGAAGTCAGTAACTCTCATGGCTGTCACCATCTACAGACTGCAATCCTCACACTACCTTCTACAGTTCACAGATAGGTGCTCTGTGGGTAACACATGAAACAAAAGGCACCACACACTGCCCAGTCTGCAGATGACCCTCCAGATGGGGGTTTCCTCATAAACATAGCACTGGCATGACCGGTATTAAAACATGTAGGACAGCCATATCCACACACACCCTGTTAAACCAGCATTACTCCAAATGCAGTATAGCAGCACTTACAGTCTGTAGTCAGATCAGGCACATCCCCCTCATGTGTGTTCACCTGTTTCCACAGTGTATGTTGTTAGAGGTAAATTTCCAATCCAACTTTGATGCTGTATGCTAAACAACAGATCATGTTCCAGATCACAGTGAAAGAAAAGGCCCAACACCAACATGATGTTCCTAGATATTGGAGTGTGCTACCATGCAACTGGCTATGGGAATGTTACCACAGCTGTTCCACAGGCAATCAGCTAGAGGAGGGCTGCAATTCATGCAGAGGCCATCAGCTGATCATGAGCATCACTTAAAATACACATGCTAATGCCTAAGCAAAGCAGGTGTGAGTCTCCACATTCAACAGAGAGGGAGTGAGAGATGCAGACAGAGGCAAAGATAAGTCAGGGAGGGGTGGAAGAGTAGAACATACGCATATTTGTGTCACGCACCTACCAGTACAGGGTATCAAACCCCTGATGACTATGTAGTGCTATAACATGTCTATGCAGTTATTAGATGTGCCACATAGGTTACATGTTGAGTAGCCCTCCAAACTTATATGTGATGGTGAGTGACATCTGCAACAGTGATATGGTAGCTGTTTGGTAGATGTAGTACACATGGCTGTCCCCATGAACAGGTGTCAGCATCAACACAGCCACACAGGGACACCCATGCATTGACACACTTGACAGGGCCAGGAATACAACTCATCACTAGTGAGATTGCTAGAACACAGTACTGTGCAGGTGTCACATGCACCACAGGGGTCATATAGAGGTTATATGGGCAAAGTGTATGTGGAGGTTTCTGACATCAGACAGCATGCTTCGGTATGCTAATGGGGGTTGTAGTGAGTGTGAATGTGGTCATAGGCATCGTACAACACACACATAGACACAGGGTGTGAGTACTGACATGCATGGGTGCATTGCTTCATGGGTGTTTAGTGGTTGACTATGCCAAATGGCTATACAAGGCTAGGTGATGGGTATACCTTGGCATCAGGCCATATGACAATGGTCTGCAGTATGGTTCGGGGGTGTAGTGTCTGGATTTGCTCACACAGGTGGGTATTGTATTCACCATCCAGTCACCTGGGTAACTATTGTATTGGCCAATGCTGTGCATTGTTTGCCATGTATGTGTTCCTTAGTCCATGACATGGACAGCGTCTGGGATGTGCACACCTCCCACATGCATGTACAGTGACAAGTGGAACTGTACCCGGGGTGTCTGGCCCATGTTGTGTACACAGATTTTTATCATCAGATGTGCCAGTCCAGGCCTCATGTGGTGGGAACTGTTAATGGACAGTAGGTTGACCTTGCACCTACAGTGATAGCATGATACCAGTATTCCCTGGTGTCAGTGGCATCTGTCCATACAGGGCATATCTTTCAGGCATGGTATGTCCTTTGTGGGTCACATTTGATGGCACCACAGGTGTTGCAGGTTTCCAGTGGGGAACATAGGGCAGGTGCACTGTAAGTGCCTATTGGACTGATGGACATGGTGCCATGCCCTCTGTAGCCCACTGCAATCACACAATGTTTACTATCAGTGGACAATATGCAGGGTACTACCAATATTGCAGTGGTTGCCTAGGCAAGTGTGTGTGTGTATATGAGACATGGGTTGAGAGTGTTCACTGGGTAATACAAGGGTTGCTAACTTTGTTCACCTGGCCTTGATGTGACATGTAGGGGTATGGATTTGCACCCCAACCTCTTGGCTATTTCATATTTGTTATCCATGTACATTGTGATGTATACTAGGGCCAACATATAAGAAATTTGCAAAACCCGCTCCACATAGAGTCCAGTTGTTACACACTCACATCCACCTCCACACAGGATACAAATGACAAACACACACACACACACACACACACACACACACACACACACACATCTGTCATGTCTAGGATAAGAACTCCTACCTAACTAGTTTACTACACTACAGCACTACAGAGTTATAGGATGCACCACGGAGATTACTGGAGTACTTTTTCTCCAAAGGTGTATTTCACAATGAATGACATCAGCAGTGTTGCCAAAGTAGGGCATTTGACTTGTAATGAGTGTGACTAGCCTAAAATGCATTGCTCCCTCACAGACATAGACACACACAAAAACATCCACAACTGCCACATGTGGGAATAGAACCCCTACCAGAGTTCTATATCGCACTATAGCATGCATCTGTTATAGGACACGTCACAGGGATTACTGGAGTACTCCTTCACCACAGGTGTATTTCAAAGTGAATGAGATCAGCAGGATTGCCAAAGTAGGGCATTTGAATTGTAGTGAGTGTGACTAGCCTAAAATGCATTGCTCCCTACACAGACATAGACACACACAAAAACATCCACAACTGCCATGTGTGGGAATAGAAGCCCTACCAGAGTTCTATATCACACTACAGCATGAAGCTGTTATAGAAGGCGCCACAGAGATTACTGGAGTATTCCTTCCCCAAAGGTGTATTTCACAGTGAATGACATCAGCAAGCTTGCCAAAGTAGCGCATTTGACTTGTAGTGGATGTGGCTAGCCTAAAATGCATTGCTCCCTACACAGACATAGAGACACACACTAAACATCCACAACTGCCATGTGTGGGAATAGAACCCCTACCAGAGTCCTATATCACACTACAGCATGAAGATGTTATAGGACACGCCACCAGGATTACTGGAGTACTCTTTCCTCAAAGGTGTATTTCACAGTGAATGACTTCAGCAGGATTGCCAAAGTAGGGCAATGGAATTGTAGTGAGTGCAGCTAGCATAAACTGCATTGCTTCTTACACAGACAGAAACACATACACACACACACACACACACACACACACACACACACACACACACACACATGCGCACACACATGCACGCACACGCATGCACATGCACGCATGCATGCACACACACATGCACACACACACACACACACAAACACACACACACACACACACACACACACACACACACACACACACACACACACACACACACAGTTGCCATGTCTGGATTAGAACTCCTACCTAACTATTTTATTACACTACAGCAGTACACAGTTATAGGATGCACCATGGAGGTTACTGGACTACAGCTTTCCGAAAGGTGTATTTCACAGTGTATGACATCAGCAGCCTTGCCAAAGTAGGGTATTAAAATTGTAGTGAGTGTGACTAGCCTAAAAAGCATTGCCCTCTACACAGACACACATGCACACAGTTGCCATGTCTGGGATTAGACCTCCTACCTAACTAGTTTATCTCACTAAAGCAGTACGCAGTTATGGGATGTGCCACAGCAATTACTGGGCTACACCTTTCCCAAGGGTGTATTTCAAAGTGGATGACTTCAGCAGGCTTGTCATAGTAGGGCTATGGGGAGGGCAGTGTGTGTGCATGGGCCATAACACATTCATCTAGAGGTTGACACACCACATGCAGGCACACACAGGGTTATATTCCACAGGTACATGTATACAGCTGCTAGATGGCTAATTCCTTGTTCAGTCATGTTGCACAGCTAGCACTTGTACCACATAGTCTGTAATGCTGACAGATACCGGTGGCTAATGTCTACAGTGAGTGACATCTAAACCTCATGTGGTTGTAGCCATTTGGCTATGTGCTGGGTGGGACAGGCCTCATAATGGATGGCTCCTTGTCACAGTCAACCTTTTCCACACATCTATGTATGTCTACATTTGGCTTATTATAGTGTGTTGCCCTTGGATATATGCCTGCATTCCTATCCACTGTGTGTGCAAAGCATGAGTGGTGCATACTGAGGAGTGTCTGTACTAACATCTACAACTGCCAGATATGTCTGGTCCACTGTTGTTTGCAGACATGGGCTTCATTTGTTTTTGTGTGAGCATGTCCAGTATGACCTTTCAGTATGCTGTTGTCTGACATTGCCTTCATTTCTCTAAGTGTGTGAGCATGCCCAGTATGCCCTTCTGTATTGAATGTGTGGATCGATTCCAGGTAGTTTGTACTCCAGTGCAGACCTTTGTGTTGTACACTTACATGTAGCAAACTGTTTCTGCAGGGTATCCGTCGATCATTTGGCAATATGGGGACAAACTGTGCAAGGGATAGTGTATGCTGTAGGTGACTGTGCCTGTGCTGCTTCAGCTGCATGGTACTGCTGTTAGCAGAGATATTCAGACATGTGTACTGTTATACACAGTGATGTTTTTTGGCCTCATGTACTGTCAGGTGGACATTCATGCTCACAGTGATGTATTGGGGGACAAGGGTGACTGCAGCTGTCTCCGGTATTGTGGGCAGACACCTACGTATTCATGGTAAGTTATGCCATTCTGCAGACACTTGCTGCTGGGTCTGTGTATTCAGTTCAGCACCTTGGTACAGTGCTGGCAGAGGATCTCATACTTGTACACCCATCGACATGACAGTATGGGCTTATCTTGCTGTGGCAATGCCTCACAGCTGTACAGATTCGCACAGGTTACCCAGAGGCAGGGGTTCATGTGTCAGGACATTACCCCTATTGTGGTGTATGGGCAGGTGTGTAGCCACCCATTTATGTATTTGCAGTCAGGGATAGTGTGTGCACACAACTTGGTGTCAGAGCCTGCATATTCCATGCTGCCCTTGCTAACACCCCCCCCTGTTATCCTAACCTCTTCCATACATTATGCATACATTCTCTGATACTTTCCCTAAGGGTATCACCTCATCACAAGTTTGTGTTAGTGTTGGTCCACAGTTCATGCAGTGGGACATGGTGGACATGTTACTGTGGATTGTCCTTATGGCCTTGTATATGGCTTATGTGGAGTGTGTTATGTTGTTATTTGGGTGTCCATGACATAACATGCATTGGCAGTACATGTGAGACACAGGCCTTTGGCAGAGGCCTGTGGGGCATTAGGTGTTGCTGCAGGCCAGATGTGGCAGGCCGTTGCATTCTGTCAGTCCTACAGTCTCAGACCACCATGTTAAAATCTCTTGTTACAGTGCTGGATGCACTATTTGTGTTATTTGTGTTATTGAGAAAAAAGAGGTCAAGGATGGCAGGATCCCTGAGGCAGGGTAGGCAAGGTACAGATCCCCATCAGGACTCCATACAACACTGAGTACAGGGATAAGGATACCATTCTGTCTTGATAACTAAACGTCTTGAGGCCAGGTATTGTTTTTTTTTACACAGCTGAATTGCTGTGTCTTGAGCCTAATTAGATTTTTGATGTCATGATATATTAGGTCAGTAATGGTGTGTTCCAGGTGTGCTTCATCACTTTATGGGTAAGGCCTTTAAGGCTGATAGGTCTGTAGATTTCTGGGTTATTGAGGAGTCCATCCTTGTGAAGGAATATGCCTAATGCAGTGTGCCAGAGCTTGGTGGCATAGCCTTTAGATAGACTTAAAGCAGTTCCACCCTTGTGGAGGAATATGCCTAATGCAGTGTGCCAGAGCTTGATGGCATAGCCTGTAGATAGACTTAAAGCAGTTTGAGGATGGATTAGTGACATCTGTTTGACAGCTCAGTATATTTACAGGACCCATGAAATAATTAGTTTTGGTACCATAAGGACATGATCCTTGGGGATGGTAGGGGAGGAAGTGACTCAGGGATGACTAGAGTTGGGATGATAGTTTCTGGGAGCTAGCCACAAACATTTTTGCTGGTACATTACCATTGCCTTTCTGGTTTGAGTGGGAGGCACCATTATGAAAATGTTCAGAGCAGTATTGGAATTAGTTTCTAATTTCTTAATGTTGTAACTAAATGAAGAAGAACGTGTAGTTATCTTTTGCCTCAGATGCTAGTCTGAGATCATGGGATGCTTTTTTTACGAATTTATGGTTGCCTTTAGTTTCTTATTGAAGATTTTATGTTAATTTCTTGCAAATGAGTTCTGGCCTTACATGGTAATTTGAGCAGTTTCTTCCTTCTGTTACACAGTTTGCTTGTACTCACTAACCATCAAGGTGGTTTGCTTTTGATTTACCACTACATTTGGTTCTAGTAGGGACTGCCTGATTAATGCATTTATCTAGTTGGGCATACAGATCCTTAGTGTGGACAGATGCATTTCTCGGGTCAATTGCGGAGATTTCATAGTTAATTTTAAAGATTTTGTTATGTAATTGCAAAAGGTTTGCCTTTTGGAAGCCTTTAAAGAGGGTATTGTTGGTTACTAGGAGGTGGATGTTTTCAGGGTAAAGGTAATCAGCAGTTGGCCTGACTTGACTAACGAGGGATAAATCATCTGGAGGGAACAGACTGAAGCTATGTTTCTGATAACCAGATTAAGAATGTTCTTGCACCTTTTGGGATTGATGACCAGTTGATTCAAGGAGTTCTTGTTTATCCAATCCAAGAAGTGTTGGGCATACCCTACATTGGTAGTACAGGTACTTCATTCAATGAAGGGATAGTTGAAGTCACCAAGTATTAAAAAGACATTGCTTATAGGGATAATTTTATGTAATGCCACAACATTTCTTATGATTGGGAGGGTTCATGGACAGAAATTAATAACAAGCTAAAAGTTGGAAGTTTGATTTCCTTGAGGTGTCCTGTAGTTTTTTAGCTCTTTGTGGGTGTATCTGGTTATCACCTTTATGTGGATACTATCACTGATGAACAAACAGACTCCACCACAGTCACCAGTGATAAACAGAATGTGAACTAAGCGGCCATGAAAATGAAAACCAACAAACTAAAAATAAAAAATTTATGGAAAGGTACAGTAGAGCAACTTGACTTGTTTTTTATGACCATGAATAATCTCACTACCTGCCTTAAATTTACAATGAATAGCTCACAACATAGAATAGAGTTTCTCGACATGTACATTGAAAGACTTGATAATAATATCATTAACACGGGGGTCTTTCAGAAAAGTTGTTACAGTAACAACTTATTACATAGATCTAGTATGCACCCTCCTCATGTCTTTAGAAACATCATGAGAGGGCAAGCCATTAGAGCGTCTAGGCTTAATCCAATAAATCAATGTTTCGAAACTGAATTATCTAATCTGAATGATAGGTTAGTACAACGAAGTTACTATAGGAATGAAGTCAGTAAGCATTTGAAGGATGCCTCAGACTTAAGACTTACCAGAGGATTACCCTACTTTGGACCACAAGAACATTTAGTTGAGCCAGATTTAAATATGGTGATCCCACAATTTGTTAAATTTACTACGCAGTTTACGTCAGACCATCTAGAATTGAGAGAAATAATGTATAAACATTGGGATATATTATTAGTGGATAATGACCTTAAAACTATAGTGGGCAACCATCCAAAGTTTCTGTATAAAAACAAAAAGAATCTGAAGAGAAAACTTTGTTACACTACCACTACTCAATTAGATAAGGACAATGGTTGTACTAAACCGTGTGGACGTTGCAATTTTTGTAGCTACATAGATAGTACACCTCACTTTTATCATCCGGATTTGAGACAGTATTTTTCTACTTCTGCTGATGCAGATTGTATGACACCACACATAGTCTACCTAGCCATATGTCAGATATGTTCCTCGTTCTATGTAGGGAAAACTAACCGCCCATTTAGGGATCGAATGAGAGAACATATCTATCATATAAAGAAGGGTTCAGCACATAATGCTTTAGCAAAGCATGTTATGATGACGAACACCTCACACACTTTTAATTTTAAAGTTCTCGAGGTGATACACCCAAACCCCAGAGGAGGTGATGTCATTACATATACTGAAGGTAGAGAAACTGAATGGATACTATTATTGAAAGCTGACAAAGGTTCGGGTCTTAATGAGAGAGCGTCCTTGAGACTGAAATTGAGACAAAGAAGGAACATAAAATAACATAAAATATAATGAATAATAAAAATATATAATAATAAAAAATATAACAATATTAGATAATCTAAAGAGAAGGGGCATTTTGACTTCATAGCTCCAAAAAATTTTTTACCCATCTTTTATCATTCTATATAGTTTTAAGGTTACAGTTTTTTATTAGCGCACCTGCACACACATACATACATGTTTTTTATGTTTATGTATGTTTATACATTTTCTACCCATTCTTATTCATCTGCCTGAATATGCATTGTTGCAATTTTGATATTTTGATAGTTTGGACAATGGTTTTAATATATTTATTAGAGATCTATTATTTACCGTAGTCATGTATATATATAATGGATAATTTAGTATATTATGCAGTTATTGATCTCTGAAATAATGTATTCATGTTTAATATTAGACATCATTAGACATTGATGTCATGTTCCTTATACATATACTTATAATTTATAATTTAGTGTATAAGGAGGTTTATAGACTATCATAATTAAGTATTTATGATTACTGGCTGATATCAATGCCATTCAGATATTTATATATTGTTGTATGCATTTTTTAATTTTTGGTTCTTCACCCATAAAGCTTGAGCAGTGATTTATTAATTTTCTCCACACACATATTTTCTATATAAGTATGAGAGCAATATAATGTAGATGTGGATATCTCTTTAAATAATTTTTTATGCTAATTGTTTGATCATCACTCATTAACTTGATATATATATGGCTGCATCTCTTGAGAAGCATTGTTATAGATCTGAAGAAGCTGTGTAGCGAAAGCGCTTATCTTTTATTTTAATAAACAGTTTATTGGTATCAGTTGCCTAACTGTTTGGCGTTCATTCCACTGGATTCTGTTACATGAGGATTTGAACCTGCTCACTCTGGGGTTTGTAACTGTTTTAATTAAAAATAAAAAAAAATGAAGCTGTACTTGCGAACCTCACAGACGTTATTCAAAAGTTAAAAAGGTTAAGTGCTTTCATCTTATAATTCAAAAAACATTATCAGAACAATACAAAAAAACAAGTGTTACATTTAAATATCACTAATGTCATGAACACACCTCCTGAATAAACCAATCAGAATAAAACTAATCATAAACCCTGAATTATAAGACAAAAGCACGTAAGCTTTTCAACTTTTGAATAAAGTCTGTGAGTTTTGCAAATACGGCTTCATTTTTTTATTTTTAGTTTGTTGTTTTTTATTTTTGTGACCGCTTGGTTCAAATTCTTCTTGTTTGTTTGGCTTTGTTCGTACTTTGTGGTCATGTCAGCTTATGGCTCTCAAGATTCATTCAATAGTCTCTCAAAGGACTAGGATACCTGATGGTCAATAAAAGTCGGAGAAGCAGGAATTTAGCTTACCAAACTTTATTCACGCTTTCATCAGTAAGACTTCATCAGAAATAATAACAACAACCCAGATGTTGAGTGTGTTCGTTTTAAGAAATTTTTATTTTCGGTATTAGAAGTTGTGCATGGTGACTTGAGAGGTTGGAGCAAAGAGAAACAGTTTGGCAACTGAGATTAAATGCTGACAGCAAACCAGGCCTGAATGACAGCATCAGTATCAAATGCTTTCTTAAAAATAGAAAGTTGAAAGTTACTAGTATGAAATAACATTTATATATTGTATTTAAAATGTGTTTTTATACGTTTTTATTATTGAATATGTTTTTATACAGCATGTAATGAGTTAAGATTTTTTGAGGGAACAGAATTGCATTGATTGAATAATTGACAATTATTTATTGTGTATATATTGATGCAGCTGGGTTGTTGTTATTATTTCTGATGAAGTTTTACTGGCGAAAGCATGAAAAACGTTTGGTAAGCTAAATTCCCGCTTCTCCGACTTTTATTGACCATTAGGTATCCTAGTCCTTTGAGGTTCTTGTTTTTTGTTGGCTGGACACACTCTTTTTGCAGTATTCGTTCAATAGTGTTCAATCCCCCTCCTTGTTTGAACAGATGAATCTTACAATGCTGATACAGCAATTCACAGAGCAAGTGGTTGAGAAAGTTACTCAAGCTCTTCAGGGTGCATATTTAGGAATTATATCAGTGATAAAAGGAATCTAGGTAATCCCAACCAAGAGGTTATCAACACATCCTATACTCCATTGCTATCCAGTACAAATGCAGACAATTTCACCTTGGTAACCAAGGTGAATAAATGGTTGGATAAGACCGTTGACAACTTTTTAACATTAAAAGAACAAATATATTCCATCAAGAAACATCTATTTAAATACAAGTCTCTCCAGCTGGACAATGCTTTTTTGGATGAAGGTCTACACAGAGAGCAAGTTCCTAAGGGACTTTGTTTTTGGAAGTACCTGCAGGGTGTTGAGGTTAGCAACCCTTTTTACATGGAACTGTTGGAGTTATTTTATCGGTCAGGAATTAATTTGGTTCGACTAATTATCAAGGAAAATGACAGGTGGATGAAGAAGCATAAGGAAGAAGGAAGAAGTTTACTAGTTGGCTGTTTCTATTATGTATGAGTTGATGTTCTCACAGTAGAAGGATAGTGTTAATTCAGTTTTTTTGAAAGTTGATAAAGTTTTTCTTGTCAAGAATAGAATGGACAAAAAGTTAGTATATGACATCCTGGACAAGAATTGTATATCCTAAACCTTGGATTTACCTGATTCCAGTAAACCAGGAGAAAGCCACCAGAATAGAGTTGAGGTCAAATATGAGGCCCCTTTAGAAGAATTGCCCCCCACCCCCAGGAGGTCAGAGAGAATAGTGAACAAAATGTTTTCTTATACATGGCCCCTGAATCAGCAGGATTACCAGAGAAATACCAATCAGAGGGGCAGCAAATGCAAGGGGACCAAACGGTAACCAGGGTAATGCCCCTGATGTCCATCAAGGTACTGTTAATATTTCCTCTTATTATGGTTTCAATATATGCAATTTTACTGAAATAAATATTGAACCTGCACATCATGCATTGTTTTTGAAAGGGTACAATTTTATTCCATCACGTAGAGCTAACTTGGAGCAAACTTTATTAAACTGGAAGCATTTCACCTATAAATTGAACCTTCAAACATTGTTGGGTGCCAATATGGGCTCCCAGTTTGATTCCAACAAGTTGAGGAAAAGTATGGCCAACCTTCCTTTTCATCCTGCTATTCATTTATTTGAAAAAAATTTGTGAAAGGGAGATTTGTGTTTCATTGGACAGTAAACATAAGCATGGGCATTAAAATCTTATGGCTGAGTATATACATATTTTATCATCCCTCACCATGGGTAAAGAGATCAGATATATGAAACCTGATGAGAGGGGTGGCCTTGTTATTATGTACAATTTGGATTATATGGGTCATATGTACAACTTTCTGGGTGATGCTGAGACTTACAGCCCAGTATCCGTAAATGAAATCAATGTAGCATACAGGGATATTAGAGGTGCTCTGGATGAGCTACTTTTATTTGATTATATCAATTAGGAACTTTACGACTTTTTGAGAGTTATGGATCCCATTATACCCAGGTACATATTTAAATGTAACACTTTTTTTTGTACAGTTCTGATGATGTGCTTTGAATTATAAGATGAAAGCGTTTTTCCTTTTTAACTTTTTAATAAAGTCTATGAGCTTCACAAATATGGCTTTGTTTTTTTTTATTTTTACAGTTACCAGTTATTTTAGAGGCATGTTAGGCACAAAACCCAAGCACAGCTGAGGTGCGGTGTTTATATTTAAACCATGTCTTGGTAGCAAAACAAACATGGACACATTCCAGATGTAGAAGTACCTCTGAATCAGACAGCGCATTGTTAAAACTCCTAATATTGAGAAGGGGCACCTTGATATTGTCTAATTTTCTCTGTTGTACTTCTAGTAAAAGGCTTACATTCTATGAAATTGTACAGAGCTAATGTAGCAGAGCTGTGTTGGATTCTATAACATCTGATATATAAACCAATAAGTATAGTTTTGCACTTTATTTGCACTATATTTGCTTAATTGTTTGTTGCTGTCCTCTGTCCTCTGTATTCTATCTGCATTGTTTGCATTTCCCGCCCGCCCAGTCAAGTGTTGTTGTACTCTTATATTTGATGGTTTTGGAATTGCCTGCACCTGCTGTAAAATTGATTCTGGTCACTCTTCCTATTCCCATCTCATTTGCTCACCCAACTGAGTACATTGAGAGAATTTCAGAAGGCCAACCCCCCCTTAATTTCTTCTGTTTTTCCTCTCCACCTAATAAAAAAATTACACTTTATTCAGCTGCTTTTACTGTAATTGTGTTTTTCCTACTTTATCACCTTGTTTTTGCTGTGTGCTCTTAAGTATTCAAGTGCTTTTATTCTGATGCATTTATTACTGCTTGTTAGTAGCCTGATTAAATGTATCTGTTATTCTAAGCATCTTAGTTTTGGTTTTAGCACTTGTGCTTCAGGCCAGCTACTTTACATTTAAGAAGTTTTTTATGGTCTACACTTTTGTGGACAAACCCTTATCAAAACCCTCTCTCCATAAGTCTGCCCAAGTATTCGGAGCATTATGTCTGGACAATTCCCATCAGTTTCTCCTGCCAGCCTGGATGACATGGGCATACTGAGACAGTGTAGCAATTGCCTCATGTTTACTGACAGCCCTCTTCTTCTAGCACATAATTATTCTACTTGCGAGAAATGCATCTACATCAGTAACCTGGAGTCCATGCTGTCTAACGCCACAGTCAGTACTCCTGACAAAGAAGAGACTGCCAGCACAAACACCACGCCACTCATATCACATAGCCAAGCACAACACACACCCATCTATGCAGAGGTCCTCAATAAAAATGTACCTAAACAGCAGAGACCTCCAAAATGCACTCTCAAACATTCCATACACAACACCAAACACATCACACACAGCAGACAACACACCAGTGTCTCACAAACACAGCCCATAAGGCAAAACAATAACCATCACAGCCCACAAGGCACAACAATAAATCAAACATACTAGTCATTGGTGACTAAATTGTTAGACACACCCATGTCTGTCCCTCTCACCAGGCTGGACAAGGAGAAGGTCATGGTCAGTAGTCTGTCTGGTGCTAGAATCCACCACATAATACATGCACTTAAGTCTCTGCACAACAAGTACAAGTATGACTCTGTCATTGTACATGTTGGTGTGAATGAGTTCAGACATACCTCGCTGGACTATATGAAGAGAGACGTTACTGAGTTCTCAGAGTATGTGTTCCAGACAGGTATGACCCTAGCCCTAAGCAGCATCCTACCTTCATCAAGAATACCAACAAACATAATTGAGTTCAACAATTGGCTTAGTTTCTGGTGTCATTCCAAGGGGATCCAGTATCTGTCTGCCTGGGATGGCATGGTTGAGAAGCCTTGATGCTTTGCGAGAGATAGCCTCCACCAATCACCACTGGGATTCCTGGCCAAGGCTTTCACCTCCCCTATTGTGCCTTTTTTAGGCAATGTCCCAAAGACAAATCTTCCAACATAAAAGATCTTTCAAAAAGCAAATAGCAGGTCATGCTGCTTGATGCTAGGAGCCTTAACCTGGAAATGCACTCATTAGAGGCTCTCCTTGCACTGGAAGATGCCAATGTCTGTGCAGTCATAGAAACTTTGTTCAGGGCTCCAGAGAGCATCCCTGCTTTACTAGGCTACACATCATTCCACCCATTCTGACCACAAAATGAGGTCAGGAAGACTAAGGGTGGTGGAGTCTCTATCTTCATTAATGAAAGGCACACCTCCAGACTGGTTTGCAGCATGATGCACTGGAACTACTCCAGGTGCAACGGACAGTTGGTAAAACACTCATCCAAGTTATAGCCAACTATAGACCCCCCTCCATGACTCAGGACACCCACTCCTCTTACTTGGATCTACTTGACTCCATCAAGGTACCCTCTAACACCTTGATCCTTGGTGACTTCAACTACCCCATAGAGTGGGTGAACTATTCCTGCACTAATACACTCACTCAATGATTCCTTGACTTCATCAGTTCTAATTCACTAGACCAGCTCGTCTCATCCCCCAGAAGGGGCGATAATATTCTGGACTTGGTTCTCACCAACATGGGCAACCACTGCACTACTCCAATATATGTTCTTCCCTGGTGAGATCAGATCATCGTACTGTCTCATTCAAAATTTCTATCCCACCCAACCATCCCCAACCATAATCAAGCAAAAAAACTTCTCAAATTCTGACTAAATCCTCCTAAGGGAGGGTATCTTTATCTTCACACCACTGCCCCCGCAAAGGAAGCAGACAGCTATGCTGAACAGTACACCAGTGTAGTGTACAAGCACCTGTACAACTGCATGGACAAAACAGAACTAAAACCTGTTCCTCAAGGAAACACAGACCTGTTTGGTGGACATCCTCTATCAACAGGCTTTACAACAAAAGGAAGAAACTGTTGTCCAAAGCTAAAAAGGAACAAATTCCAAATTGGAAGGACTCCCTCCTTAAATTCAACAAGCAAATTAGATCACCAGTGAAAGTCTCCAGAGCCAATTATGAATTGAAACTAGCTTTAAAAACAAAGGGAAACCACAAAGCCTTCTTTGGTTGCATCAAGAACCTCCATGGCAAAGCCCAGGTCTGTTCCAAATTAGTATTTAACAGTATCACCTACACTGATCTTGTTGACTTAGCCAACCTACTAGTAGATAGGTTCAGCGCAAACTTCACCCCCTGTCCCCCCACAAAGGCCCTTTCGACATCCCTGATACTTGTCTTGCACCTTACATCTCCATAAATCAAGTTTTAAAGGCCCTATCCAAGGCAAAGAACACAGCTTCCATGGGACCTGATAGTATCCCATGGTATATTCTGCTGGCTTCACCACTGAGCACCCTATTCAAGCACAGCCTACATACAGGCTTTATTCCAGCAGAGTGGAGAGCTGCCATTATCATCCCCTTGCACAAAGGTGGTGCCACTACTGACCCTGAAAACTATCACCCCATTAACTTGACAAGTCTGATCTGTAAAACCACGGAGTATATAATTATGGGTCTCATAAACAAGAACATAGGCAATCTCCAAGCACTTGACCCCACCCAGTTTGGATTAATCAAGGGCAGATCTTGCCTGTTGAACCTGATTGACCTCTTTGAGACTATCACCAAGGCCCTGAATGAGGGAAAGTCAGTAGATACAGCCTACCCTGACTTGGCCAAGGCCTTTCACACAATCCCCCACTTGAGCATCATCAAAAAGCTAACACAACTTGGTGTACATCCCTATTTCATCAGGTGGATGGCCAACTGGCTCACCAACATGACCCTCAAGGTCAAAATATGTGCCTCCACCTCTGATTGCAGACCTGTCACTAGTGGAGTTCCCCCAGGATCTGTCCTGGGACCCCAACTGTTTGGTGTCTACTTCTCAGAGGTCCAGGCAAAGACAAATGTCCTGTGGCTGACCAAGTTTGCGGACAACTGTAATTTGGGTGCTGTCATTGACTCCCCAAATGATGTTAACATACTGCAAGAGGGTCTCACAGCAACTAATGACTGGTGCCAACATCATGGCCTCAAGCTAAACACAAAAAATGTATCATCAAACCATTCGGCAAAAACACAGCTCCTACTGATTACCACATCAACGATAACCCCCTAAACACTCAACCTGTGATGAGAGACCTGGGTACTCAAGTTGATAAAAATCTCACATTCAACCATCATGTAGAGGCATTGGTCAGAAAAGCCTTTTAACTGGTTCAACTCATAAGTAAAGGGATTGCATCCAGAAAAAAGGAGGTCATTACCTCTCTATATTCCTCTCTCATTAGACCAATAATTAAGTATAATGCCCCATTTGGTATGTACTTCTCCAAACATCTGCACCATTTGGAAAGCCACAGAAATACCTCACAAAGAGAATCCATGGCCTTCAACACCTGTCCTATGCGGATAGGCACTCTACTCGGTATTCTACAGATTGCTCAGAGTTGAACTGTGTCTCACCTACAAGGCAGTCTTGGACCCTGCCCTAGTAGAGATGACCATATCCATAAGTCTAGCTCCATGCGCATTAACCACTTGAAAGACCTGAATCTAAAATCCAACATCAATAAAACCTGCTGGAGAGAAAGGTTCATCTCCCAGAGGCTGCCCGGTCTCTGGAATAGACTTCCCATACACGTCAAATAGAGTGCCTCGCTGAACCTTTTCAAGCTCAACCTTGATGAGTGGATGGGAAACCACAAATTTCTCCCAGGGGTTCCACCTGTGTCCCTCACTGACAGGGGTGACAGGTGCTGACTGAGGTTTCATTTTGGGGATAAACTCTTGGCTAGGCTTGTAAGGGCCCCAGGGTCATTAGTCTAGTAACCTCCTATGATCCTATGATTTGGGATTCAATTTTTTATCTTAGGTTATGATGATTGTCAGATGAGTTCTACCTAAAGGCACAATGCGGCCAGCAAAGGTGATGACCAGTATATGTTAACCCTTGAATGAAATGTGTAGACTATCTTTTATAAAGCAAGTTAAATTATTAATCATCTCATCCCAGGGTGACATAAACTCAATCTCTCTGGAATAGCACCAGATACTTAGCCAGTTACTGAACCCCATTACCTGTTTCTTGACTCTAGGCATCATTCTTTGTGAGGGGAAGAAAAGAGTCTTGACCACTGACTGATGTTTATGTAGCAAGCTCCAACATATCTTTATGTATGTCCTTCAAGAGTGTTTGTGCTAGATCATTAAATCCCACATGGAGTACTATCATGCTGTAATCATACTTTGAGGTGGACAAGGTCTTGATAGCTCTTGTTGTATCTGCAATCCTAGCTTCCAAATGGTAGGTAATTGTAACTCTATCTTTGTCCAGTCTGTGTGGAGTCTGTGTGTCAAACAATAGAATCACCTATTAGTAAGATGTTTCCTAAGGCTGGTATATGTATATAAGATATGGGAGTGGTATGTTGTTCATAGGTAGGTACTAGGCTGTTGGCCCTGGAGCCTACACAAGGCCAGCCAAAAAGGTACACTGGCTTTTGCCACCCAAGAAAATGATTTTCTTGTGCCACTGTCGAGCAGAGCCACAAGGGTGATCCCCGGGGTGAATTTCCTATTTCCCATCCAATCATCAAGATTTTTCTTTCAGTGTTAAGTATACTACCACCTATGTTGTAGCTCATGGGTACAGAGTTTTTACCAAAGGGGATGACAATGCACTTTTTGGCATTGAGCTTGAGGCCATGGCTTTGACACCAGGCATCTGTCTCAGTGAGGCCCTTTTGTAGGATGTCCACATCGTTAGGAGTTTTGATTACGGCTCCTAATTTGCAGTCATCTGCAAACTTCGTTAGGCAAAGAACTCCTGTGTTAGCCTGTACTTCAGAGAAGTAGATACCAAACAGGAGAGGACCTAGGACTGAACCCTGTGGTACTGCACTTGTCACTGGTCTGAAGTCAAATTTGGAGTCTGCTACTTTCACAGTGTGGGTTCTGGCAGTGAGCCAGTTGGCAACCCATCTTGTGACATAGGGGTTTATACCTAGCTTAGTAAGTTTATCTATAATTCCAGAGTGGGGGATGGTGTTAAAAGCCTTGGCAAGATCTATATAGGCTGTGTGAACCACCTTACCCTTGTCTACGGCTTTGGTGACTGCTTCAAAGAAGTCTATCAGGTTTAGGAGACATGAACTGCCTTTTATAAACCCGAACTGGGTGGGATCCAGAGTTTGGAGATTATCAATGTCTTTGTTTATAAGTTCCATGATGTTACGTTCCATGGCCTTGCAGACAAGGCTCGTCAGGCTAGTGGGGCGGTAGTTCCTGGGGTCTGTGGTGGCTCCCACCTTGTGGAGTGGGATAACTGTTGCTGTGCGCCATTCAGCAGGCACAAAGCCTGAGGTGAGGCTATGATTGAACATAATTGAATGGTACTTAGGTGGGGTGCCAGTTCATTCTGTAGTTCGTGTAGAACACAACTTGGGTTGTTGCCTGGTCCCATGGATGCTGTGTTCTTGGCTTTGGAGAGTGTGGTTTTTACCTGTGAAGCCGTGATTACAGGAACTTTGCATTCTTCCGGTATAGAGATGGGCTCTTTAATGGGTGTGAGGGTGAAATGGAATTAATGTGTGCGTGTAGAAGGTGTATTGAGAAAATTTCACTGGTGCCTAGTCTTATAAATTCTAGGAGGCTTGGATAGTTATTTTTAATGTCATCAGTGTATGACAGTGTTGTGTTACCTGTATGAGGAGGTTACATTCATAAGGGGCTGTGACAGTGTAATGTGCATTCTATACATCAGACTGGGAGGGGGGATGTGTCAGACAGAATCAACTAATTTGAGCAGGAATTTATTTTTCTGAAAAACGGCTAGTTCTTACACTGCCTCAGGACACCAAGTGCTAGATGGCTAATAATAGTTTGCTGTCTCTGTGTGATGTCTAGTACTGTTGTTGACAGAACCTCAAACAAGGGATAAAGAAGGACTGAAGGAATGTTAAGGGTGGGAGATTACTGGATCTTGCTACCTATTATGAGTACAATGTACAGACTGGCACAGATGGTAACAGATTAGTGCAATTGGCAGCAGATTCCTGTAAATTAATGCAATGTGGTTTAGCTCAGATTGTGATAATGTTTGCACCAGAAAAGTGAAGTACGGCATTATTTTAGTACTAAGTAAGTGAATAAGTGTGCACTCATAGCAGATGAGCAAATTATAAATTAATCAAAAAAAGCAAGAAAACTAATGAGTAACAGCAATACGTTTGAGCCAGTAGTGATCAGAAGTAAAAAAAAATACTTTATAAGTTATATAACAAGTGCACTTAGGTGCAGCTCTCTGCAGTCTTACTGAAAAGATAGTGAGGGCAAATGTTTACAGCATAAAGGAGGCACAAAAAAGAGCTAATGAGAAACAGCTATAAGTTTGAGACAGTAATGCTCAGCTACCTAGAAGAAGCAGCAATTAAACTACTTTCACTAAAATAAAAATACTGCTATCTCCAACATGGCTTCATACCAGGTCAGAGCAGGCTGTTGTCAAGAAAAGTTTTCAACAGTAATTGAGTGAAATAAAACAGGTAAAACCTGTGTGAAAATTGTAGGAGTAGCAAAACAACTTTAAATATGCTTTCCTGACTTTTGTGAAGTAGCAGAATTCCAGGAAAACCCTTTATAAGTTACATAGTGAGTGCACGCAGGTACAGCTCTCTACAGCCTTACTACAAAGTGAGAGTGTGTGTAAGTGTATGTGTCTGTATCTTTTCACATGTATGTGTGTTTGCATGTGTGGGTAAGTAGGTGCATGCATGTGTGCGCACAAATGTGTGTGTGTGTGTGTGTGTGTGTGTGTGTGTGTGTGTGTGTGTGTGTGTGTGTGTGTGTGTGTGTGTGTGTGTGTGTGAGACTGTGTGCGGTTCTTTGCTTTTCCATTTATTTACATAGAATGGGATAAACATGTATGGAGACCTGATTTCTTTGGTAGGGAACAGTCAAAAGGAAACAGTGAATCTGAACCTATCAAACACTTTAAGAATGTCATCAACATCCTTGGCATAAGAAGGATGAGATTCTGTAAGTGGTGTTATGATGCTGTCAAAAAATGTTGAAATGTGTGATGCAAATCTAGAAAAAATTGATAAACTTACATATACAGGACTTTCTGTTTCATTGATATTGAGCAGTAGATAAAATCATGAGGTTTGCTGGGACAGGACTCGATCTTTTGCAGATGCAGGAAACTGTACTTGGAAATATTAGAAGTAATTGTGTCAGTGACCTCACCTTGAAAGTCTGCAGTCAGAATCTTATGGGAAAAGGGTGCAAAATGTGGCATCATATGGTTTTTCTGCAGTATCCTCATTCTTCAAGGAGAATGTCAGTCCTGTTCTGCAGAGCTCTGAGGGTTGCAAGGTTTCTTGATGTAAGGTTGCCTTAGCAGCATGCATTCAGGTGGGCAGTGGAGTTTATGTACTAGTTGCTAACCATACAACAGCAGAAAATCATATAAAACATCCAATAGCAGAAATCGATACACTTCCCTGAAGAGAGATGTTGATTATTCTTATTAAAATGTAATCTTCACCATCTGCAAAATAAGAAAGTTAATTTCAGAAACAGACTTCAGGACAAATTATGTACTAAAATGAGCATGATTATATGTTCTTATACTTTTTCTATAAGTTGGAAAAGTTGTTCTCACCATGAAATATATCAAGTTCATTCTCAGGACTGCTCAGAGGGTCATCTATTTCTGGGTCTGTGTCCGTATCCTCCAGAAGAAGGTGTGAAAGTCTTGAGTCACTCACTTTCTTGTCCTGATAATAAGCTCTTCACTTGCTCATTAGTTGATCCCAAGCTGTTAACAGAACAGGCCCACAAACCCTGCCTTTGAGCCACAGGAAAGGTGGGTCAGATAAGACTACTGATCTCTGCATTAATTTGCAGCAGTACCAATGGCAGACCAATTTAGTGATTTTTTTTCAACTTCCCATACCCCTCTTTGAGCATTTGTGTGAACACAGATTCCTAACCTTATGCTGCCCTAGAGTGTAACTTTTCAACTTTCTCTTGCACAAGAATGAGAAAGTTGCTGAGTTATGAGCAAAAACAACAAGGGAACAAGGTTGTATTCCTCAACAGCATATGTATCAAACAGAAGAATATTTTTATGCATTGAAGTTGATAATCATTACTTTGATTACACATTTTCTCACTAAAATGTTCAAATACTAAAATGCATAACAATTGTTCTGACATACTCCGAGTTAAAAATTCATGTTTACCTTAAAACACTAGAAATTTCATGAATGTTCTACATCAAAATATTTTTGTTTAAATTAATAGCAAGTGAAAAAATACGATCCAAAGCAGTGAAAAGCAGTGAAGAGCCAGAAGTAGTCTCCAAAAAAAACGTTTATTCAAACACAAAACAAAACCTTCGTCCAAATCCTTTTCTCTCAAGCGCTTTCGCTCAGTACAATACTGAACTTTATCAAGATAGCAGTGTAGGACAAAATAGCCTTGTTTAAATGTCTCCGTAGAGATCATGTGATTCCTTAATTAAACTCAATCAAATTTAATTAATTGTTAGCTAGCTTAAAAGTAAACAGCACAATATTATGTTAAAATATAAAATACATAAAATCCTAAATATCCTAATAAATATTTTTATTTTTATTTTTATTTTCATTTTTGTTTTTATTTTCATTGTTTATTGTGGTATTTTATTACACTTTCTATGTTTTTTGTAAACTAATAGTGATGCAACAATTAATTACTATGAAAATGGTTTTATGAAATAACACACATATTATTATTTATTTATTCATTCACAAACATTCTGTGATTTTTAATGATATTTAAGAAAATGTATTTATTAGGTTATTTAGGATTTTATGTATTTTATATTTTAACATAATATTGTGCTGTTTACTTTTAAGCTAGCTAACAATTAATTAAATTTGATTGAGTTTAATTAAGGAATCACATGATCTCTACGGAGACATTTAAACAAGGCTATTTTGTCCTACACTGCTATCTTGATAAAGCTCAGTCTTGTACTGAGCGAAAGCGCTTGAGAGAAAAGGATTTAGACGAAGGTTTTGTTTTGTGTTTGAATAAACTTTTTTTTGGAGACTACTTCTGGCTCTTCGCTGCTTTTCGCTGCTTTGGATCGTATTTTTTCACTTGGTTTTGGCTTTGAGCTCTCTTTTTTTCTGTGTTCCTGTTTCTGACTCGTTCCATGGCAGAAGAAGTGGTGCAGAGCGACTTCATTGACACCCCACAGGTGCTCAAAGCATTAGATGAAAACGGGCCGGTCACTAGGGCTGAATTTAATAGAGTACTGGACATGTTAATGCAATTAACAGAAGTTCTCAGTATCAGTAAGACTGATACAGTTTTAACATTGCCAGGCAACCAGCAACAAGGACTGGAGCGGAAGAGAAGACGTATTTCCGGTGAACTCTTGCCAACGAACAGTGGCATTCAGTCTGGTTCTAATATCCAACAGGGTATGAATAAACGGACTAACAAAGTGAACAATCAGGGTGCGAGTGATGTAGGCGGCTGTAACAAGGACTTTGACTTCAGTGCCTGGGCAGAACAACAGTTTTGGTTTAAACAAGGTACAGTTAACACTGCTAATAATGCTGACATTGAGCAAGACTTTAATATATTGCGTGACAAACTGTACACTTTTAAAATGAACCAACTGGAAATAGACTATTTAAAAGAATGTGTGAAAGTGGAAAGGGTTCCAAAAGGTTTAAGATGTTTTAAATTTCCAAATAATGTTCAAAAGGGTACTACATATTATAAGAAACTGTGATATTTTTAACTGTGCAGGAATTGAAATGTTAGAAGTTATGATGGCAGAGTATGAAGCAAAAGCTGATTCTCTGCTTAAGGATTTAAATACGTTGAATAACACGTTGGTAAATAATAAGAATTTTTTTCAGTGAAGCGTAATTATGATAACATTTTCAATGAAGTTGACCAATTCTGTGTTAAGGTTGTGAACCGTAAGATACACAAACTGGAAAGGGACCTTAGAGAGTATAGTGAAGGCACGGCCTATCCACTCCCAGTTAAAACTAGATGGGTTAGTAATACTGTTATGCAGCACAATAATGCCCATAGTAATAATAATGATGATCCGCAGGCTGATTTACCTAGAAGGAGTGAGAGATTAGCAGAGAAGGAAAGAAAGAACTCTCATCAGGATTTTATATTTCCCCCAGACAAATCAGGGGGGAGGGGGGCCAGATTCCTAGTGAGGAGAGGGAACAAATAACCGAGATCAGTCACACTGATCCTGACCAAGAGGGGTTTGAATCTCTAGATATACCTTCTACCATCTCCACAAGTTACACGGTGACCACGGATAACAACTTCACTGTTTACAATTTTACTGATTTAGAGATAAGGAAGGAACACTTCAACTTGTTTACAAGAGGCATGCATTTTGTACCAGCATGATCATTTAATCTAGAAAAAGAGTTAATAGACCTCAAAATGTTTGTTAGACATTTAAATTTTCTCTATATTTTAAGGGTCAATCCTGTCAAGGTGACGTACTCACAAGAAAGAGTACCTTCAACCCTCCCACACACCCCTCCATTAAGGTGTTTGAAGAATTGGTAGAAAGAGATCTAAGGGCCATTGATACTAGAAAATCTGTTACAGGTCCCCAGAATTTAAGTTTGAATGAAACACACATAATTAAGCTTTTAAAAGAAGAAGGGTGCAGAGTAATGAAACCGGATAAAGGAGGGGGTTTAGTTTTGATGTATAACATGGACTATGACGCATACATCTACAACATGTTACGGGATGTTGAGCACTATGATTTAATATCAAGAAACGAGCTACATATAGCATATTCCAAAATCAACTACCTATTAATGGACCACCTTTTACAAGGTGCCATTAATGAAAAGCTGTATAATTATTTATTTGTAGCTAAACCAAGAATTCAAGTAATTTTTGGCATCCCAAAAACCCATAAAGGACTGGACCCTTTGAAATTCAGACCGATCGTTTCTGGTGAAGGAAGCATTACAGAACCCTTGGGGAAATTTATTGACTATGTTCTTAAACAGTTTGTTACATCTTTAAACTACATATGCAAAGATTCTTGTGACTTTTGAGAGGTATGGGATCCCACTTGTACCACCCGGACCTTTTAATGGTAACCATTGACATAGTGCAACTATTTCCCAGTATACCACATTTAATAGGGTTAGATTGGTTCAATGAGGTTTTGGTCAAAGAAGCCAATCTCGATGCTAATGTTGTGAACCTACTAGTTGAATTTATGGAAATTGTGTTAAGCAACAACTTCATTTGTTTTAATGGTGAAGTTTGCAAACAAAAATTGTGAGTTGCAATGGGAGCTTCTTGCGCCTCTTTATATGCGAACATTGTATTGCATAAATGGGAACAAACTTTTATATTTGGCACAGGCTGGGTGAAACATATTAAGCACTATGTTAGGTACCTGGATGATATATGTTTGTTATGGCATGGAACAGAAGAGGATTTTCAGAAATTTGTTAGCTACATTAATTCCACTACTTCCTTTTTGACTTTCACACACTCAGTCAGTAACATTAGTTTGAACTATTTGGATGTAACTATAATTAAAGATGTCATCAATGGCAAGTTTGCTTCAAGAGTATACAGAAAGCCTACATATTCTAATTTTTATCTGCATTTTGGTAGCAGTCATCCTTTCTATCAAAAGAAAGGAATACTCAAAGGGCAACTAATCCATGCTTCTAGAATGTGTAGTACTGTGGAATACTTTTTAAATGAGGTAAGCTTTTTAGAAGAGAGATTCTGTGAAAGGGGTTACCCAGCCAAGTTAGTTAATAACTTGGTCACTGAAATTTCCACATGTAGGGAAGAAAAATACCCACCACTTTTAGGGTGTATGACACCGCAAGTGGTTAACTTGCACAAGAAAACCCAGGAATTCGAACAAACTAGCTACACACACACATTCTCTAACAACTCTAATTTAATAGAGGAAACAATATTAAGGTACTGGCCAGTTCTTACATTGCATGAAGAGCTACTAACAAAGGTCCCAAAAAATCCTAAATTTGTTAGGCGTAGGGACACTAATATGAAAGAACTATTTGAGAGAAAACAAATGATGAACACCACTGGTAGCAGATCTAAGAAAGGAACCTATAAATGTGGAACATGCAAACAATGTACTGCCATTTTGAATGACCATAGCATATATATTCCATCTAGAAAATATCTATTCCAGTCCAATGGTTATTTTAATTGTAACGCAAAATACATTGTATATTTAGGTTTCTGCACAAAATGTCAAAGTTTCTATATAGGGAAAACAGAAAGGACCCTAAGGAGAAGAATTTATGAACACTTCTACGACATTTCTAAGAAGAAAGAGACTAATGCTTTTTACAAACATTCTTTGTCTTGCCCAGATATGGAAATCAAGTTTATCGTGTTAGACCAGATAATACCTGACAGGAGAGGGGGTGACTGGGAGACCAAATTGGAATACAGGGAGCTTATATGGCAGCTAAGACTAGATGCTGCTAAATGGCCAGGATTAAATGACTATATGAATTTAAGCAGTGTTCTGAAATTAAGAAGGGCTAAATTATAATATGTAATATTTAACAAGAGATCATCAGCATTATTATTTACATCAACTTATTTACATTTCACTATTCATTCTCTGTACAGCGAACATAATCTATGTAGCAATGCTTGAATATTTTATATTTGATCATTATTTTTATTTTTATTTTTATTTTCATTTTTGTTTTTATTTTCATTGTTTATTGTGGTATTTTATTACACTTTCTATATTTTTTGTAAACTAATAGTGATGCAACAATTAATTACTATGAAAATGGTTTTATGAAATAACACACATATTATTATTTATTTATTCATTCACAAACATTCTGTGATTTTTAATGATATTTAAGAAAATGTATTTATTAGGATATTTAGGATTTTATGTATTTTATATTTTAACATAATATTGTGCTGTTTACTTTTAAGCTAGCTAACAATTAATTAAATTTGATTGAGTTTAATTAAGGAATTACATGATCTCTACGGAGATATTTAAACAAGGCTATTTTGTCCTACACTGCTATCTTGATAAAGCTCAGTATTGTACTGAGCGAAAGCGCTTGAGAGAAAAGGATTTGGACGAAGGTTTTGTTTTGTGTTTGAATAAACTTTTTTTGGAGACTACTTCTGGCTCTTCGCTACTTTTCTCTGCTTTGGATCGTATTTTTTCACTTGGTTTTGGCTTTGAGCTCTCTTTAAATTAATAGCACTTTCAGATTTCAAAATTGCAAATAGTTATCCTTTTTACATGATGTAAAAGAATAGGAACAACACATTTTAAAAATACGGAGAATTTAGAGAAACAAAGTTTTACTCACCTATGGTATAAAGCTTAAAATTTCATCTTGTAAACTTGTCAGTAAAAACAAAATGAAAACTCCAGCAAAGCTAGAACATCCACTGAGTGACCACCCAAACCTTTTGTATCAGAGGCACATGGGATATGGGAAAATGACCCTTATGAACATCAAGTGTTTCAGCTAATTGGTGATTCTGAATCCCCATGACTTGTTTCGTCACTTTAATGGACAATTTCAGCCAATAAAGCCAAACCCCACTAGCTGTGGATATGCATATTTTGGCCTTGTTATGACCTCATCAGCACAGCACAAGCACTATGGTTTTTCAGTGACCTTCTCACTTATTGTTTTAGTTTGTTGTTTGGGATATTTTTGCAGTGACCCTAATGATAATGGACATCAGCTGGGTATAACATCCCTGTGTTTCTTATGCTTAGTCAAACACTCTGCTTGTGCTGTGCTGGCAAGTTTATAACAAGGTCGATATATGCATATCCACAGCTAGTGGGGTTTGGCTTTATTGGCCTGAAATTGTCCGTTAAAATGACGAAACAAGTCATGGACATTCAGAATGGCCAATTAGCTGAAACACCTGATGTTCATAAGGGTCATTTCCATATATCCCATGTGCCTCTGATACAATCTTGTAAAGTTGCAAAAAAAGGGTGCATGAAACTTTTAAATGTCAGAGAATGGGGAGTGGCCAAGATGGCTAACTTAAAGTAGCAGCAGGTGAAAGATCTGTAGCTGAAAACATTTCTCTGACAGAAAAAGTAAAAACAAGTAAAAGCTTAAAATACATGCTAGCTAAGTTTATTCATTTATAGTCAGAGAAAAGACTTATAGCTTCAAGTTCTTCAAAAGCAAATGTTTTTCTGTTAGAATTTCAACTGTTTGGTTAAGAGAGACTTCAACATGAGTCACTCAAGAAATGGTAGTCGGGATTCATGTGTTAAAAGGCATTCAGTCAATATTATCTAATATACAGGATATATTACTTAAAATAGATACAAAACTAAAATATTTCAAATAACAGACCAGAAAGTGGATGGAACATTTTGTACCTATTATGAAGCAACAAGGGGTACAAATCAGCAGTATGGAAGAGACTTTGAATGATCATGAAACAGAATAACTTAAGGTGAGTCTTACATTGAATGTCAATTAAACAAAATAAATGGCTCATAGAGAAATTAGATGATTTGGAAAACAGACTGAGATGAAATAACATTAGAATTTATGATATACCTTTAAAGTATGATGGTGACAATATAATAAACATCTTAACTACCTGGTTACATAAAACATTAAATTTACTTCTTTATCTTTTGGAATTGAAAGAGCACATAGATGGATGAGAGCACCTTCTAAAAAGGAATACTCACCACCATGCTGAATTATACTTAAGTTCATGTCTAGCTTAGAAAAATATCAAATATTAAAAGCAGCCTGGTACAGCCCACCTGTTAAAATAGGTGAACATGTAGTCAGATTTGACAATGACTATTCCAATAAAGTAATTAATAGAAAATCCTGTTTTCCACTGATCAAGGAACTGAAAAGAGCAATAGTAAAGCCAGTTTGGTGTTTCCTGCAAATATCTAATTATTCCTTTCTAGAAAAAAATATTTAACATGCTGGAGGAGGCATCCACTTTTGTTAACAGCAATAAAATCATAGTGAGCCAAATTTTTGGAAAACTGCTTCTAAAACTAAAAAGCCTAAAAACAAATGACTCTTCTTCACTGATTGCTGGACTATTATTTTTTGAAACAATAAATATTCCTTTTAAGTAAATGGTTTGTAGCAGACTTTAAGACTCAAAACATATGAAATTATGCATTTATACTTTAAACCAGTTTTTCATGATGAGGGAAGGGTTAGTTTTACTGTTTTAGTATATTTACAGTGAAAGGCTTAATATATTTCATTTTAACTGAACCTATAAATATGTTTCTAAATGTTAAACACATACTTTCTGTAAGAAAATAACATCGTTATAAGCAATAGAATTGGTAACATTAAAGCTGTATAAGTTAATAATTTGATTTTATTTATTCAACATCACTTAGTATGTGCATTGCTGATTTAACTGGATGTCAGATCTAAGTAATTGTTAAAGTTCTGGGGGTTTTGTTTTCCTTGTTCCTGCATAACACATGCCTTTCACAGGTCATTTATGAAACAACTGACACATTGAGAAAGCTTGAGAACTAACGAATGTTCCATCTCTTTAGAATGCTACAGTTTTCCCACCTTGAGCTGTGCTGAAGAAACTCTAGGTCAAAGTTCAACACTGATGTCTGTGAAAGAAGAAAAATAACTTTCCATTTTTTTCTTTTCTCATGCATATATGTGAGCAATTTACTTGAAATAACACCTATTTTCTTTTCTTAGCAGTGAAGACTTGGTAAGGCAAAATCTATGGTAATGTTATAGCGGGTCTATATTATAACAACGAACAATCAGATGATCGAACATTGTTATAGCGACCCCTAAATCTCTGATATATAGAAAACAGTGAACAACCAGAACAGTGATTTTTTTTTTCCTGGGGAAGAAAAGTGGGGGGGGGGGCTTCACCCCTCACACTCCCATGTGGGGGGCTGTGCCCCCACCCCCTACTTAAATATACCAACTCTGAGATCACACTGCAGTGGAGGAAACTGCACAACCCGGATGGCCATCCCAGCGATTTCTTTCCCTGGGAAACATTCGCTGTTCCAGCCATTTGCTATTTTGCTGGTTTGGCATGTAGTGTTTGTACTAACAGCATTTGATCATCTGATGGTTTGCTGTTCTAAAGTAGACCCTGTTAGAGCATATAATATATATAACATATATTAATGTTGTAACATATAATTTGCTAACATTTTATATGTTAACAGCTTATACTGCAGTGTTATTAATTTTAGCTGTATGCATATCATACCTCTCAACTGTATAGATTTTTGCAGAATGTCCAGATTTTTGCCTCATATTTTTGTTCTATTTTTTCATAAAATTAGGGTTTTCTGGCAAATTTGTGGCAAATCATTAAAGACTGACACTAGAAAATAATGATAGCCATTTGAGTTTAAGACTTCATACCCTTCAGAAAATGCACGCTAATGCAAAGCCTGTTATTTTATCAACTTTCTAAGTCTGTAAGAGCAATATTTAAAAATTGCTCCTATTTTGGGTCTTTGTCCCACTTTTATTGATGGCTTTGTCCAGATTTCCTGCTCTAAGAGATTGAGAGGTATGATGCATATATATATATATATATATATATATATATATATATATATATATATATATATATATATTTCTCCTTTATAATCGCAAAATACTGAAATATCGAATTTTAGTATTTTGCGACCATAAAGGTGAATTTTTAAAATGTTGAAAGTGCATAACCGCGAATTTGAATATTTCAAATTTGCGGTTATGGCTTTACGTTACATGATGTGCGCTGTTTGGTTTGGATGTTGTTCAGCGTAGTGTATCGATTTACAGGGAATCTAAGGTAAGCGATGCTTTGTAAGGATTTTGGGTGGGAGTTTGAGCGTATGTCATATTGTAAGCTGTATGTGTGGGTTAGGGTAGGAAGGTGAATGTATGAGTGTGTAATTGTTGGATGTGTTGGTGTTTGTCTATGTGTGATTGTGTTTGTGTGTTGTGTGTGTGTGTGTTTGTGTGTGTGTGTGTGTGTGTGTGTGTGTGTGTGTGTGTGTGTGTGTGTAAGAGACTGTATAATGTCTGAGTGTGAGTGTACTGTCTTTTACTGTTTTTGTGATCTCGGAGTTAGTATATATAAGTAGGGGGATGTGGGGGCACAGGGGGGGCTTGCCCACTGCTTATGTATAGTGTAGGTATGCGGATGTGTGGTGTTTTGTTTTTGTGTGTTTATTTGTTTTGAAGTGTGGGTGTTGTGGTTTATGTTCATAGGTTCATAGGTTCATACTAGGCTATCTGCCCGAGGGCATTTACAAGCCTAGCCCATAGTTTTGTGGCTTACGCCACCCCTTTAGTATGGGGAACTATACCCATTATTTTGCTGTGCCTCTGTTGAGCAGTGACACTGAGGTAATCCCTGGGGTATATCTGCGATCTCCCATCCATTGGTCAAGATTTCTCTTGAACAAGGCCAGCGAGGTGCTCTGCCTCACATATACCGGGATTTTATTCCACAGCATAGGGAGTCTTTGGGTGATGAATCTATCCCTCCAGCACGTCCTATTAATAGCCGTGTCGAGGTTTAAGTCTCCCGCCCTTGTGGCTCTGACGGATCTAGATTTTTGAGGTGAAGCATATTCATCAAATCTGGGTTTGACATGGCCTTGTATGTTAGGCAAAGGTCACCTCTGAGCAAGCGGTAAGCGACTGAATAGAGCTGGAGTTCTTTCAGTCGGGCAGCATAGGACAGATGTTTGAGACCCTTTATCCTTTTGGTGAGGAACTTTTGTGGCCTCTCCAGCTGCTGCAAGTGTCGGGTCAGATACATTCGAATGGGGCATTGTACTCAATCATTGGTCTGATGAGTGATGAGTATAGGGAGACTATGACCTCCCTTGATCTAGATGAGAATCCCTTCATGATAAGGTGGGCAATGTAGAAGGTCTTCCTAACTACTTTAGCTACATGGGTGTCGAATGACAGACTACTATCAACCTGGGTCCCCAGGTCCCTGATAACTTCTTCTGTACTCAGTGGATTGCCACCTATTTGGTAGCTAGGGGTAACCTTGTTTTTCCCGAAGGGTATGACTATGCATTTTTGGCATTTAACTTTAGGCCATGGCTCTGGCACCAGTTATCCGTTTCTGTGAGACCCTTCTGAAGGATATCTGTGTCAGATGTGTTTTCTACTATGGCCCAGTTTGCAGTCATCTGCAAACTTTGTCAGCCATAACCCTCCTGTGTTTGCTTGTACTGGAAAAGTAGATGCCAAACAAGAGTGGGCCCAGGACTGAGCCCTGTGGTACACCACTTGTGACAGGCTTTGAGTCTGACATGGCGCCAGCAACTCTGACCCTGTGGGTTCTGTCACTCAGCCAGTTTGCAACCCATCTTGTGATGTATGGGTTAACATTTAAGCTGATGAGTTTTTCAATGATACCCGAGTGGGGTATTGTATCAAAGGCCTTCGCCAGATCGAGGTAGGCTGTATGGACTGCCTTTCCCTCATCAATGGCTTTGGTGACTGTTTCAAAAAGTCAACCAAGTTTAGAAGGCATGATCTGCCTTTGACAAAGCCAAACTGGGATGGATCCAAAGTCTGCAAATTCCCTATGTCTTTATTTATGAGGTCCATTATGATCCTCTCCATGGCTTTGCAGATAAGGCTTGTCAAGCTAATGGGCGGTAATTTCCAGGGTCGGTGGAGGCACCGCCTTTGTGAAGTGGGACCACAGTTGCAGTGCGCCACTCCTGGGTACGTATCCAGAGGTAAGACTATGATTAAACAGCTGTCCTAGCTGTGGGTTTAATTCCTCGTTGAGTTCGTGGAGCACACAGCCGGGGACACCATCAGGTCCCATGGATGCTGTGTTTTTGCTTTGGAGAGAGCAGTTCTCACTTGGGCGTTGGAGATGTTTGGGGGCTGCAATCGCTGGTATAGATATCTCTCCTTTGGGGAGGGGAGAAGTTTGCACTGAACCTGTCAGCCAGTATGTTGGCAATGTCTGTAGGATCAGTAATCTTCACATCATTTTGAACTAGTTCTGAGCATATCTGGGAGTTTCCTCCCAGGTTTCTAACATAGCTAAAGAAGGCCTTATGATTGTCTTTTGAGTCTTTAGCTATTTTTCTCTCAAAATTTGCTTTGGATGATTTTATGAGAGCTCTTAGTTTTTACTTATAGTGATCAAGGGTGTCTTACCTTTTAAGGATTTTGCTCTATCTTGTAGTAGCTTCCTCCTTTTGTTGTAGAGTTTGTTTATGGCTGGGGTCCACCAGAGTGGACGCTTGCCTTTGGTACAAAGAGTCTTTGTTTTGCTTGGGATTGCCTTATCCATGCAGTCCTGCAGGTGCTGGTAGAAGGCATTTGTAAGTGATTCAGCGGCTTGAGTACTGTTTTCCGTCGGCTCGGTGGCCTTAAAGGAGACCACACTAGTCTTTAGAAGTGTGAAGTCGGCTTTCGAGAAGTTCTTTACTGTGGTCTTTTTTATTTCAGGTGGGAGTGGGATGAGGACCTCCAGTGAGATTAGTTTGTGATCTGATCTCACCAGTGAGGGGTATACTTCCGGTGTTGAACATTGTGCTCCCATGTTCGTGATGATGAGATCAAGTATGTTTTCTCCTCTTGTGGGGATGGTGACTAGTTGTTCCATGGCATTTGAGTTTATGAATTCCAGGAACTTTTGGGCTAGGGTGTTTGGGCTTGAGTAGTGTTCCCAGTCTATATTAGGGTAATTGAAGTCACCTAGTATGATGGTGTTTGGTGATACATTTATCCCCTCTAGTGTTTTCAGGAAGGCCATGTGAGGTTCCTGAGTTTGTGAGGGTGGCCTGTAACATGCTACAATTTGCAGAGCAGTCTTGCCTATGGTTAATTGCACCTGGATGGTCTCCGATGCATCGTGCGTTGCCACCAGTCTTGAGGTGTGGGTGTCTTTGATGAATATGGATACCCCCTCCTTTCTTGGTATTGTCCGGATTTTGGGGCGGAACGCATGATAAGAGGTAAAACCTGATAGTGCTGGGGTGCTCTCAGGAGCCTTGAACCAGGTTTCTGTCACTGCACAGACATCGATGTTCTCCATACTGAGAAGGGCCTCGAGTCGTGCATTTTGAGATTTAGACTTCTGGCATTGAGCAGCATTACCCTTAGTTTTTTCCTTTTTGTGTTCTAGGGTGGTAGGTTTAGAATTTGAGCCTTGCCTAAAAAGGCACTATGGGGTGGCAAGAGCCTTTGCCAATATCCGGAATCCCAGGGTGACAGGTGCAAGCCGTCCCTTGCAAGCAGCGTGGCTTGTCCAGCATGTCATCCCAGGCAGACAGACATTGGATCCCCTTTGAATGACACCAGAGTTTAAGCCAATTGTTAAAGCTGATCATCTTATCTCTGTATTGTGGCATCATTCTTGGTGAAGGTAGGATACTGCTCAAGGTCAGGGTCATACCTGCCTGGGCTACATAATCAGAGAGCTCCTCAATGTCTCTTTTCATGTAGTCCAAGGAGGTACGTCTCAGGTCATTTACACCAGCGTGGACAATGACTGAGTCATATTTGTACCTGCTGTTGAGAGACCTGAGTGCTTGCGTTATGTGGCGGATTCTAGCACCCGACAGGCAGCTTACTGTGACCTTCTCCTTACTCAGTCTGGTGAGTGGGACGTCAGTGTGTCTGACTATGGAGTCACCAATGACTAGTGTGTCTGGCATTGTGTTTGGCCTTAAGGGCTGTGACTGTTTGACACTCTGACTGTGAGGTCTATGTGTTGCAGGTGTTGTGTTCTGAGGTGGTGGTTGTTTGGGTGTCTGCTTTGGTGGCCTCTGCTGTTTTGGTAGATTTTTGATCAGAGCCGAGTATGTCTTTGTGTGTTTATGTGTATGATTTGAGGTTGTGATGGTACTATGTGAGACTGGGTCTATAGTGTGTGTGGTAACCTTCTCCTCCTGACTGGTCTTGCCAGTCCTATGTTGAGAGAGCTCAGCCTCCAGTTTGGCCGTATAGTTGCATCTCTCGCATGTATTTGTGTTTTGTGGGAGGAGGAGAGGGTTGTCTGTGTACATGAGGCAATTGTAACATTGCCTCAATATTCCCAGGTTCACCAGCTGAGCAGGAGAGGACACTAGCAACTGATCCCTCGACATGCTAGAAGGACTAGACAAAAAAACTTTAAAAGAGATTCCGGGGGACGTGAGTGACCGAGAAATGGGGGTTTGCCTTTTTGGGGTGCTATCTATAAGAGTGCCGTATCAAGGTAATAAGTACTGTAGGAGCAAGTGCTAGGTTTAACAGATAGAGAAAAGGTTTCCTACCACATCCCAAAGACATGCTGCAGGTGGATTGGACACCTGTGTGGTGTGGTTTATGCTGTGTGTTCGGGATTTTGTAGTTTTGGGATTTTGAAGGTTCAGTATTTGAAGGTTTCACCTTTATGGTCACAAAATACTGAAATTCAAGATTTCAATATTTCACGATTATAAAGTGGAACCATATATATATATATATATATATATATATATATATATATATATATATATAAAACATACATATTAATTGAAAAAAGTAAAGTTAGATGTTTGTTACTGATTAGAACTGCTTAAAAGAAATAAGAAGAATGAGAAACTGACAGAGGAAATTAGCAGCTGCTGTGTGCTGTGAGCTGTCATTTTCACATGCTGTAGCCAGATTCTGATGTCAACATGTAAACCTTAGATTAGAACAGCAGTCCACAATTGCTAAACACACATATACAAATTAATTAAGCAGAAATTATTTTATATGTAGTCAACATGGTGTGTAATATTAGAATTAATAAGAGTAAACATCTTGTGAATATGCATATATACAATGAATGCAATATCTAGTATGTAAGATTAATAAAAGAGCAGTATCAGTAAATTAAGAAATATGTTTACTTGATATAATATTTAATATAGAACTGATGATTAAATATCTCTTTGATGGGATATTTTAGAAATAGAAGATATACAGAATAGGTAGAATCTTTCTTTTTCTTCTTTCGGCTTTTTCCCGGTTAGAGGTTGCCACAGCGGATCACCCTGTCCGCTCATGATTGGCAGTGGAGTTTTACGGTATCAAGTTGCCAGCCTGGCGCCCAACCTTCCACAGAAGGCACACACTCACACTTAGGGCCAGTTTAGAGTGTCCAATCCACCTGCAGCATGTCTTTGGGATGTGGTAGGAAACCGGAGCACCCAGAGGAAACCCACGCAACTACAGGGAGGACATGCAGACTCCACACAGAAGGCACCCCAGCTGAGGATAAAACTGGAGAACCTCTTGCTGTGAGGTGGCAATGCTATCCACTGCACCACCATGGCCACCCCATAGAATAGGTAGAATACTAGTGGGAAAATAAGACAAAACATATTTAAATAACAAACTGCTTTTAAGAGAGATGTCTATTGCATATACCTGCATATGACAGAAATGTGAATGTACAAGATCTCATATACTTTACATAAGAAATCATATCAAATATTTCAAAAGTAATACGAAAGCTGAAATTTAAAGCTTGGTCATGTGAACTTTAAAACGTTTTACACGTTGAATGTTATTAGATTCACTAAGACTGCCTGAAATAATTAATTCCTTAAATCAAAGTTGGAACATGAGTTTTATTGCCGAATCAGTACATTCATTTTGAGAGAAAGTAAAGCACATTTTTCAGTATGTTTCAATCTGGGAAAGGAGAATGTGATTTAAATTAAACACTTTGTACTTTTTGAATATAATAAAGACTGCAATTCTTTTTTTTTTACTGCATAGAAATAGCAAAACATTCTCCTTGACCTCAGTAATGTGCACATTTTTATGAAGTACTTTAATAAACTAACTTTTTAAAAAATATTTTGATATTTGATGTGTTAAAAGTATAACAGAAATTTGAAATACAGGCACTTGTACTTAAAAACCTTATTCAGAGCTTTTTGTTAGAGCTATAAATTATGTGCATATCTTTTGGCATGATAAATATATATATATATCTATATTGATCTTTTTTTGTATTATAATTTAGTGTGATAAGATTACCTGTGACATTTTTACAGACATATTTATCTCTTTAGGTCCCACTTTGCCATATTTATTTATTTAGAAATCTAGTTATAATAATGTTGAATGAATGACTAATTTTGGAATATTAAATGGGTAATTTATACTATTATTATATAAATAGGTATATAGTATACTATGTATTAGAGTAAGTAATGTCTATGATTAGTATAAGGATTCTTAAACTTGTATGCAGTAATGGGGAATAGTTTTAAATTACAAAATATACTGCTAAATTAATAGTCTCTTATTTTGACCTCTGTATAATATTATATTAATTATTTGTAATTCACGGTAGCTTTTGTCTAGTTTTTTGGATGAATTTTTAGGTGTTGCAAGGTAGATTGATAGTCTAGTAGTTTGACTAGTCAATAGGCAGGCTAGGAACTTTGGTATCTATGGTAGGTTGCATTTTATTATATACAGTTATAGTTCTAGACTTGTCTTTGCTTTTGTTATTTTTAAATTTTAGTAGTTTAGTTTCTAGAAAGGAAGAATTCAAAAATCTGGAATGCCAAGATAGTGTCAGAGGAATACATTACAGTCATATATATAATTAAAATGATATGGTGGATAAATATGTCATATTATCTTTTTAAAAGAAGTCTTTTTAATTTACAGTATGATAGTTTTACTCTATTATCTATTAGTGTAAATGGACTAAATAATGGCAACAAAAGGAAATCATAAACAAGGTATCCAAAATGAAATAGAGGAGACATATTCTTGTAAGAGACTCACTTGATAAATAAAAATATACAATATTTAAATAGCTTAATTTATGACATATTATCATCTGTGTCTTTTAACAAAAAGAGGAAAGGAACTTCTATACTTTGAAGAAAATCTACTGTATTTCCTAAGGTCTTGGAATCCTTTAACGATCCAAAAGGAATGTATATATTTATAATGATTAAATATAATGGCAAACTCTGTACATTATCTGATTTTTACTGGATCCCTGGAATAGGTGCAAGAGTGGCTAAATATAACTTAAACTTACTAAAAAGTCATTGGAATGGTAGTTTAATTTTAGCAGGGGAGTTTAACTGCATATCTAGTATAGAAGATACAAGTGAACAGAAGAAAGCTAAAATGGTGGCATCAGTTAAAGCACTAAATGAATTAGTAATAATTTACTTGATTTATTAGTATAATAATTTGCTAGCTTTACTAGTAAAAGCAGAATATAAGTTGCTGTTCTTCACTCATTACTCTTATGCACATGGGGTGCAAACTAGAACTTCTAGGATTTATGCTTCTATAGATTTAGTTAATAAAGTGAATTATTTTAAAACTATTCCTTGTCCTTTATCTCATCATAATGTACAATGTATTGCTATAGTAATGGACATAAAGAAATTTCAGATTATTTATAGAATCCCAGTATATTAAAAGAGTTTAAGAGTTACCTTAAGGAACAAATCAAGGGATTTATATATTTGAATTATAGTAGTCAGGTTAGTAAAATGATACTATGAGACTCCTTAAAAATGCTTATTAAAGATAGAATGAGAAGATGGGATAATAAAATGAAAGAATGGGACAAAGAGTTGTTAGAAATACAAGGTGAAATACACAAAGTGAGGTTTAAACAACAAAGAAATTAGATAATACTGAAATCATTTTTAATGCATAAAGTGGAGATAGCTTTAAAATATTAAATTGCATAGTTATGCTTTGACTTTAAAATCTGCATAGATTAGCCAACAGAAGTAAGATGTTAAGCAAAAAGGCACAAATCAATACTATCCAAAATCCTTACACTAAAAAGGTTACTTCAGACACACAGAAAATGCTTAATATTAAAAAAAGAAATCCATGAGATCTTAATAATGATAAAAATAATCTTCGTAATGATTAAGAAATTGACAATTATTTAAAGAAAAATGTTACCTGTAAAGTAAATGACCAACAAATATTTCAGTCAAATAAGCCTATTACCTTGATAGAAGTTAAATAAGCTTTAAAAAAATGGTAACAATTGTAAACCTCCAGGGATAGATGGTCTAAGTATGGAATTATATTGTCTGTTTCCATTGCATATTTTAGAATTACTGAGTGATGTTTTCAGGATAATTCATGGTGACAAAATAATTCCTCTTTCATAGAAATTTTCTGTAATCTCACTTATACTTAATGAAAGGATAATAAGTTAGTCTCTTCCTATAGACCTATTTCACTATTAACTGTAGACTATGAAATATTTACCTCCATTTTCACCACAAGATTAAGAGATACAGTGATTAAATTAATTAATAAAGATCAAACAGGATTTATAGTCAGTAGATTAATGTACAATAATATAAAAAGGGTAGTAACTATCTTAGATTTTGCAAATGGAATGAACAAGAAATTGTCCCTAATTAACTTAGATACTGAGAGAGAGCTTTTGATTCTGTAGAATTGAAACTACTTGTTTAAAACCTTAGGAGCATTTCAATTTCTAGAACAGTTTATTGGAATATTAAAAAAAACTGTATAGACACTCCAAAGCATATGTTAACATTGGATCTTATATTTCTGAAGGATTTACTTTAAACAAAGGCAGAAAACAAGGGTGTCCTTTGTCCCCTTTATTATTTGCATTAGTTATCAAACCCTTAGTTACTAGTATAAAAATCAATTGAAAAATGATGGATTCTCAATTAATAGAGATTGCCAATCTAAAATACAGCTTTTTGCAGATGACATTTTACTAAATTTAGGAGATTTAAATTATTTGATTGAAGAAATAGTAGAGGAAATTGAAAAGTTTCAAGAAGTATCACTGCTGAAATTTGACACCAATAAAACTGAAATTTTAGTGTTAAATCAATTACTAGTTAGTTTAATTAAAGGCAAATATAAATATAATTGGGAAGGAAAATAATTAAAATATTCAGGAATAAAATCTATCCAGCTGTGAGGAATATTATTAACCCTAATTTTGAAAAAATAATTGAAAAAGTGGAATTATTTAAAATTATTATATTACCCCAGGCTATATATTGCATTCAACAACTTTAATACATGAAAACAAACTTTAAAGAAAATGAAAAAAAGTTAATATCATTCTTATGGTATCCTAAAAAGCTAATAATTGTTAATAGAAATCACAAAAGATTATGGGAGTACTGTGGTATAAACTTCCCAGATGTAGAATTGTAGTCTTGTTTGAACTGTGCTAAACTCAGGTGAGCTACCAGCCACAACTCTGAGCTGAGATACCAGATGACTAGAGTCTTTTGAGCTTCCAAAAAATTACAAGTTGCCTGTTTTTTGTTTGATTTTACTGTTTACTGCATTTTTATTGTGTTCTGCTTATGTAATAATATATTTTAATACTGTAAATTAAACTGCACGTTGTACTGCATTTGTCTGTCTTATTGTGCCTGTTAAATCATATTATGTTGATGTTTTCACTGTTTGCAAAGCATTTTGCTATTTTCACTGTTTGCAAAGCATCTGTTCTGTTTTCCCCCAAGCAGTGTTTTAAATAACTTATTTGTTTGCTGACTAAAACATTATTTATTGTCTCATTGCTCTTTGTCTGCTGTTTAAAACATTTTGTTAGTGTTTACCACCAAAATTAGTGTAGCTAGTAGCTGTAGCATAGTTCAGATACAGGTTTGCTACATCTGGGTTTGTATGTAGTGGCTGTGATATTCTGAGCACATTTTCCAAGCCATCTTTGATTGCAAGGGGCCCTTATCCACCCTTGTGAGAGAAGTGTACTGACTGGAATGTGTTTGGTGAAGGGTGATTGGTCTAGGGCTTGGAGTAAACACCCTCTTTGGTTCTTTTAAGTTTTTAAAGCATTTCCGTTTATGTTTTTAGCTTCTGGTAATTGAGCTCCATGTTTGAGTAAGTTTCTGCTTGTTTGAACTGAGCAGAACTGAGGTGGGCCAGCAGCCACAACTCTGAGCTGAGCTATAAGATGACTAGATGCTTCTGAGCTTCCTAAAAACCATAAGTTGACTGTGTTTTGGTTTATTTTACTATTTACTGCAGTTTTTATTGTTTTCTGCTTATTTAATACTGTATTTTAATACTGTAAACTAAACTGTGCTGTTTGGTTCTGCATTTGGCTGCCTTACTGTGCCTATTAAATTGTATTATGTTGCTGTTACCACCATGTGCAAAGCATTTTTGGTATTTTCATTGTTTGCAAAGTAATTGTTGCTAGTTTGCACTCTTTGCAAAGAATCTATTCTGCTTGTTTTGTTTTCCCACCAAACGGTATTTTAAATAACTGATTTGTTTGCTGTTTAAAACATTTTTTAGTGTCTCCTTGCTGTTTTTCTGCTGTTTAAAACATTTTTTAGTGCTTCCTACCTAAATTAGTGTAGCTAGTAGCTGTAGCATAGTGCAGATACATGGTTGCATCTTCTGGGTCTGTTTATAGTGGCTGTTGTATTCTGAGCACATTTTCTAAGCCAGCTTTGATTGGAAGGGGCCCTTCTGCACCCTTATGAGAGAGGTGTACTGACTGGAACCTGTCTGGTGAAGGGTGATTGGTATATGCTTGGAGTAAGCACCCTCATTGATCCTTTTCATTTTTTTAAAGTTTTTTTTTTTTTAGCTTCTGGTATGTAAACCCTGCATTTGAGCAGGATTCTGCTCATATGGATGTTGTGCAATTGTGCACCATAGCCGGACAGATAATTTCAATAATTTTTCCCTTATGTACAGCTATAGTACAGTAGTGTAGTCCTCATCTTTAGTACATCTCCAGTCTAAGAAGTATTGCTAGTGAACTGTGACCTATTAAAGAACCAGTAAAAAAAAACCATCAGAAATACTCACCTACAGACCACCTCCCATATCAGTACTGAAAGCACCCTCTTTGTGATAGCATTGTGGACAGTTGGACTATCCTCGTTTCTCCTCCTAGCCTTGTTGACTTGGGTCTCCTGAGGCAGTGAAGCAACTGCCTTATGTACACTGACAACCATCTACTACAGAGTGATATATATGTACACCATGAATCCCTGCTCTCTTGCACTTGAAATAGTAACACTGAAGAGGTTGTCAACTCACCCACCACTACTCATGCACATAGTACCACTACTCATACACATAGTATGCATGCAACACATAAATCAACATATGTGGAGGTTCTCTCAAAAAACTTACCAAAACATCAGAGACCTCCAAAACAAAAGACTGCTACAACTAATACATTTCCCACAGTACCCAAGACACATAGCAACACCAGTATCTCACCTACCAAGCACTTAAGGCGTAACACTCAAAAAACAAATTTTCTTGTCATTGGAGACTCCATAGTGAGGCACACGGATGCCCCACTAACCAGGTTAGTTAAGGAGAAAGTCATGATCAGCTGCCTGTCTGGTGCCAGGATTTGACAGATCATGCATGCATTCAGGTCTCTTGGCAACAAGTTCTATTATGACTCTGTCATAGCTCATATTGGAGTGAACGACCTGAGATGTATGCCAATGGCCTACATGAAGAGAGACATGACTTGAGCTCTCTGAGTATGTGTCCCAGGCAGGTATGTCCCTAGCCTTGAGCAGCATATTACCTTCACCTGGAATGATGCCACAGAATAAACAAAAATTATCAATGTCAATAATTGGCTTAGTTTTTAGTGTCATTCAAAGGGGATCCAGTTTCTGTCAGCCTAGGATAACATGGTCAACAAACCTCGCTGCTTTGCCAGAGATGGTTTGCACTTAGCACCACTAGGCTTGTGGCTGTTGGCAAAGGCTCTTGCCTCCCCCATAGCACCTTTTATAGGCAAGGTCTCAAAAACAAAATTGCTAACATGAAAATTACCAACCATGACAAAATAAGGGTTATGCTGCTAAATGCTAGGAGCTTAAACCAAAAACTGCACACCCTTGAAGCACTTTTATCTCCAGAGAATGTAGATGTTTGTGCAGTCACAGAAACCTGGTTCAAGGCCTCAGAGAATACCCCAGGCTTGCAAGGCTACAATGCATTCCACACCTTCCGACTGCTAAACAAATATGTGAGAATCAAAGGAGGCAGTTTTTCTATGGATATTAGCAATAAATTCACCTCCCAACTAGTTAGACTGGACAACTCTTCGGAGTTATTCCAAGTTCAGATTACTGTAATACCCCCATTCAAGTCATAGCTAGTTATAGATTGCCCTCCATGAATCATGATATGCATGAGGCCTACTTAACCAAACTGGAATCAATCCAGATATTGCCAAACACTCTGATCATGGAGGATTTCAATTATCCCAACATCAATTGTGAAACCTACTCTAACCCTAACTCACTACCGCAAACGTTCCTTGACTTTGTTAATTCAAATGCCCTGGAACAACATGTTCAAATTCTAAAAAGGGGAACAAACATACTAGACCTGGTCCTCACTAACATGACAAACAGATGCACCACCACAACTGTCAGACCCTCATTAGTTAAATCTGACCACAAATCTGTCACCTTCAAACTGGCATTAACACCAGAACTCATACAGGGTGAAGCCAGACTAAACATTTTCAGCAAAGCAAACTATGCCCTTGTAGGGGCAGGTATAAATGCATTCCAAGCCCCTCCTCCAGGTGGAAGTGGTAACTACACCATAACTTACACTAAAGCTCTGTACAATCACATGTATAGGTGTATAGACTCAGCTGTTCTATAGAGAATCAGTGCCAGAGCCCCAAGTAAAAACAAGCCACCCTGATAGACATCCAGCATCAACAAACTTTACAACAAACACAAAACATTGCTTTTTATGAAAACTAAAGGGAGGCCCCAATAATGGAAAAACACCCTCCTCAGCCTCAACAGGCAAATAAGACAACATATCAAATCCTCTAAGTGTAACTTTAAGGAAAACTTAACAATCACAGCCAAGGATAATCATAAGACCTTTTACAGCTACATATGTAGCTTAAAAGGTAGGATCCAAGCATGTGCCAAACTAGTAAGTAACGGTGTCACATACACTGATCCCGCAGAGATAGCAAACCTGCTAGCAGTCAAATTTGGTGAACATTTCACTCCCTTATACCTTCCAAACTTATCAAAAAGCCTCGCTCCCAACTTCCTCCCACCCTACATATCTGAAGAGCAGGTCATTAAAGCCTTTTCTGAGGCAAAAAGCACAGCCTGTATGGGACTAGACAGTATCCCAGGCTGTCTTTAAACAGACCAAAACTTGAACTAACATCACCATTAAGTACCCTATTCAATCACAACCTAACCACAGTCTTTCTTCCTGCAGAATGGGGAAGATCAACAGTAATTCCCCTCCACAAAGGTAGCTTAACAACAGACCCAGGGAATTATAGACCCATAAGTCTGAGCAGACTCATCTGTAAAGCCATGGAACGTATCATCATGGACCTCATAAATAAAGACATAGGCAGCCTCCCAACCCTGGATCCTACCCAGTTCGGCTTTGTCAATGGCAGATCCTACCTGTTAAACCTGCTTGATTTCTTCAAAAATGTGACCATGGCCATTGACGAGGGCAAATCTGTGCACACAATATACCTCAACTTGGCAAAGGCCTTTGACACAATCCCACACTTAGGCATTACCGATAAACTTAGCAAACTGAATGTAAACTCCCTTTGTTGTAAGATGAGTTGCCAACTCGCTTACAAATGGGTCACACACTATCAATGTAGGTGACTCTACATCAACCAGCAGACCTGTCAGCAGTGGGGAGCCACAAGGGTCAGTGCTGGGCCCCCTACTGTTTGGTGCATACTTCTCAGAATATCAAGCCAAAACTAAGGGAGTGTGGCTAACCAAGTTTCTGTATGACTGCAAACTGAGTGCAGTTATTGAATCCCCAAATGATGTCAGTATACTTCAGGAGAATCTTATGAAGACCACTGACTTGTGTCTTAGTCACGGTGTCAAACTGAATGCAAAGAAATGCATCATCATTCCCTTCAGAAAAACAATGTCCATTCACACTATCCAATTAACAACAATGCCCATTAACTATGAAGTGGTAATAGATCTGGGATCACAGGTAGACTGCAATCTTAACTTTGACCACCATGAGTCTAGTGTAGTAAGGAAGGCTTTCTACATAGCACACTTGATTAGCAAAGGCATCGCCTCTAGAGCAAAGGAAGCTATAACCCTTCTATACATGTCACTAATCAGGCCCATAATTGAGTGTAATGCCCCGTTTGGCATGTACCGTACAAAGCACCTGCAGCAATTGGAGAAACCTCAGAGGTTTATAACTATGAAGATCAAGGGACTCCAGCATGTGCCTTATACAGACCAACTAAAGTCCATGTCACTATACTCAGTATATTATAGACTTCTTAAGGGAGACTTATGCCTGGCTTAAAAAGCAATCTGTAACCCAAATTTAATGAATCTGTTGCACATCTGTAAATCAAACGGGGCTACTTATTCCAATGACCTAAATATGGCCTGTGACTTGAATAGAATGTGCTGGAGGGATAGATTTGTCTCCTAGTGACTACCGCATATTTGGAACAGGCTGCTAATTCATGTGAAGCAGAGCACTTCTATGACACTGTTCAAAAGGAACCTGGATGAGTGGGTGGGGCACTATAAATTCTTACCAGGGATAGTGTCCACAACCATCCTGGACATGGGCAATCTTTACTGGGTCTATATCACAAGCACAAAAGCTGAAATCGGCAAACACTAGAAGATCAACACATAAACGTTGATCTGTGAAAAGAGCGAAGGACGGAAACGCTGAAAGTCAGAACGCCGAACAGATTCCAGGAAGCAACAGCACCATACAGGTAAAACCAAAGTAAACAAACACAAAGTAAAACACTTTTCTAAACACTTTTACAAGGGGGAAAGCCCCCCTGCATCCTCCCACCCCCCTACTGATATATATATACCATCTCCAAGACTGCTCTACAGTGGGGAAAAGGATATATTTCCTCATCCCACAATCACCTTGCTGGCCAGGGAATCCTTCAGCATTTCCATCCTTCGCTCTTTTTGTAGATCGATGTTTATGTGCCGATCTTATAGCATTCACCAGTTTCATCTTTCGTTGTTCTAATATAGACCCGTCATTACTAAATGCAATCCTGGTATTCACTACAGCATCTATGGTATGACATTGGGATGAAATGGCTAGGCTTGAAATGCCCTCCAGATCGATAGCATAGTAACCGTCTATGATCCTGTGATTCTGCTGCTGCTGCAAGTTTTAAGTCTATTATACTCTGGATAGACTCAACCTACTCTAGTCAATGGAAAAACATCCAGGAGCAGATTATGCTAAATTCTTATAAATTTATTAAAGATGATAAATTAGAAATATGTAATAATCCTTCCATCTGGTTAACAACATTTACCTTGGAAATAAATTAATTTCAGTCTTTACACTCTGCATATATGAAATTAATTCCTAAAACAGTTAAGTATGTTTTAAAACTTCATTAATATCAAAATGGATTTTTTTTTCTTATTATGCATACCTCTAGATTAAAGGAAACTGTGAACATTGTTAAAAATGAATGGATAAGTATTATGGTCTGATTGCTTTGAAAAAGGAAAAGCTAACTCTCCACAATATCTAATGAAAGAATATAAGTTGGATGAATCTGTTAACCAGTTAATATTATCCATCAGTAAGAACTTAAATGAATTTGTGGATAATATGAGTGAAGAGGAACAGAACATTATCCCCCCTTATGTGAATATCTAAATGCTGTTATCAAAGGTTGATTGACATACAAAGAAGCTTATCCAAGCTATACAAGTTAATTATAAATAAATAATAATACTTTTGATGCAAAATTATTTAACTTTTAGATGGTAATCAGTTGAGTGACTTAATAGATGGTAAGAATAATGCTTTAATAGTTAAATCAGTTAGCCAAACTTCTTCAAGTTTATACTGGCCCAGAAAGTGAAGTTTATTGGCTGTTTGGGCATTTTTTTCCATCTCTTTCAACTTCTGGTTTAAAAGCTAGCATTTGCTCTTGTTTCTCACCTTTCCTGTAACTAGTCTAGTCCAGATACAGATTTGCTGTATCCAGGACTGTTTGCAAGCTCCTGAGCCCTCCAAGAATTTCTGTGTTGGAGGGTAGCATTCTAGCTTGTCAGTGGGACTGGTAAGCACTAGGTAGCCTATCTACCACAAGAGGATTGGTTTCTGGCCCAGAAATTGTAGTTTATTATCTGTTTGGGCAGTTTTTCCATCTCTTTCAACTTTCTGGTTTAAAAGCCCACGTTTGCACTTGTTTCCCACCTTTCCTGTAACTAATCTAGTCCAGATACAGATTTGCTGTATCCAGGACTGTTTGTAGTTTCTGAGCAGTGCCAAAGTCTGCTCTTCAATTTTTTTTCCATTAGAACTGCTAGTTCTCTCCTCTCCTGCACTTTTACTAGCTTATCAGTCTAGCACTTTACCAGACTTCTTGTAACAATTATTGTAGCACACAAAAGTGCTACCAGCACTTAACGTTCTACAAGAAAACAACTCCAGTACTTATTATTAATACCCACCCATCCAGGCATGTCTAAACATCAGTTCCCTGTGCTTTCTCTTATTAACCTGGTGAACTTGGGCATCCTGAGGCAATGTAGCAACTGCCTCATGTACACTGACAACCCTCTCCTCTTACCTCCTAACACTCAGACTTGTGAATGATCCACTTATATATCCAAATTGAAAGCCACACACTCTCCAGCCAAGACCGGGATAGCTTGTCAAGAGGAGAAGGTCAACACTTGCACCACCACCACATGGAACACATAGCCCTCCAGAACGCACACCAGCACTGCCTTCAAATAAAAACACAAACCACACACTCATCTTTGCGGAGGCTCTCAATAAAAATCTATCCAAGCAGCAGGGACCTCCAAGGCAGAAACGCACTCGACCACCACAACACAACACTAATCATGGTGTCAGGGATCCAGTATCTGTCTGCCTGGGATGACATGATTAACATATCTCAATGCTTTGCCAGAGATGGCCTGCATCTGTCACCCCTGGGCTTCTGGATACTGGCCAAGCCTCTTGCTACCCCTATAGTGCCTTTTTTTAGGTGGCATTCCAAAGACCAAATTACCACTGTAACAGCTACAAACAAATGCAATCTGAGGGTCATACTGCTCAATGCTAAAAGTCTAAATCTGAAAATGCACTCGCTCGAAGCACTCCTTAAAATGGAGAACATCGACATTTGTGCTGTAACAGTGAACTGGTTCAAGACAGCAGAAAGCATCCCTGCACTACCAGGCTATAACTCATTTCACACATTTTGGCCCCAGAACTTGGACCGAAGCTCCAAATGTGATTGCGTTTCCATATTCATAAAGGATGCGCATACCTCCAGACTGGTAGCTCAACATAATGCATCAGAGATACTTCAGGTGCAGCTAACAGTAGGTAAGACAACAATTCAGTTTGTAGCCTGCTATAGGTCGCCAACAATGTCCCAAGATGCACACTCCACATTCCTAAGCACATTGGAGAATATTTGGGTCCAACCTAACACTCTCATACTAGGCAACTTCAACTACCCCTCCATTAACTGGGAAAAATACTCATATACCAATACACTTGCCCAATGTTTCCTGGAATTCATTAATTCAAATGCTCTGGACCAACTTGTTCTTACCCCCACTAGAGGTAGCAACATCCTTGACCTGGTCATTACTAACATGGGCAATTGATGCTCTACACCAATAGTTAACTCCTCCCACGATAGCTCTGACCAAAAACTAATCACCCTGGAAATCCACCCCGCCCCCACAAAGGTAACCACCATAAAAAACTTCTCCAAAGCTAACGTTGGGCTCCTAAAAACAGAGGTTGCTAACTTCATGGCACCCATGCAAATGGACAATAGTTGCATGACCGGCGAAGCATACACCAACGCACTGTACAAACACATACACAAATGCATGGATCTCGCCATACCCAATAGAACCAAGACACTCTCCTCCAAAAAAAGGAAGCCAATCTGGTGGCCCCCTGCAATAAACAAACTCTACAACAGAAGGAGGAAACTGATGTGGAATAAGGTGATATCCCAAGACTGGAAAAACTCCCTTATCAGCCTGAACAAAAAGTTGAGATCCCTCATCAAATCTTCTAAAGCTAGCTATGAAAACAGAATTGCAGCAGATAGTAAAGACAACCACAAGGCCTTCTATGGTTATGTAAAGAATCTCCATGGCAATACCCATATTTACTCTGAGCTACGGCACAATGGTACCTCCTATACTGAGCCAACAGATATTGCCAATATACTGGCAGAGAGATTCAATGCCAACTTTACCCCTCTTCCCCCCCCAAAGGACCAATCACAATACCAGTAGATTGCCAGGCACCCAGTTATACTGCTGCACAGGTTAAAACAGCACTGTCTAAGGCCAAGAATACAGCTTCCATGGGACCTGACAATATCCTTGGCTGTGTTGTACATGAACTACAGAGTGAACTGGCACCTCACTTGTGTGCCCTGTTCAATCACAGCCTCACCTCAGGCTTTGTCCTTAGCAAATGGTGCACTGCTACAGTCATCACTCTCCACAAAGGAGGAGTGACTACAGACCCTGGGAACTATCACCCCATTAGCCTGATGAGTCTGATATGCAAAGCTATGGAATGCATCATCATAGACCTAATAAACAAGGATATAGGGAATCTCCCAACTCTGGATCCTACGCAGTTTGGTTTTGTGAAGGGTAGATTATACATGCTCAACTTGGTCGACTTCTTTGAGTCAGTCACCAGAGCTGTGGATGAAGACAAGGTGGTTCATACAGCCTACCTTGATCTGGCCAAGGCTTTTGATACCATTCCCCATTCAGAAATCATAGAAAAACTTACTAAGCTAGGCATCAACCCCTAGATCAATAGGTGGGTTGCAAACTGGCTCACAGATAGAACCCACAGCGTGAAAGTAGCGGACTCCAAGTCAGACTGCCAACCAGTCACGAGTGGAGTCCCACAGGGTTTGGTCTTGGGTTCTCTCCTGTTTGGTATCTACTTCTCTGAAGTCCAGGCCCACACAAAGGGTCTTTCACTGACAAAGTTCACAGACAATTGCAAGTTGGGAGCTATTATTAACTCCCCAAGTGATGTTGACATCTTACAGAAAGGCCTCACTGAGACCAACGACTGGTGTCAGAACCATGGCCTTAAGCTCAATGCCAACAAATGTGTCATCATCCCCTTTGGGAAAAATCCAGTTCCCATGAATTACCACATCTGTGGTAGTCCACTGAACACAGAAGGGGTTATAAAAGATCTGGGGACACAGGTTGACAGCAACCTCTCTTTTAACCACCACATTGTCACTGTGGTCAGAAAGTCCTTCTATGTGGCACATCTCATTACTAAGGGTTTTGCATCCATGAAGAAAGAGGTCATTGTCTCCCTCTACTCTTCCCTCATTAGGACATTCATTGAGTACAATGCCCCATTAGGCATGTACCTCACTAAACACCTGCAACAAGTGGAGAGGCCGCAGAAGTACCTCACAAAGAGGATCCTAGGCATTAAACACTTATACTATATGGACAGACTCAAAAAACTCCAACTATTCTCTGTCTTATATCGCCTACTTAGAGGCGATCTCTGCTTGACATACAAAGCCATGTCTGATTCAGCTCTGTTAGAAATGCTACATCTAAAGAAATCCCAATCCCTCTGCACCACATGCTCCAGTGACGTCAACCTCATTACCACAATCAACAGAATGTGCTGGAGGGACAGGTTCATAACCCAGAGACTGCCCATGCTATGGAATAGACTTCCCATACATGTCAAACAGAGCACCTCACTGGGCCTCTTCAAGATAAACCTTGATGAGTGGATGGGAAATAGAAAATTCACCCCAGGGATCACTTCAGTGGTTCTACTCAACAGAGGCACTGGGAACTAAGGTCAGGTGGAATTATGTCAGGGTAATCCTATGGGCTAGGTTTGTAAAGGCTCCAGGGCCATTAGCCTAGTAAACACCTATGAGCCTATGAAACCTATAATTTCTACATACAATGTTTGTTACTCCATATAAAATCTCAGTTTGTTGGAGATGTAGTAAAGATATAAAAGCTGATTGGACACATGTTTATGGATTATGAATAATTAAATTTACATTGGCAAGTGATAAGTATGTTTTTTAAGGGGTTATAATTGTTGATAATTGTTCTTTAACTAGATTAGTAATACTAATAAATGCTCCACTTCCTGTATCTGTAAAAAACAAAGAGCAAAGACTCTCTTGGGCTCTCTTGGCAGTAGCCAGAAAAGTTATTACAGAAATTTGAATATTGAACTTAGTTCCTATGTTCAAAGAATTTTTAAATTTAACACAAATACTATGTAAAACTGAAAAAGAAAAGAAGTGATCAGAATAAAATCTGTAAGTCATAGTAAGGCCTTTAGTTGTTGGGGTATACTTGAAGTGTTGCTATTGAAATATCAAGATTCTTAAGATGTTAATTGTATGAGTTTACCTTGATGATTCAGTGTATGCCTATCATTGTATAACAATATGTGGAGTTGAATTTCTTCCTTTCTGTGTATATATTGTAAATATATTAAATTAATAAAACACATTAAAAATGTCAGAGAAGGTCTCTTGGAGTACTTAATGTATGATTTTGAAACTGCTATCATCCCCAGCTTTTGATTGCCAATAGGAATAATTTGTGTACAATTCCAGTTTTCCCCTCACTGAGCATGAAACTGTGTTGCAAATGGAAGCCAAGACTGTAGTAAAAAAGCTGTTATGTCTGTGGTTTGTCTTACTGCTGGCTAAAGAACAAAACTGTCTCTGATGAATCATATGGGAATGTCTAGACATGCAAATAAATAAATGAACAAGAAATAAATTAACAAAATGCTAGTATTTTATGACTAATTCTGAAGCAACATATGTGTTCTTTACCAGTAATGAAAATATTCAACCTGGTATTTTTATTTGGACATTTTAATCATAACTAATCTAAAATTTGAAAACAAAACAATCTTGCTATAATATTGTCATAAATATTTAGTAAAGTGACTTTTTTGTTAAGTTATCTCATTGACCATATTTGTAGCAAAATGTATTCTTCATTTAGAGGTTGTTTCACACATTGCACTCTCAAAATGTATTTGTTTACCACTTGTCATAGTCTGGCATGTTTCTAAACTGCTACTGCCATTAAGGTTTAAGGATGTAGCAGTACAACATACATCGAGAAATAATTTTGGAATGGAAAATGCATATAGAAAAAAATGTTGTATACTTGCAACATGTAAAACTGATCTGTTCACAGGAGACTTAGCAAACCAAATGTGCATGAGCAGAGAAACAGTGTGTGTGTGTGTGTGTGTGTGTGTGTGTGTGTGTGTGTGTGTGTGTGTGTGTGTGTGTGTGTGCATGTATGTAGGTGTGTGTGTGTGTGTGTGTGTGTGTGTGTGTGTGTGTTTGCGTGCGTTTGCGTGCGTGTTTAATGATGAATATTCAATGAATACAAATAATATTTTTCCCCTTCTGTGGCTTATGTTCAGGAGAGGATGCCAAATGGTTCAGGGAGGAGCCAGAATACACAAAATGGGTGAACTCCCTTGTTTCAACTCAGCTGTGCTCCACTACATTTTTCTGGCAGTCTTCATGTTATGTTGATTTAATTTAGGATAATTTCAATGATGCATATTACATTGACTACTGATGTAGGAAAACACAAAGCCTGAATTGCAAAGGGTTTTGTCAAACCCATCAAGACCCTTACAATAAAGTAAAAACTAATGATGTGTTCTTAATAGGGGTCAAGCCTTGTTGTCCCCCCTAAATGTGGGCTGCACCCCCCATCCCCTGCTACTTAATTATAACAACTCTGTGGTTGCACAAGAATGTTGAAAAGGAGAAATTCAGAAATTTCCTTACTCCACTCTTTGCTGATCTTGGCAAAAACGCATTTCTCATGCAAATAAAATGTAGAAATGAACACAATGTATCCATTCAAGCACTTGCACTGATAAAACACATAAGCCTACACATAGCAAAGTACTTCACAGCATTAAAAAAATAATTTTCAATATAGTGCAACAAAGTGATGTTTGATTGAAGCAGACTATATGTAATAAATGTAACCCGTAATTTGTTATTAATCATGCAGTTCTCTTTAGTCGGAGCTGTTTCTTTGTATGAGTGACCTTGGAGCTTTGATCTGCATATGATTGCTGAGAATGACGGAGGATGCAAAGAAATGTAATCAAAGCCACTTCTCTATGATGCTTAAGACACACCTTGCTTTATATCTCATTGCATTTTATATCGACGTATTTGTTTCATGGATTTTACCTGGAACAGCTGACTAGGTTATGAAATATACTTTTCACAGTATGTTTCCACTTTTTATACAGTGAAATATATAGAACACCAGAGGCCTGGCAATCAGTTCTGTGCTGTACAGCATCTTGGATTTAGTAGAATGCATGGCTGAGTTTCCTTGCTCTGTGTGCACTTATAACTTTTGCACTACTCTCCCTGTTCCGGTATCTGTCATTCTATCTGTTGAAGCTTGTGTGTGTATATATATGTGCGTGTGTGCATACATGTATGTGTGTGTGTGTGTGTGTGTGTGTGTGTGTGTGTGTGTGTGTGTGGTGAGAGGGCAGGCTACAATTGCTGACAATCAGCATTCTTCCTCTCTTTTACACACTGAACTGTATTGCAGCAATATCTAGATAGAACCACCTTTGTAGTTTACAAAAATGGTAATATTCTGCATTGCATTGGAATTATGGAGTTATTCATTCTGTTCTGCTCTGCAATTTCTAAATTTGCAAAGAATGTTGTGTAGAGTAATTCAAATAAGGAAAATGTAGAATAGGTGTGGTTTATCATATGAGACAAATGTAGTTTGCCTCATCTGATGTTCTCCCATCTTTTTTTTTTTTCTTATGCCTCACGGCCAAATAATAAGTAATTCTGCAGAGCATAAGACAAATATAGCCATACATAGTGGCTTTGGGCACAATCTAGAATGTTCAACAATATGAGATATTAAGAGGTTAATGCTCAGATTATAGATCCATTACCAGAAATTGCTATATGGGGAAAAAAGGAAAGGATAGATGGGAGCGGGCCATGCTTTTGGTTCCTTAAAAATTAATATTAAATACTAAAAGTAATAGGGAAAACACCAGGCACAGGATTCCCAAGCACTTCAAAAGCCACAGCAGTCCACTCAATGTATACTGAAAAAACAAACCGTCTTTTATTCACATCCAAAACTCCATAAGATTTAGCACTTTTGTCTTCTGCACCATAGACCATCAGAATCAATGGAGAGACATTCACCACTAATATTTATACCATTTTCAAGCCAATGAGTTCATTAATTAACAGCAACTACTTCATTAGCTTAAAGCAACAGTAACAATCTGCAATATGAGTCCAGTTTAAATTTATTACTAGAACACACGTTTTCAGCGTAAAAGCATGTTCATTGCGATTAGGTTTTTAATATTTTTAATATTTTTAATATTTTTTATGAACAACAATGGTTATTCATATTGTTTATTTATAAGTTTTAGGGTTTTATATATGCGTTTTTTTTTTTTTATTTTTAATTACTTATTTTTTGCTGGTTGTAAGGGATAACACTGACAGTTTTAATATTAAATACTGGCAAAAAACATTTTATATGTTTTTAATTGTGCACTCATCTCACACGTACAGGAAAATGATGCAGAATTCAATAAATACTGTTGGATCAATTTCCTTAGTTTACCCATAATTAATTTCCTTTATTCCTAATTCTGTCCTTCATTTAAATGTTTGCGATGCGGTTTATTATTTTCTGAATGCAAAATGTAATTTTGTAAGTGCTCATTATTTAATCCTTGTCAAAAGAAAAAGTGCTTTTACATACAATACATCAATATTAGCTCTAATAGGCCACAATACCCTAGAGTCTGTGAGTGATAAAATGATGAATCTGGCAACAGTATATGAATTATTTTCAAAGTTGTTCTGTTTCTACTAGGGACAGTAGAAGATAAGGCAAGATAAAAAAAAATAAATGCAACACTCTAATTCAAAAGTTATGGGTAATCCATATTCAGATAGTATTGTTTGTTGATCAAGTAAAATTACAAAGGGAAACATGCCATAAATAATTGCACCATGAAATTTATTATGCTACATATAGTGCATTGTTCATAAAGGCATGAATGCTCATTGCAGACAGTCTCATTTATCAGCTTAAAATCTTTTATTCCTGCCAAAGTCTGTATTCAGATCAATGTTAAGTAGCAGGTTTTGAGTTTAGGCTATTCTTTTGTCTTATTTTCCTCTCCTCTGTACAACATTTGATACTACCATTTTGTCATTCACAAAATCCATTGTTTTCTGCTCCATTTATATATAAACCACTGACTTGCATACTTCAGTGAATTTTGCCTGTGATACACTGAATCACCAAACTGTCAGTTGCATTTCAATCTAAAATGTATCTCAAAAGAATTATAAAAGGGGAAAGCAATTTTGCAAGATGAAAGCCCTGCCTCCTCAGTTAGGGTACTTGACACTCCTTACCCTGTTACCTGTACATACATACATACAATCATATATTATATATAATATGCATACGTATATGATTACATCATAAAAGGTAGAAAACTCAAAACAGAAAATTACAAATACTAGAACAAAAAAGAATGTATCACAAAAACTGAATGAATCTTAAGAGTAAATCACAAAACATTGCATACTTCTCTCCTACTAAAAAAACTGTATCAGTAAATCCTAGGCTAGCTATAAAACTGAAATCGTGTCATCTTGGTAGTGATACTATTAGGGAACATTTGAAAAAGCCCCCTTGCCCACCTAACTCATGTCCTAATCCTAAATGTATCCCTAACATTATCTCTGTGTCTAACCATAACCCTACACGTTACATTTCTAAAAACCCTTTCCCTAACAGTACTACTACATAAGACAAAATGGCAGAGAAAACACACAAAAGTTAAAGCTTGACAACACTGACGATATCCCCTTACCTAACCCTAACTCGTAAACACTTGCACATTCACACAAATTGCTGTAACACATTCTTGCACATCTTCACAACCACCTTTTTTTATTCAGACATTAATTTTCCTGCTGTATTTGCTTACCTACACTGTATAAAACTAAATTCAGCCATATGTGATTCACTCAAATGAGCATTCATTCTTTTGTGCATTCTCTGTTTTTTTACATACTCATAACCTTTTCTACCAAATATTTATTCTACCTTTAGAGTTGCAACCACAAGTTACAGTCATATAACAGTAAAAAAATGTTGAAAATAAAAATAATTGCAGTTTACCCCAGTCTCATATAATACAATTCAATACAGTTTTGACAAACCATGATGAAAAAAAACATGATTTTAATCATCTCATCATAACCATATTCATCTGAGTGGAGTATTGCCCTACACTAAACACTGGTCGGAGGATTCCATACCACTGACGCTATACAGATGTTATTTCTATTAGAGGAGGATCACTCTATATGTCTCCTAGTGCCAGGAGGTGTGTGGCCAGCTTGCTAGGTGAAATACAATGGAATTTATTAAGAAATCTCCATTCCTTAGGTCTCCTAGGTATGCTCCTCCTTTATTTCTACCTTTCTCCATGGCCGAAGACAGGAAGAGAGGAGAAAGGCTAGGACTGTGGTAATGAGGGTCGGAACTTTGAATGTTGGCAGTATGACTGGTATAGGGAGAGAGCTAGCTGATATGATGGACAGAAGGAAGGTTGGTATATTGTGTGTGCAAGAGACCAGATGGAAGGGGAGTAAGGCTAGGTGTATCGGAGGTGGGTTCAAATTGTTTTATCATGGTGTGGATGGAAGAAGAAATGGCGTAGGAGTTATTCTGAAGGAACAGTATGCTAATAGTGTTTTGGAGGTGAAAAGAGTGTCGGATAGAGTAATGTTTATGAAGCTGGAAATTGATGGTGTAATGATGAATGTTGTTAGTGCATATGCTCCACAAGTTGGGTGTGCAATGGATGAGAAAGAAAAATTTTGCAGTGAACTGGATGAAGTGGTAAGAGAGTGGTGATTGGAGCAGATTTCAATGGGCATGTTGGTGAAGGGAACAGAGGGGATGAGGAAGTGATGGGTAGGTATGGTGTTAAACAAAGGAATGTAGAAGGTCAGATGGTAGTGGATTTTGCGAAAAGGATGGACATGGCTGTGGTGAATATGTATTTTAACAAGAGGGAGGAGCATAGGGTGACATACAAGAGTGGAGGAAGATGCACACAGATGGATTATATCTTATGTAGGAGGGCCAGTTTGAAAGGCAGCATAGGATGGTGGTTTGGTGGATGACGTTGGCGATTAAGAGGAGGAGGAGGAGTGTGAGGGCAGCACCAATGATCAAACGGTGGAAATTGAAAAAGGGTAATTGTGAGGTGGAGTTCAGGGATGCGTTAAGACAGGCACTGGGTGGCAGTGAAGAGTTACCAAATAGCTGGGTAACTACAGCAGAGCTAGTAAGGGAGACGGCTAGAAAGGTGCTTGGTATCACATCTGGACAGAGCAAGGATGACAAGGAGACATGGTGGTGGAATGAGGAAGTACAGGAGAGTATACAGAGAAAGAGGTTGGCAAAGAAGAAGTGGGATTGTCAGAGAGATGAAGAAAGTAGACAGGAGTATAAGGAGATGAGGTGCATGGCAAAGAGAGAGGTGGCAAAGGCTAAGGATAAGGCATATGAAGACTTATATGAAAGGTTGGACACTAAGGAGGGTGAAAAGGACCTGTATCGATTGGCTAGACAGAGGGACCAGGCTAGTAAAGATGTGCAGCAGGTAAAGGTGATAAAGGATAATGAGGGAAACATACTCACAAGCGAGGAGAGTGTGTTGAGGAGATAGAAAGAGTACTTTCAGGGGTTGATGAATGAAGAGAATGAGAGGGAGAGAAGGTTGGATGATGTAGGGATAGTAAATCATGAAGTACAATGGATTAGCAAGGAGGAAGTAAGGATAGCTATGAAGAGAATGAAGAATGGAAAGGCTGTTGGCCCAGATGACATACCTGTGGAAGCATGGAGGTGTTTAGGTGAAATGGCAGTGGAGTTTTTAACCAGATTGTTTAATGAAATCTTGGAAAGTGAGAGGATGCCTGAGGAATGGAGAAAAAGTGTTTTGATACCAATTTTTAAGAATAAGGGTGATGTGCAGAGCTGTAGTAACTACAGAGGGATTAAATTGATCAGTCACGGCATGATGTTGTGGGAAAGAGTAGTGGAAGCAAGGTTAAGAAGGGACATGATGATTAGTGATCAGCAGTATGGTTTCATTCCTGGAAAGAGCACTACAGATGTGATGTTTGCTCTGAGAGTGTTGATGGAAAAGTACAGAGAATGTCAGAAGGAGTTGCATTGTGTTTTTGTAGACTTAGAGAAAGCATATGACAGGATGTCCAGAGAGGAGTTGTGGTATTGTATGAGGAAGTCAGGAGTGTCAGAGAAGTATGTAAGAGTGGTACAGGATATGTACAAGGGTAGTATGACAGCGGTGAGGTCTGCGGTGGGAGTGACAGATGCATTTAAGGTGGGGTTACATCAAGGATCAACTCTGAGCCCTTTCTTATTTGCAATGGTGATGGACAGGTTGACAGACGAGATCAGACAGGAGTCCCCGTGGACTATGATGTTTGCAGATGACATTGTGATCTGTAGTGAGAGTAGGAAACAGGTGGAGGAGACCCTGGAGAGATGGAGATATGCTCTAGAGAGAAGAGGAATGAAGGTCAGCAGGAATAAGACAGAACATATGTGTGTAAATGAGAGGGAGGATAGAGGAATGGTGAAGATGCAAGGAATAGAGGTGGCGAAGGTGAATGAGTTTAAATACTTGGGGTCAATAGTTCAGTGTAACGGTGAGTGTGGAAGAGAGGTGAAGAAGAGAGTACAGGCAGGATGGAGTGGGTGGAGAAGAGTGTCAGGAGTGATTTGTGACAGACGAGTACCTGTAAGAGTGAAAGGGAAGGTCTACAAGAGGGTAGTGAGACCAGCTATGTTATATGGGTTGGAGACAGTGGCATTGACAAAAAGGCAGGAGTTTGAGCTGGATGTGGCAGAATTAAAGATGTTAAGATTTGCACTGGGTGTGACGAGGGTGGACAGGATTAGGAATAAGTATATTAGAGGGTCAGCCCAGGTTACAAGGTTTGGAGACAAAGCCAGAAAGGCACGATTACGTTGGTTTGGACATGTGCTGAGGAGGGATGCTGACTATATTGGGAAAAAGATGCTAAGGATGAAGCTACCAGGTAACAGGAAAAGAGGAAGGCCTAAGATAAGTTAATGGATGTGGTGAGAGAGGACATGCAGGTGGTTGGTGTGACAGAGCAAGATGCAGAGGACAGGAAGAAATGGAAACAGGTGATCTGCTGTCACGACCCCCTAATGGGAACAGCCGAAAGAAGATGATGATGATGATTTCTATTAGGTAATTTTAGGTCCAGAGGAAGGATTCTTCCCAAGGCCAATGTATTTAATTATTTCAAAATTATTTTTAATCATGGAGTGTGTGAAAGTAAGCTTTCATAAAAAATGTTGACATTTTGTCAACAGGCCTCCAGACATACTCACAGTCCATTCCATTAGGTTTAAGGTGAATTCTTTCCCTTACTTATCACAGATGAAATTACATTTTTGTTTCTAATGGTCATATTTCTTAGTTTCTTGGCCAGAAGAAGAATTTTCCATTGCAGGCTTTTTCTGAAAAATGAGTTTCTACCTGAATCATGATAAAGTACGTTTGCATATAAAAGCTGATAAATATGCCATCATTAGATCCTTAAAATAGTTTTAGAAATACTCGATAGCTTAAGGTGAATTCTGTCATTTACCTATCAGACAGGAAATTACATATTTGCTTATTTATTCCTCATTTCTCCCTCAGAGTAATAAGTAGGCAGTTTTGGTTAGCTTACACAGTGCCCCTAGTTAAATGGCTGAAGTATGTCAAGGGAACCTTATGAATTAAAATTTACTCTCGGCAGTTATTTCTTCATTTTGTTTCCAAAACATTCACATGTAGCACATGCCCTTAAGAGTGGTAGAAGAAGAAGTGATTTCCAAGTTTAATCTTTGAATGTTTCCTTTATTGATTCAGTACAGACATCTGCAAAACCGCACTCTGACGTGGATACCTTATTAAAAGGATACAAGGCCTAAACAACATGTCCTACATGGACTGACTTAAAGCTCTTTCATAATACTCAGTATCCTACACACTGCTAAGAGATGACTTGTGTCTGGCATACATGGCATCCTCTCATCCAGTACTGATGGAGTTATTGTACAATAGCAAGTGAAATGGCATTAGAAGAACTTGGTCTAGGGACCTAAACCTCTTCTTCATCATCAATAGAGTGGTTTAGAGGGACAGGCATATCTCGCAGAGGATACCACTGCTCCGGAACAGACTCCTTATCCACATAAACAAAGTGTATCTCTGTCTATATTCAAGTGCAACTTGGATCTCTGGATGGGAAATACAAAATTTACACCAGGATTGCCTCTTGTATTACTAATAGACAGGGCAGCTCCTCAATGCTTTATTCCATGCATGACTCCACATAAATTATCTATGTTATGATCTCAGTTATTTTTATTATGGTAATGTTTAACTATCGACCATGGGATGGGTAAGACTAATCTCTAACCAAATGGGATAGGTTAATTTGAGCACAAAAGAGGAAATTGGCTAGGGTTAAAATGGCCCACAAGTGTAGCTAGCCTAGTACTTACCTAGGGACCAATAATATGCATGTTTTTAAATTTGTAGGTTTGCAGAGATAGGACTCATTTGAGATGAGGGTAAACAGAATTCACATGACATAAATATTCAGTTTGAAATGTGAAATACAAAATTATGGTTGATAAGAGCAGTAAGTGTGAATACCAAGCTGATCACATTAAGTGTGAGTCATGTCAAATTTTGCTAGTCAACAGCATTCTAGGACAACATTTTGAAGGAAGAAACTATAGATATTAGAGTTAATATACCAACCAGAAAACTGCCACACTTAAAAACACTTATTTATTTATTTATTTATTTATTTATTGCCGTTGGTTTACCAGGATAGTCCATTGGGCCATAAAGAACCCGTTTTCAATGGAGTCCTGGGGAGAAAAGCTCCAACAGAAGGTATTTTCAACATTTAACAGTAACAATTTTAGTACAGAGAGTTATTAATATTGTGTATACAGAAAAAGTAGAACTAATCACATTTAGAAAAGCGGTCATAACAGTTAATACAATAAGAAGAAACCTACAAGTAATAGAATAAATGTAAAACATTAATACTGATTAGAGAACAAACACTTTATAAAATTATTCACCCATAAGCCAACTATAGTCTGTTTCTCGGTCATTCCTTATGAATACCAAATCGAAAAACTCAACAGGCAACTCTCTCTATTCTAAATAAGTCACAAAAGTAAGGAATGTGATCCCTCTCCATATAAAGCATAGTTCAAATGTAGCTAGTTTTAAAATTATTCTTTGCTATGTTCCTGCCATCACAAACATGCAAAATTGTTCATTACATCTGCTTCTCTCTTTTTCCTTCTCATCCTATCCCTTTTTCTCACTTTCTTTTGTGTCTGCATTCTTTTTAACTCATGACTATTACCTGGATACCTTTTCTCCACTTAGCCTCAGTACATACTATCATAACATTTTGTATCCAGTGTTAATCTAAGTATCTTGTTACAGCACCTTTTCAGCAGATGGTTTATAAAGCTTCTGTATATAGTGTCTCAAGTCCTTCATACCGTGTGAATACAGCTGCAATTACCTTTATTTTTCTTTTCCTCTATCATATCCTTGTGCAGTTCTCATTAACTTCAATTCTTTATATATTTTGTTTCTGCATTGTACATAAATCTTTGTATCCTTTCATCTAAATGTGGAGCTTTTCTCTCAGGGCCTCCTCTGAAAAATGGTATGTGAGTCATCCAAATCGAACTAGCGTGGTAAATAAATACCAAATAAAGAATACAAATACAAGGTCCATTGTAAATAAATGAGACATTTCCCGAATTTCATATATATGGTTCAAACTCATTCTTATGCTGCCATTATCAACTTTTCATTCTTTGGTTTCAGTTCACCTCTCTTTAACCATTTCCATGTCAAATCTTGAGCAATATGAGCTTGTTCTAGGGAATCTATATATTTGCCACTATATTTATGTTTTTTACATATTCTGTTCCTCCTCATCTGATCCTTCCCCTTATATTCTTTATTCTGTTTTTTTGGCACAGTCTGTTGTTGTCTGATTTTTGTCTACTTCTGGTTTGATTTCCATGTCAGATTGCCACCTAAATGCTTCAGCTAAACTAAGCAGAAAGGTCATCTTAGACTTCATCTGCTTATGTTTTAAAACCTTCACTATGTTTGGATCTGTTGATGTCAATAAATATGTGTGTAGTCCCACAACTGCAGGTCTATACATCTAATCAACTTTGAGGGGGCACATACCTCCTTCAGAGTGATGGATTTATAATCTTGGTGTACACTGATTTTTATATAACATTTTGATAAGCGTGATATATTTTTCTTGTTTTTCTGTCTAAATGACCCAGTGCCTTTTTCTTCGGCCAATCAATCACACAAAACTGTAAGTTAAAATAAGGAAAGCACATAGGCTTATAACCTAGTAGATGTCAGGGCTGTTTTTAATATTAGTTTTAGTCTTTTGAAGTATTTCTTATTGAATTTTATTCACATTTGTTCATGATTTATTGCTGATTCTGTATCAGTTCGCAAATATATATATATACACTCCTTCCTGCTCATGTACCTTTATATTACATTCCTGTCCTTGACTGATATTTTCTTGGTACTGTAAATTGCCTGCTTTAAACATTGCTGTTACACATTTATCAAGACCAAATGTCATTCTTATATCATCTGAGAAAGTTTTAACCATTTTCAGTTGTGCTTTCAACTCCTCATCTGATAAACTATATAATTTTAAGTCATTCAAAAATGTAGATGAAAAATCTTTAAGCAAGTTAGTATTCTAGGAGCCAAATTATAACTACACCCTACTCTGTTAATTAAATAGCTTAATGGGTTAAGGGCAAGACAAAATAACAGTGACAAAGAATCACTCTGGAATATCCCCTTTTGGATTTTTACACCTGGGATAATAATTTGCCCCTTGTCAAGGTTTAATTGCAAAGTAGTTTGCCAGTGTTTCATAGTCACTGTAATGTAATTGATCAATGTAAGATGTATCTCATACATCTATAAGCACTCCTTTATCCATGAATGTGGGATACTGTCAAGACCTTTTTTGCAATCTGTCCATGCCATACTTGGATTCTTCCCCTTTTTACAATTCTTCATTATGACTTTATTTAGCAACATTATCCTTTGTTCCTTATGGCTTACGTTTTTTCCTTCTGTTCTATTGACATGATTGAGTTTTCTTCTAAATGACTATAAACTCTGTTAGCATCAGTTCCAGTATATATTTTGTCCATGGTTATAAGGCAAGTTATTGGTCAATAGTTTTTAAGATGGCTTACAGGTTCACTCTTAAGGAGGAGTATAGCTTAACTATATTGGTGTCTGTATGGGATATGCATATAAGTATTTCATACTCAAGGCTAAATCTTCATGTAAAGATGTTAAAACGTTTAGCCAGAAGTGAGGTACTGAATTTGGGCTTGGGATTTTCCATTTAGATAATTTACTTAATTTTGTTTAAATTTCTTTGTCTGTTACTTCATCCATTTCATATCCTATACATTTGAACTTCTTACTGTTTCTTTTACTTCTATCCATTCAGAATCTTTGCTATGTTTCATTGGATCTTCATACATATTTCTCCAAAATGTGTCTATTTCTTTTTTGGTGGTGTTTCCTTTTCCTTTGTTTCCCAGTTCTCTATAAACTTATTTGGGTCATTAACAAATTGCTTTATTTCTACTTTTCCTTTATACTTATCTGCAGATCTTCTAAATTTTTCTGCATGGGCTGATATCTTTAGTTTAAGACTCTGCGGTGGTGCAGCGGTAGCATTGTTGCCTCACAGCAAGAGGTTCTCCCGTTCGATTCTCGGCTGGAGTGTGGGGAGTGCCTTCTGTGGGGAGTCTGCATGTCCTCCCCATGGTTGGGTGGGCATTCAAAAGACATGCGTAAATGGGCGTGCCTTCATTGAAGGTTGAATGTCAAGCTGGCACCTCTGTGTTCATGAAAATCTACTGCCAATCATTAGCAGACCGGAGTTCCGCTGTGGCGACCCCTAACTGGGAAAAGCCAAAAGACAAACAACAACATGATAGATTAAGGTCTGTTCTAATACTGCATGTTGCTTTTATCACGTCTGTCTTTCTAAGTATTTCTATTGTTATGTTTCCTCTTTCATACTCAAAAAGTGGCATTTCTTGTCTTAATTGCTTAATAGGTTTCTCTGTTCATTTTTCCATGATGCATTTTATTTCTTCCCTTCCTTTCCATTATTGCTATGCCTTTTTGGCAAGGCTTTATCTGTTTTATTTTCACTGCACAGCAATATATCCCATTTATTTCTCTTATATCACATGAATTTATGTTAATAGCTTTGATTACTGTGTTCATCTGTTTTATCAGTCGAATAACATTTTGGGGCTAATTTACTTTCTGTCATCCATTTCTTTCATCAATCTTAAAATGTTTATCCATGTCTATTAAATTAAGCAACTCTTTCCTTCTTCTTCTAAACTGAGGGCACATTCTTTACTCTCTGTTTCTTGAAGGCATTCTACAGAAAATTGCAGAACGTCTTCCTGTGATATATGCTCTTTGTGATGCCCATGCCCTGGCCCAGCAATCAAGGAGCCTTAATCCTCACCATTAACACCAGTGAGGGGCATCTCATATAGGAAGAAAAGATAAGAAATAAACACAGTAAAGTGCAATTTCCCTTAAGAGCACACAGAGATCACAGTCAGTCCAGGGCTGGTTGCTCCTTTGCTCTCCATGTCCCCAATAAGACTCCCAACTGGCACAGCTATAGAGTCCAGATCTCAGCCAGCTGGGCAAGCTAAAACCTCCAGCACCCTCTCTGTCCAACCAGTGCTTCATGTCCTTGCCCAAGTAGCTGACACACACACACACTTTGAGATAAGAGTTTATACAACCACACATACACTTCTGGGGAGGGCTGGGATGGGTTTTCCAGCTGTGCCCCTTTTACCCAGACTATACAGTAGAAATCACTGTTACCACCCAGCTAATATTTATCAGCTACTCAAAGGCCCTTAAAAGGGTGTCCAGTTATTACTGTGCAACATTATTATCCAGTTGGTAGTATAACTAAACAGTCAAGGCTTATTAGACTGACTTGGTACAGTAATCACTATAAATATGCAATGTACTCTTGAGCTTAAATTATCTCTACACAAAACAGCTACAGTTGAAAGGTTTTAAAATATTTAATATTAAATAATAAAAACACAAGACAATACTTCTTACTACATGCTAGTCAAGAGTTCAGAGATCACAGAAAATACTTAAACTAATTCAATAGTACAGTTCTGATGTCACAGAAAAAGACAGTCTAATCTTTCTAGTTTCTAGCTATTTCTAAGAGAAAACACAAATCTAAGATAAACTTACATATAGAACACAGGCAGAGTGCTGATGAGTTAGATGGTCAAGACAAAAATGCCTAATGCCCACTGATTCTCTTTGTTTTTAAAATCACATTCCTGGTTCACATCACATCATTCTTCATACTTCCCTGGGTTCCCAGGCTAACAGAAACTACATTTACATTCTTAACATTTCCTTTTGTTATTTTGCAGCTGGTCAGGAACCAGAGCAATAAAAATATATTTGCATGTTTAAATCTAGCAATTTAACTCTTGGTTAAAATAATAAAAAGAATGTCTTCATCTAGACTGGCTGGAGCTGACTTTAGATCAAAGGGTCACAACACGCTTTACTTGGTCAGCTTTCTGCCAGCAGAGTGCACTGTTGTTACATTTCTTTGCAGTTCCACATCTAACAGCAGTTTTTTTCCATTTAAGACAACAAGCCTGTGCCTTACATTAATATTTACAAATGATAATATCATCTATAAAATTCTATCTGGCTAGGCCGGCAGCCTTCACACTCTTCATCTGCATTCTTAGTCATTTATTGCTCTTTCATATAAAAACTCGCTGGCTTATCACTTCATAACATTGACTGTGTCAGAGTTGCCACCTTTCCTTGCTCCTTTTCTTGCTGTGCAACTCCAACTGAACTTTTGTACTAGTTTCCTATTGAAGGCTTCAGAATATCTTCATATCTTAGCTGATCAGATGCTTCCCATTCCACCCAGTTCTCCTTAATTTGGGGACTAATTTATCTGTCATGCTGTGATGTTGCCAGAGTTGGATTTTCTACACTAAATACTTAACTTCACAGGTAATCCATAACTTCAGTTTCTAGTTCTTTGACTTCTCCATTGCTAATCATCTTTTCTACTTGCTGCCTTTGTTTTCTTATTTTTTTTTTGTATTTCCATACCCAAGTGCCTTGCCTGTATTTCTCTTCGAATATATTTGGTGCTGTTATATTTTTTTTATTGATTAGTTTTACTTTCTCCTTTACATAAATATTTCACCATATTAAAACTCTTTTGCTTTCCCATGTCCCTATTTCTTCTTCAGATGTCCCCCATTCCTCTTGTTTTTCCTTACTTTGGGGAGTCGTTGTTCCATCATGTTGTGACATAACCTGTGTTAGACTTTCTACACTAAATCCTCCACTTCACTTCACAGGTATTCCATAACTTCAGTTTCTATTTTTTAAACTTCTACTTTACTAATTTTCTGTTCTACATTCCCTTCTTGTGATCTATTTTTTGTATTGGGAAATTTTCCATATATGAGTGACTTTGCCTATATTTCTCTTCAAATATCTTTGGAGCTGCTTTTTTGTATTGATTAGTTTAACTTTCTCCTTTGCATAAATATTGCACCATATCATGTCCTCCCTAGGGTTGAGTGAATTTAAAGACATGCAGGTAGTTGCAAGCGTGCGTTGGTGTGCCTTTCTTTGAAGGTTGGGTGCCTGGCTGGCAACTCAACACTGTAAAAATCCACTGCCAATCATTAGCAGACCAGAGTTCTGCTGTGGCGACTCCTAACCGGGAAAAGCCAAAAGACAGTTTATCAGATTTCCCTTTCTCTCCCATGTCCATGTTTTTTATACCTTTCAAAAATCTCTAGATTTTGTTCTTTATATTTTCATACATCCGTTTTGCTTCCATTTTTAAACAACCCAAGGTTTCTTGGTCTATGTAATGTTTTTCATGAGTCTGTTGTATTAAGGAACATGAATTTGCATTTGAAACCTTTGAAAATTTCTTTTTTATTCTCAGTAGTTGACTCTATCATCTTTATCACTTTTTTGGGGCAGTCAATTTTTGTGTTTTTTGTGGACTACTACTTCCTTCTACAACAAGGGGGCCATCCTCCTCCTCAGGCTGGGCTAACTCCATTGTAGGAATGTTTCCATGACTTGAGAACTCTACACTGTCATTTTTTCTTGACCTGCCACCAGTGCACAATCCAGGATAGGGCACTTTTTTTATCCTGGGACTTGTGCAACCAGATGTTTTTTTAATTTTTAACCTACTTCTGTCCATGATCTATGCTATATAAATATAGTCCATATATCAGTGTCATCTTAGTGAGATTTTGTAAAAACAGGGTCCACTTATGAATGTTCTCAGCAAGACTTGAGGATGAATTCAATTCCAGCAATACTACTCTTCCTTGCTTGCTGATTTTATCATCTCTCCTTCCAGACCCTTATCATCTCTTCATTCGGAACCTCATCACTGTGAGAATGGGAATGTTGCTAAGGACTAATGTCTGAGCAGGTTATCTGCAGTGTGACGGCATATCCTGTGGTTTCTTCAGTGCTGATGGCCAAAGGAGGAATGGCCAAGGCTGCTTAAGGCATTGAGATTCAAGTAGCACTATGAGGTTTAACAACAGCCACCAAACAAATGGTCTTTTTGTGGTAACATGTTACCCAGGAACATAGCCAGGTCACACAACCATAGCTAAAACTCCATTATTTTCACACCACTGTAAATTATGGAAGATTATATGGAGTAGAAACCACCAGCTAGTTGCATGCACCATCATCATCATCATCTTCGTCATTGTCATCATCATCATCATAATATCCACTTTGTCAGGATTGGGTTTAGCTGATTATTATTTACCCAATTAAGGATGAATTTTAAGAAATCTAGTAATGTCACAAAATCAGATATCGGCCATCTCCATGATGTAGAGTGAACAGGCCCTGACAACAGCCCAGTTAGCCCAGGTACAGTTAGTAGAAGAAAGATAAATGAGGAACTTGCACCTGCTAACCACTCTCAAGCATGTCCAGGGAGAACTCCATGTGCTGGATTCCCTGATAGATACCAATAAGCAACTAGAGGCCCTTTTGATGGGACACTGGAGCCTTTGAAGGCTGCAAAAAGTTTTGCAAGTGGCAACACTCCTGATAATGTGTCTACCTATCCAAAATCTGTATCATGTACAGAGGTCCACATGGACAATAAACAAAAACACCATATCCAAACACAGATGACAGAGCTATTCCTGGAATGCTTACTCCAGACTCCTAAGGGAAAGCATAAGCTGTAACACTCAGACATGCATTCCTGAGCAAAAATGCATACACGCACACACACACACACACACACACACACACACACACACACACACACACACACACACACACACACACAGATGAATATAAACAGCACAGCACTACTAGCTCTTTTAACCCTCCTTACATATGGCATCTGTCCTCCTGCACATGACATCACCCTCCAACAGATTACATCTCATCTCCAATGTATGATGTCTCTGAGTAGAATCATTTTCATTATGAACATTTACAATAGCAAAACTGAAGTGTTCATAGCCTTTCATTGAAGTGGCTAGCTCAATGAAGAATTCACTCCTCAGAAAACTAAGACTGCTCTGAGATGTAAAACGTGAGCATTTCAAAGACTGCAGAAGAAAAAAACTCAGTGGAAATATAGACATTTTAGCTGGAAAGCATGATCCACAGTGCTGAATTCTGCTGAAAGATCAGTGATGACCAAAATGGATCAAAGATTTCAAACCCTCATCATCAGAAGGTCATTAGCAAGCCTAAAATTGGGAGTTGCAGTGCTGCATCTCAGATTAAATACAGATTGATGTGGAGCTAGAAGACCATGTGAGGATAAATTAAAATTTAGCTTGACCACTTGCCACTTTGTTAATATCCCTTCTGTCAAATGGAATATTTCAGATGGAGTAGCAGTTGTCCAGATCAAGTAGATCAAGGGATAGTTTCTTTAAAACTGGAATTTTAGCAGCTTACATTACTAAAAATGGCAACAAATTTCTGAGATGATCTTATGAAAGTGACAGTAACTGCCTCCATACAAATATTCTGGGTAGGATATTGTCAGTCTGATGGCCCCATGATCTGGCCTACACTGTGTAAAATGAGTAATCAAAATAATTCATCTGGTCTCTTCTTAGTTGTCTTATTCAGATGTACTCTGTGTTCATTTGAGTGTGGCTCCATGGTGATCATATCATCAACATTCAAAATGAATGCAGTTGGGAGGAAATCTCTTCTAATCCAAAGCAATGTTATCAGCAAAGAATGATACAGTTGCTTTACATTCTGTGAACAAAAAGGCCTCCCTAGTTACTTGCCAAGTTGGATTATACAATCTGTCTATGAGCTAAGACAACTAAGATAGGCAGCTCAGTTCTGAACATCCAGTATCTGTACAAGTCAAAAGACCTTTGGTAAGGTTTTTTTTCAAGTGTTGATTAAGGGAAATTATTTTTTCAGAACATGGCCTATCAAGTTTTATGTCTTACATTCCTCATGTTTTATTTTTACAATGGCATACATTGATCATAAAAAAGATTTTTACTTTCTGATTGGAAGTAAACAAAAGTCTTTGTAATTATACAGACATTTTTTTATAAATGTAAGTTGATATCAAATCATTTATGTTGTTGAGGCTTCTTTGAGATGCATGTTGTGGAAGGGTATTCTCTTTTGTCTCAGAGTTATAAGAAATGTCATTTTCTTCAATAATGTTGAATATAAATTGATAACTCTTTACTTTCAAAATACATTATGGGTTCCATTCCTTGCACAGCATCAAGAAGTGGCAACCATGTTCAGTAAGTGGGTACACTTTTTCACTCTCATTCCCCACCCTGCAACTTCCTGCACCCTTATGCAGTCTCCTCCAGGTACCCCTGTAACACCTTACTTGACATTCTCAGACTTGTCTCTTCACTGGGAAATCCCCTAAATGTCCAGATATTAGACCTTGTTACAAAACTCCTATACTGAGGAGTGAGGAACTAATAGGGACAAAGTGGCAGATGCCATCCATACCATGGTAGCCAATAAAGATCTGTGGCAAGGAGAGTAATGTACAAGGATGTCAAACCACTGAGTTTGTCTATCCACCCCAGCTGCACAAGAAGTCATGTCACTTCCCTGAGCAATGTTGGTCTGCAAAGTATCTGGTCTCTACCAGAGGTCATATATGCAGTGCTCTCTCTAAAATCCTCCCCCTGGTGTAGATGAGGCGTTCATCAACTGAATGGTGCTATTCCCTCTTGTTAACCCTTCCAGTAGCCTGAGTCTGACCCCATGTTTGGTTCACCAGCAGTATAGAGGGATGCCTTACCTCTTTACTGTAAGGCCAGCAAATAGATAAAAATGCTATATTTTCTTTAAAATGCCCCAATACACACACACACACACACACACACACACAGACACACACACACACACACACACACACACACACACACACACACGCACACACACACACACACACACATGCACGGATGCACGCACACTCACACACACACACACACACACACACACACACACACACACACACACACACACACACACACACACACACACACACACACACACACATGCGCGCACACATGCACACACACACACACCCATGCACACACACTCTGAAGGTATGTACTGAATGTTGTGTTTTTACCTAAATAATGTAACCTAGGTTCATAGGTGTTTACTAGGCTAATTATCACAAGGGCCTTTTTAAGTCTAGCCATGCATCCCAAATCTCTGATGAGTTCTGACACCCTTGGATAAGTGTAATCATGGCCCTGGAAGATGAACTATTTACAGGTTACCTGTTTGCATCAGAGACATAAGTGCCAAACCAGGGATGAATTTCTGGTTTCCCATCCAATCCAAGTTGCCCTTGAATTGGATTAGGGAGGAACTCTGCTTCACATGGATGGGAGCCTATTCCATAGACAGGGTAGTCTCTTAGATACATACCTATCACTCCAGCAAGTCCTATTTATTTCACAGACGAGGTTTACATCTTTAGAACGGGTAATTCTGGTACTGTTTATTTTGTGGATATGCAGGAGGTCCATCAAAGTGGGGTTTGACAATTCCCTGTATGCCAGGCATAAATCTTCCCTTAAAAGCCTGTAGGAGACAGAATACAGGGACAGGGCCTTGAGGTGGTCTGCATAGGACATATTACTTATGCCCTGTATTCCTTTAGTGAGGAACCTCTGTAGACATTCCAGTTGTTGGATATGCCTCGTTAGGTACATACTAAAGGGGGCATTGTACTCAATGATAGGTCTTATGAATGCCAAATACAGTGGAACAATGACTTCCTTGGACTTAGATGCCATACCTTTGTTTATAAGTTGCATAACATAGAATGATTTCCTTACCACTGTAGACACATGATGATCTAAGGCTAGATTACTAGCTAGATGACTTCCCAAAGGATACTATTATGCATTTCTTGGCATTTAGTTTTAGGCCATGACTCTGACACCAGTTGTGTGTCTGTGTCAGCCCCTCTGGAGAACATCTGTGTCAGTGTGAGATTCAGTAACAGCTCATAATTTGCAATCATCTGAAAATATAGTCAGCCAGAGACCACTGACATTGGCCTTGATTTTTGAGAAGTAAATGCCAAAAAGGAGCAGTCCAAGGACTGATCCCTGAGGGACTCCACTTGTGACTGACCTCTTTGTAGAGGTGGACTCCCCAATTCTAACTTCCTGGGTCCTGACTCTGAGCCAGTTGGCTAGCCACTGGGTGCCATACAGGTTTGTACCTAACCTCTTGAGTTTGTCAACAATGCCTGAGTGGGGTATTGTGTCTAATGCCTTGGCCAGGTCAAGGTAGGTAGTGTGAACGATTTTGCCCTCATCCATTGCTTTGGTGACCTTCTCAAAGAAGTCCACCAGGTTGAGTAAGCATGATCTGCCTTTTACAAAACCAAACTCAGTTGGGTCCAGTTTCTGTTGGTTTACTATATCTCTATTGATCATCTTCATGATAATTCCTTCCATGGTTTTACATATAAGACTAGTGAGATTTATGGGTCTGTAGTTTCCAGGGTCTGTAGATGGCCCACCTTTGTGCAAAGGGATGACTATTGCCTTTTCATTTTTAGAAGAAGAAAGAAGGAGGATACCACCTGTGCAAAGCTGTACAGTCATAAATATATGGAAAGGTAAGTGTGGTTTAATTAAATTCTGTGGTTGGAATTATTTTCTTTTGGTATAAAATGTAACATTTTTAAATGGTTTGTGGTACGAATACAGCATATTCCGTATCTATTTGCTGTTTACTGTATCACTTAAATTACAAGCTAGATACATATCTTGAGGTATGACCTCTCTTTAAATAAGAGAAAGAACATGGGTGGAGGGAGTTACAGTAACATGACTGTGACTGCACTGAACAGTACATATCTCATGTATGTTTGTACATATGCACTGATCAGAACACATCTCATGTACATATGCTTTAATTAAAACACAACTCGTATGTTTGTACATATGCACTGATCAGAATAATGTTCACGTACATTTATGTATATGCACTGATCAGAACACAGCTCATGTGTGTGTACATGTTCATTGATCAGTACAAGGTTCATGTATATTTCTACATATACACTGATCAGAACATATCTCATGTGGATTTATATGTATGCATTAATCAGAACACAGCTCATGTAGATTTGTCTCTCTCTTATATATATATATATATATATATATATATATATATATATATATATATGTGTATACACAAACACACGCATATATTTTGCTAGTTACCTGTTGAATCCTGGGGGTTGTATGCTGACTATTACACATTTTTCACCAGCAGTGCTGTGGGAGGAAGAAGTTACTTTCAGGTGGAGAAATGTAGTTAACAAATAAAGTAATAACTACAAACATCTTTATGTTTTCATTAATTTGCAAATTATAATAATAATAACAACAATATTATATAATAATATTCTGCTTTAAAAAAAAAAGCATTTGGGGCACTGAACTGGCACAGAACAAAACTGTACAAGAATAGGGCCGCACTGTAGAGTGCCCCCACCCAGGAGTGTTAAATTGTGAACAGTGGCCGCAGTAACATGAAAAAGCTGAACTAAGGAGATGATGTAGCCCAAAGGAAATTAAATGACTATTGTACAACACTGCATCTTGAGAAAAACAGCTCAGTAAATGGTCTCTGTGCATTAAAATACTTAACATATACCACCACCATATATCATGTACTACTCGCATGTTTGTCAACGTGAATGACTGTGTCAAGATTGAAAAAGTGCAGAGATAACTGCAACAATGTTGCAGACTTTTAATCCATGGACCTGTAAAATGTGCAGCATTAAAGAGCTGTATCTAAAAATGCTATTGTGTCATGCCAGATACACTGTATCAGAATCACAGCATAGCACCGCTCAGAGCAGGGATGACAGGAAAACAGGAAAGAATGTGGGGAATGAGGGATACGTAAACACATTAGGATCAGCAGAAGGAGAAATGCAAAAAAAATGTATATTATATATATATATATATATATATATATATATATATATATATATATATATATATATATATATATATGATAAGAATGCAGGGTATTTTTTTCAGGGCATAAGGCATCTTTATATAATTTTAAACAGAACAGCGAGATGGATACTATTTAATTAATAGTCAGGGGAAACGGAAAATAAATTGATGAAAAGGCAGTAGTAGTGCACATGAAAGTGAGCAAACAATAAAAAAGGAATAGGCTTAATATAAGTGGAATAGAATGTCTAACATTATGTAAGTGTAAACAAAGGATAGATTCATATCTGCAGAAGGGAGTGGGAAAAATCAGGACTTGGTGACAATATTAAAGGTTAGTAAATGCAGAATGGCAGCGTATGAATGTATACTAAAATGCTAGTGCCCACACAAAATTCTATTCATGCATATAGCCTATATTGTGCATCCATTACAGAAAGAAGTCAATAGATGTGCACAGCTACTGTTTTACTGCCCCAGTTTTGGGTGCATATCAACAATACACAAATGGGGTGCAGCATGCACAGCAATATATTTCATATTCATTTACACAGACATGTCACAAGCCCACCTTTGAGTAAGCCATTTGCATGCATTACTCAAAAGCTCACCAAATGCTGCAAGCAAGTGACTTATGCATAATCTTGGCAACAGCGACTGGTGATAGGATGAGATGCCAGCTACTAGTCATAGGCAGGGACACAGTACATCAGTGGAGAAGATACTATGTAGATATTCACTAAATGTCACACTAAAGCTGGATGGGGAACACATGCCCACATAATACCTTGCAAAATCTGATGTGGGATATTGTGCATCTCTGTCTGCATGGACAAGTAACAGTAAAATAACATCAACAGCTACGTGATTAATCTTTCCATGACATTCAACATGCCGAGGATTGCAAAAACAGCTTATGAGCATAAGGCGGCCAGCAAGCTGCAGGAATCTGCTTCCATGAATGGTGGAACCCAACTAAATCATCAGAGTCATGAAGATTATTCACCCTTTTCTTTTTCAGTTCTTTGATCCATGATGACACATCTAAAATGGATACAGAAAATGAAAAATAGAGAACATGTAAATCTATCAATCTATGATAAACAGAAGGAGTAAGAAAACAACGTACAATCATGTGCTACTTTGCCAGGCAGTGCATCCCACATTAAAATGCCACCTGTCTGCAGGTAATGAATAATGAAGTGCTGTTTACACTGCACAGAAATTAGGCACTGGCACAATGATAAGGACAAAGACATAACTAAATTGTCCAAGGAAACATCACATACTTAACACTGACCACAGAATGAAAGCAGTCCATGGAAAACATATCACTGGACAAAGCATCACTTTTCCCATCATATTCCATTGTAAGACATATAGACACAACACTTACCAGTTTGGCAAAGGATAAAGTGAGAGTTAGTTGCCCTGGGCTGGTACTGTGAATAACCACCCCACCCCCTCTGGTCTTCAAGTGAAGAGCAAAATAAAAACAAAAAAGCACTTCACTGTAATAAGCCAATCGATACATTGTAAGCAATCGGATACTACAGATAGATCTATGACCCCCCCCAATTCTTCCTTTGGACGTTCCTTCTACTGGCACATCAACCAGGTGGCCAGATGCACAACATGTTTCCCCCAAAGAATTCAGTATAGACATAACATGCCTATGCCACTGTTATGTGTCCCTGCTGGACAGTGGCATAGGGTGCTGACTTGTGGGAACATGGGCTAAATGCTTGGCTAGGCTTGTAAAGGCCTCAAGGCCAATAGCCTAGTAACTTCCTATGATCCTACGAACATTGAAAGCTGAAGGACTATTATTGTACTGGATTGCAGTATTGTGGTAGTGCTACTTTTCCCACTGTGGTGGGATCACAGAGTTGGTATATATAATTAGAGAGTATGTGGGGCGCAACCCTCCAAGTGGGTGTGCAGGGTGGGGTTGCCCTTCATGAAAAACAGGGGTTATATGTGTATTTTTTTTTTTTTTTTATGTTTTTGTTATGTTGTTTCTGACATTGCATTACTGGTGACTTTTTGGCTCAATATTGTGCTGGTCCCTCATTTCTACATAATAGCAGTATGACATAGTAGTATAAAAAGGCTGTTGAATACAGTTAATACATATTTGGAATAGTACATTGTAGGAAAATTCAAACAATGCCGCAGTTTCAGTACTAAGGTGATTCAACAGAATTTTAATCACAGCATGTGTTATGATGGTTGTGCTAGTTGGTAGTTTTAAAGGGTGTGTAGAAGAGAAGTGAAATAGACAGAAATGGAAATTTAAGGCTAGTAATAATAATAATAAACAATTTATTTTAATTTCATACAGCAAGGAATAAGATCATTTTAAAGAAATCATAGAGGACAATATAGCAGCATGTGGCTCTAATTGAGGAAAATGACAGCTACAGATAATTATATCCTGGAGTGTAACAGCAGCATAGTCGAGCATTAAGCAGATTTTGTTTTAGTTTAGTTTTGGAGATGTGTATGTTTTCAATAATAGAGAGTGAGATGGAGTTCCAGGCCTTAGAGACATGGCTGAAATACAGAGCATCTCCAGCTATGTTTTAGCCATAATGAGATGTTTAGCACTAGAGTGTAGAGGTCACCCAGGGGGCAGTGTTGTGGCTGACCTCTTTCTTCTAATTGTAGCATGATTATTTAGTACGTTAAAGAAAGTTATATTAAAGCAAAGTATGGCATCATCTAAAGGAACAGGTTCTGAGTAGATTCCTGTTGATCGATTTTATAGTGGATATACATGTGTTGGGATTAAAGCTGGTTAGACTGTGTACTAAGTAAATCAATGTGCAAACATAGGAAGGTGATTGCAAAGAGTGTCTGGTACAGCTCCTGAGCATGATATTTTGTTTGGATTGGTGGTCAGTATCCAGTTCAGAAAGAATTGTTTAATATTAGGATTGTTGAACTGATTTGGGGTTTGGATAATATCAGTGTAGCTACAAATATTTATTATAAGTGGGTAGTAATAAGGCTAAGACTATTTGTATTTGAGTCGCCAAAAGTATTTGTTTCATAAAGGATACTTGATGTCATCCAGGAAAGAGTATCTTCCATAGTACATATGTTCATAGGCTCATAGGTTGGCACTAGGTTATTGGCCCTAAGACCTATACAAACCTAGCCATAACAATTCCCTGGCTATTTCTTCCCACACTATTTACTTCCCTGGACCCCTGTCTAGCAGGGCAACTGACGTGATCCCCAGGGGTGAATTTCCTTTCTCCCATCCAATCATCAAGGTTCCTTTTGAAGAGGGCCAAAGAGACGCTCTGCTTGACATGTATGGGCAATCTATTCCAGAGTCTGGGGAGTCTCTGGGTCAGGAACCTATCCCTCTAGCATGTTTTGTTTATTGTGATGACAAGGTTTATATCCCTGGAGCATGTGGCTCTGAGGGACTGGGATTTATTTAAGTGTAGCATGTCCAACAGCTCTGGGTTTGACATGGCCTTGCATGTTAAGCAGAGATTGCCTCGGAGTAGATGATATGCGACAGAGTATAGCTGGAGTTTTTTAAGGCGGTCAGCATAGGGCATCTACTTTGGGCCTGTGATTCTTTTAGTGAGGTATTTCTGCGGCCTTTCCAGTTGTTGCAGATGTCTTGAGAGGTACATACCAAATGGGGCGTTGTATTCTATAACTGTTGTCTCCTAGTGGGATTCATAAGGCAATGATACATACATTTTTTCTGTGTGTTTAGTTTGAGAAGGGAAATGAGGATTCGAGCATTTCCAAAAGTCTACAGATTGTCAGGACACATAGAGTTCAGTGGTATTGGAGAACATTGCAGCAATGCCTCCTCCCTTCTTTTCTATATGGTCAAGTCTATAGATGCTGTAACCAGGAGAGTAAGTTCCACATCTTTGATGCCTGGTTTCAGTCAGGTTTCAGAGATGGTGACAACATGTGGTAAGTGCATGGTTTGCCATGCAGGTAGGTCAGTTATTTGGTTAGTAGTACTCCTGATGTTAATACAGAGAAACTTCAGCTTTGAATGGGTAGTGGATGCATTGTATGGTATGAGAGATAGGCTATGAAGGGAGGAGAATCATGTTTGGTTAATGGGGTGATCCAAAGTTAAAGTTAATGTCTCCAATGAGCTGGAGTTTGATTAGTAAGAGGCTGTAGGGGAATGGATCTTTCAGTTTTAGTTTTGTTTTAATGTAAAGTTCTACTCAATGGCATGAAACATGCTGATACCCAGTGTACCAGTCAGAATGTCACACTACCCATCTGACTGAAGCTATGGATTGGTAATAAACAGCAGTTAACTAGTTTTTATAGCAGTCTTCTCCGCTTGTGCATCCCTAATGTAGCTGCTTTGCACCTATATACCCATTTATGCTTACTACCTTCAAGTCCATACTTTCAGAATAAAGGGAAATATGTTTATTCCCTTTTGTCCAAGTTGACACAACCTCTGCTTACTATTTCACTCTGGGGACATGGGCCTCTGCCCCCCATTGTGGAGAAGGCACAGGGATATATTCCCTGTAAAATAAATGTATATATTAACATTTATGCTACTATAATTTATCATGATACTGGGCAGCTGTAAAAAATAATTTCTGGTAAACCATGCAAAGTGAATTGTGGTTCAATATGTCCCAGTAGATCCTGATTTGTATAATACGTCTATATGACCCATAAAGTCCTCCCTTCTTTCTCCAAACACAGACACACGAAACGCTATGAATTTTCTGAGCTCCTTAGCATATCCCTCTATACCAACTCATACATTATTCATAGATTAAGTTATTATGGTAGCAGGAGTCCAACTAGCTATCTATGATACAGCAAAAAGCCTTCTGAAATGTAACATTTTTTATAGTAATGCATCTCTCTTGGGACTCTAACAAAGCTTTTCAACTGTGCTGTTCAAAATGGACACATCACAATCTGCATGACTTTTTACATAATCATTTACCCAATCAGGAAAAAGGTAATACACCTGTCTCTAATCCCAGATGACAGTAGAATTGTGACAAAACTTCTAGCAACAAGATTAGAAATGGTATTGCCAGTTATAACCCATGACAAACTCTATTTTTAATTTATTTTTTAACTACATAAGCGAATTGGCCTTGAATACTTTACAGCTATGGCTTGGGCCACAATAGGAAGAGTAAATACAATACACACACAAACATGCATACATATATGTATATGTGTGTATGTGTGTGTATATATATATATATATATATATATATATATATATATATATATATATATATATATATATATGTGTGTAAAATGTTGAAAATATTGGACAATTTATTGTAGAGAAACAGCCAGCATGCATTTGGGAAGTAGGAGAAAATTGGAATACCCAGAGAAAGCCCATGCAGATCCACTGCCAACAGTGACTTGAGATCAGGACTGTATCTGTAGCCATGTGGAAAAGGTTTTACCACTGAGGCACTCTGCTCATAAAAGAAAGTAAGCCATAGAGTATACAAACTGCAATAACAATTGTACTAAATACTGAGAAAATATTAATAGTTGTCTGTGTGAATATCTCTGAAAGGAGTAGAGAAACTTGCTCTGGGAGAAAGAACCATTAATAAATTTCAAGAACTGTGCTATATACCTGTCCCAAAAATATCAGCTAATGGACTTATTTCTGTAGGGACACTAGAGATTAGCTCTTTCTCTGTCTCTGCCTCTCATTTTTCTTCCTTTTTTAACAACCATACCCCTATTGTGCTGCGGT